>NC_142475.1:2135483-2439838 GCF_049115385.1 Moschus berezovskii | reverse complement strand
TGCTATGATTCATGGGGTCACAAAGAGTCGGACACAACTGAGCGACTGAACTGAACTGAACTGAACCTGTTCTTTATTTGAAAAATCATCATCACAATAAAATGACTAGAAATGCCAGAGTTCGAGGCACAGAAAAGTAGAATGGTTTACCAGTCTTTTACAAGTCTGAATAAGTACTGGAAAACCCAAACTGAGATTTCTACCCGCCAAGAGAGTCTCTTTCATAATAAAGGTTATAATAATATTTTATCATTTTATATTACTTGTAACAGTAGAAATCATATTGTCTATATTCAACAAGGGCTTTTGCAATAAAAATCACTCTGTTAACAATCAATGCTAATTTTGGAGTCCCAATCTAAATAAGATCATAACATTTTGCAGAGACAAATGACAGCATAAGAATATCAGTGGTCTGATGCCAGACTCAAAGAACTTATAATAAAATGCGATGAAAATTAGGATTAATATCATAACCATATTTCCAACAGGAAAATATGCATCAGGTGTATTAGTCTGTTAGGGCTGCTATTACATATTTCTACAGTTTGGGTGGATTAAACAAATCTATTTCCCTATAGTTCTGGAGGCTAGAAGTCCAACATCATGGCGTGAACAGTATCGCTTTTTAAGGAACTAGCTCCTCTCCTTGGCTGTTAGGTGGTCATCTTCTGATGGTTTCATGGGACCATCCCTCAGTGTGTGTCTGTCTCCTAATGTCTCCTTTCTAGGAGGACCACAGTTATGGATTAAGACCCACTCCAAGGACTTCATTTCATATCAATTGCCTCTTTAAAGACTTACCAAGCAGTCACATTCTGAGGTACTAAGCATTAAGATTTCAATAGAGGAATTTGAGGGGGATCAACTGAGCCCAGAAGATCCAAGAATGAGCATGAAAATTCAGGAGAGGAAGGAAAATGTTTATTTGCCCAAGATCACAGACAATGCTGCCAATGCATTACAAACTTAGACATTGTTTATCAGCACATTAAAAAGCAGAACCATTACTTTGCCAACAAAGGCTCTCTAGTCAAAGCTATGGTTTTTCCAGTAGTCATGTATGGATGTGAGAGTTGGACTACTAAGAAGGCTGATAGCAGAAGAATTGATGCTTTTGAACTGTGGTGCTGGAGAAGACTTGAGAGTCCCTTGAACTGCAAGGAGATCCAACCAGTCCATCCTAAAGGAAATCAGTCCTGAATATTCACTGAAAGGACTGATGTTGAAGCTCCAATACTTTGGCCACCTTATGGGAGACACTGACTCCCAGACCCTGATGCTGGGAAAGATTGAAGGCAGGAGGAGAAGGGGACGACAGAGAATGAGATGGTTGGATGGTATCACCGACTCGATGGACATGAGTTTGAGTGAACTCTGGGAGTTGGTGATGGACAGGGAGGTCTGGCGTGCTGTGGTCCATGGGGTTGCAAAAAGTCAGACATGACTGAGCGACTGAATTGAGACATTGTGTACTATATGAGATCGTCAGGCCTTTTGTGTATTTGAATCATTTGTTGTTCTTAACTGATCTCTTCTGCTTTAACTTCTCTTCTAGTATAAGCTTTCTAAGTGTTCTAAAACACTCAAATGATTGCATTTTCTGAGACAGCCTCCCTTGGCAGCATTTTTTCTTATATCCCTTATATTGATAGCACTTTGCCTATTTACCTAAAAGAACGACACTGCAAATGCGATAATATGCTTTAGGTGTCAAGCTAACCAGGAGCTTTCTTACACGATTATTTATCATTTATTATTCACCATTATTATCTGGTTCAAGGAGAACATATTAATTAGAGAAGAATATTAAAGAGACACTTGTCCCTTATTTAGTGCCTGTTGAGTCTGAGAAACTTTCATTATATATTCTTCAGTTCAACCCAGAACTCTTTCTCTATCACAAAAAGATAGTCTCATGCTGGTGCTTAGCAACCAAAGCAGAAGCTCTTCACTTAGGTCATATGATCAAGGAAAAGTAAGCCCTTCATGGTACCTGCTGTGCGTGGAACCAAAGACAATCTGAGTCAGACAATTGTTCATATAAAATATAAATTCTCTAGGGGGTAGGCTTCCCTGGTGGCTCAGACAGTGAAGAATCTACCTGCAATGCAGGAGACACGAGTTCTATCCCTGGATTGAGAAGATCCCCTGGATACTAGAAGGCTACGCACTCCAGTGTTCTTGCCTGAAGAATTACACGGACTGAGGATCCTGATGGGCTACAGACCACAGGTTTGCAAAGAGTCAGACAGGACTGAGCCACTAACACTTTCACTTCACTGAGTCTTACCACATGTAAGTGAAAGAAAAAACAGTGTGACTTTAAGGCTGACCATGCTACTTGGAAATAAGATGTGTAATTAGAAAAGTAATTGTATAAAACTGATCTTTATTTCCAGGGAGGAGTTTGAAATATTAATATGTGGACGTGGTAGGAATATTTTGAAATTTTTCCATTTTTGTTTACTCAGTCTTTAAAACGTTAGATCAAAAAATATACTATCTTCCCTCATATTTATATTATATTCACATTGCAAAATTTCCTTTATAATCATCTACAATGTCACCCCACTCCAGTACACTCGCATGGAAAATCCCATGGACGGAGGAGCCTGGTAGGCTGCAGTACATGGGGTCGCTAAGAGTCGGACACGACTGAGCGCCTTCACTTTTGCTTTCAGAGAGTAATAAGTTAAGGTGGTTGGGGATCGGGATCAGAAGGAAGCTGAGTGCAGCTTGGCATAGAGCCACCCCAGTCCCTAACTGACATGTCGCTGTGCCCTCACAGATCATTGTGATTATCTGATAATTATCTTGTGTGTAATTATCTTATATCATGTATGATATCTTATGGGGGATGGCGGAAATGAGCACCAGAGCAATGTGCAAGTTGGGCCAGCTTAATTTACTTCTTACTTTCAACGGCAGATCAATTTATTTGGCATTTGGGGGAAATGGAGTGGTACGAACTACTTCTCACTTTATTGGGATCTGAGCTGTAGTTTACTATGTGGAAAATCTTACTATATATTGAAACCATAATAACCTATGCCAACAGGTTGCAAAAGTTGCATTGGCTGTATGATATCCACAAACAATCCCTGAATTTTATAATAATGAAATTTCAATCTTCCCTTGGACCAATCTTGTATTATTTAGAACTGACAAAATTTCCTAGATCGACTGATTTACATTTTGTTTTCTGATGTTTCATCTATTCTGTGAAACACACTGAGTAAGTTTATGAAAAAAGAGAAGGAAAAAAGATTCAATTAGCATACCTTTCCTTTGTACAACATTAAAATTCTGACCTGATCTTCTCTATACTCTTTTTGAAAAGGTCTGATGATCCCACAACCTGTCGTTAAAAAAACCCTACAAAGTAAAGATAATGTAAATAATAAATATTTCTAAATGAAAAACAACTAGAAGCAGATTTGAATTAACATGAATTAGATTTTTAATGTATGAAAACGAACATCTACTTTCAATTCATAATGTGAAAGGACTTACTGAAAATGTTTAATGATTTGAATCCAGATGAACAAAAATATTTTGTTTTTTCAAACTGGTGGTATGTTTACAGTAAGATACCATGTAATTAAATAATTATTACAATTGCACATATATGATTATGTGACTATAACTGATTATGATATATTTACACTGGAGTAAAATAAAAATTTTAATTGTGCTTTGAAAGTTTAATATGCATAATTGATTGTATTGAAACACATTATGATATTAAGAAATGTTAAGAACATGAATAAATGAAAAGCTTTTATTTAATTATATGTAATACATTAGCATGTATATTTATCAAGTGGGTACTAAGGGAAAATAATATTCACTTCTCCTATTCTAGGAATATTTCTGAGAAGAAGTAAAAGCATGTGGACTATTTAAACAATGAAATGAAAGAAGTTGTTCTAAGAGTTTATATGGCAAGCTTTTAAGAAGAGTTGCATAGTTTTATGGTCAATAAAACTTATAGTTAGACATAATTAAAGGAAGGTAAAGGCTATGAAATATTATGCTTTGATATTTTAATAGCATTAAGTCAAGAAGGAATTTTATTTAATTTCCATATTGTCATACTTGGTTAAATAACTTTCCTAGAAGCAAATAGGTACAGAAAATTCTGTTATTTTATAAACAATATTCTTGCCTGGAGAATCCCAGGTATGGGAGCCTGGAGGGCTGCCGTCTATGGGGTCGCACCAAGTCGGACACGACTGAAGTGACTTAGCAGCAGCATGATGAATTCTGAAATTATGGTATTACAGTGTTTCTGTTAAACCTATAAAAATAAATTTGCTTCATAACAACTTTGAAAGGATGAAACTTGAAGAATATAAATTTATGAAGACAAGAATTAAAGATTTAGTTTTATAAAGTTCAAATATATTTTTTTACTTTTTAAAAAACTAAAACAGTAAATGTACACATTATGGAAAGCAATAGGAGCAGTAGTGAATACATACTTTAAAGGAGCTAAAGTTGAAACTTATTTAAATTCACCTCTGTATTTCATAACCACACACACATATATATCGTCTTCTGTAAATTTGCCTTCCTCACATGTGAAGTATTTCAACAAGCTATTCCCATTATGCTTAAAATTGTTCAGTTTTGTATTTCAGGAGACCTGCTTATCTTATAAAATACAAACAAGGAATCAGTATGATACTTCTCACAAGTTAAAATTATACATGCATTCAGTCACATAACGAATATAAAGGTAGAAATTGAAGGTGATTTCCATGGCAATGAGTGCTTTGTGAGAGACAAAGATAATAAGAGACTTTTTATGTACTTTCTATACAATAGTAATATTAATTTACAATCTTATAATTGCCAAGTGTTTCCTTTTTTCAACTTTTAAGTTTTAAGAAGCAAATAAGTAAATTATTATGTACAGCACCCTAGTACCTATGTATATATAAATATATCCAAAGTATCAATAAACCTTGGTTAATTCCCTTGTAAACTAGCTTGTAATAAGATTCTAATAAAGAAATCAATCTCCTGAAATATAGTGTAAAACAAACGGGAAATATTCCAGTACTTAAGGAAGGATATGTACTGGTGTTCTTCCATTTCTCCACAGTTCAGTTCAGCTCAGTCGCTCAGTTGTGTCCGACTCTTTGTGACCCCATGAACTACAGCACGCCAGGCCTCCCTGTCCATCATCAACTCCCGGAGTCCACCCAAACCGATGTCCATCGAGTCAGTGATGCCATCCAGCCATCTCATCCTCTGTCATCCCCTTCTCCTCCTGCCCTCAACCTTTCCTAGCATCAGAGTCTTTTCCAGTGAGTCAACTCGTCGCATGAGGTGGCCAAAGGATTGGAGTTTCAGCTTTAGCATCAGTCCTTCCTATGAACACGCAGGATTGATTTCCTTTAGAATGGACTGGTTGGATCTCTTTGCAGACCAAGGGACTCTCAAGAGTTTTCTCCAGCACCACAGTTCAAAAGCATCAATTCTTCAGCGCACGGCTTTCTTATAGTCTGACTCTCACATCCATACATGACTACTGGAAAAACCATAGCCTTGACTAGACGGACCTTTGTTGGCAAAGTAATGTCTCTGCTTTTTAATATGCTGTCTAGGTTGGTCATAACTTTCCTTCCAAGGAGTAAGCGTCTTTTAATTTCATGGCTGCAGTCACCATCTGCAGTGATTTTGGAGCCCAGAAAAATAAAGTCTGACACTGCTTCCACTGTTTCCCCATCTATTTCCCATGAAGTGATGGGACCAGATGCCATGATCTTTGTTTTCTGAATGTTGAGCTTTAAGCCAACTTTTTCACTCTCCTCTTTCACTTTCATCAAGAAGCATTTTAGTTCTTCTTCACTTTCAGCCATAAGGTTGGTGTCATCTGCATATCTGAGGTTATTGATATTTCTCCCAGCAATCTTGATTCCAGCTTGTGCTTCTTCCAGCCCAGCGTTCCTCATGATGTACTCTGCATATAAGTTATATTTCTCCACATTTCTCCACAGAGAAGTATTATAGATTTCAAATCAGAACTTTCCTTATCCAATTCTTCTTTGCAATGGTACAATTTATGAAATAAATCTATCCTTTATTTTGAAGTCAGTATCAAAGGAAAAGGAGAAAAATATAAAGATAGAAGTGTTGCTGGAGAAGACAGTTGGGAAAAAAGAATCCTAATATTGAAAATATGCCCCCAAAAATCACAACACTAACAAAGCAAAGCAAACTTAGGTTATTTCCAGTAGTTTTTAAGACATCACAGAAAAGCAAAATAACAAGAAACACATTGAAGATTTACATAAATTAAAGTGTTAATTATTAGCTAAGTGAATTTCAGCTATCCAAAAATCCTCTAACATAGAACATCTCTTTCCCAGATGTGACTAAAAAAGTGTGATTGTAAGTTATATAAATATATATGTATATAAGACCATTTCCAGTGAGTCAACTCATCGCATGAGGTGGCCAAAGTTTTGGAGTTTCAGCTTTAGCATCAGTCCTTCCAATGAACACCCAGGATTGATCTCCTTTAGACTGGACTGGTTGGATCTCCTTGCAGTCCAAGGGACTCTCAAGAGTCTTCTCCAGCACCACAGTTCAAAAGCATCAATTCTTCAGCGATCAGCTTTCTTCACAGTCCAATTCTCACTTCCATACATGACCACGGGAAAAACCATAGCCTTGACTAGATGGACCTTTGTTGGCAAAGTAATGTCTCTGCTTTTTAATATACTATCTAAGGGCTGGGAAGGATTGGGGGCGTGAGGAGAAGGGGACGACAGAGAATGAGATGGCTGGATGGCATCACTGACTCTGTGGACATGAGTTTGAGTGAACTCCGGGAGTTGGTGATGGACAGGGAGGCCTGGCCTGCTGTCATTCATGGGGTCGCAAAGGGTCGGACACGACTGGGCGACTGAACTGAACTGAACTGAACTGAAGATCATTTCATGCAGCTAGATATACACTTCCATAGAGCTGATCCGGGGCTTCCCTGGTGGCTCAGACAGTAAAGCGTCTGCCTGCAATACGGGCGACCTGGGTTGAATCCCTGGCTTGGGAAGATCCCCTGGAGTAGGAAATGGCGACCCACTCCAGTACTCTTGCCTGGAAAATTCCATGGACAGAGGAGCCTTGTAGGCTACAGTCCATGGGGTCGCAAAGAGTCGGACACGCCTGAGTGACGCGACTTCACTTCACTTCACTTCAGAGCTGATCCAACAGTCATGTTATACATGCAGGCAAACGTGGTGACTTGCTGCAGGCCATGAGGGCCACAGCATGACTAGAAGTGGAAGAGTGCTGTTCTGTTCTCCTTTCTTTTGTTATTGCCCTTGATGTCCAGGAAAGCTATCATCCTTCTGAAGCTTTCAGGATTATTACTTCATAAATTTACATTAGGTACCAGTAAACCTTTCATTTAAATTCATAAACAGCCCTCAAATAAAGTAATGCCAAGGGGATAATCAATTTAACTATCAAAAACGCATTACATAAGGTGTCCCTAATGCCTGGGCTCCAGTGATTCACATCCATCTTACCCGTGACCTTGGGGGAGGCGTGACCTTGGGGGAGGCGAGGGGCTTGCTGTTGCTTCAGTTTGCTCATCCATGGCATGTGTGCTGGTGGAAAGAACTTTCACGGATTAAGGTGTGGGGTTGTCATTTTGACTTATACATGATTTGACTTGAGCTTTATGCCAGCTATAACAGCCGGTCTTGTGGTCTTTCACATAGACATTGTACATCTGCTCTAACCATTAAAAAAGGCATTTACCAGATTGTTTAGAATCTCCACTTTGAAGATAAAGATAAATGCCTTCTCTCCCTATGACACCAAGGCTGGTACTCCTTCAAATCTGATGTTCCCTTCCAGACACCAAGCTCACCCTGACCAGCTGTGTGTGGGTACATCTGTCTCTTTTGAAACCTTGAAGAAATATACACCTGTCAAGTTGATGCTTCTTCTCTGTTATGAGATGCAAAACTGTGAAGCCAGGTAACCACTGTGGATGTGGCTTCAGACATGGCCCTGCCTCCTGAGAACTTGAATTTTCTGGGCTGTATCAGCCTCAAGGATAGCACCAGTCATTCTCACAGTCTGATGGCATCTGGCAGCTGCAACCTTATAGTCTCAAGCTCTCCCGTTACAAATATACAGCCATTGAGGAGCACCGCCAATCCTTCCTTCTTCATAAGCACCCTTACTTCTTGCCAGCCCCAAGCCTAACTCTTGACAAATAACTTACGCAACTTCGTGACTACTGCCTAGCTAGGCCTCCTTCACTGGCAGTCTGGGGGAACGTGATTGAAGTGCCTCTTGAATCCGTGTCTCGTGAGCTATAGTCCTCAGTCTGGCTCAAA
This sequence comes from Moschus berezovskii, assembly GCF_049115385.1. Classification (NCBI taxonomy): domain Eukaryota; kingdom Metazoa; phylum Chordata; class Mammalia; order Artiodactyla; family Moschidae; genus Moschus; species Moschus berezovskii. The sequence goes on along the minus strand of NC_142475.1, from coordinate 2,431,469 downwards.
GAAAACTACTGTCTAATCCTTAATATAGATTCTTTGTGGATATGGCAACAATATCATGAGGCCACCCTCATCTGGTATTAGATTACACAGAGATAAAATATATTGGTTCATTAAAAAAAAGAAAAAAAAGACTTTTTTTACCTTCTAGAATATAATGGGAAAGAGACCACATGTTTCTTCTTCATCCTTTAAACCATGTACCTGGTGTTCCTAGGCTCTCAAATATTTGCTGAATGAATAAATGAATAAAAGCTTGACACCCATGGGGTAAATATACCAGAATGTCTGAGAAAAATATGCTCCCTGCTTCCATGGAAATTACAGCTCAGATTGTGTTAATAAAACGAGAAAATAAATTTAAGAAAACCGAGAGACAAACTGGGAATAACATAATGTACCTGCCCTTACAGAGTTCATAGCACAGCATGTTATTTCTGATAAATTATTTTCTTCTAAAATAAAACATACCTCCATCAACAATCTCAGCAGCAGTTGAAACAAGGCCTTTCTAGTTGCACGTAAAAGAAACCATGCTGCTAGTGCCCTGTGAAATTCAAAAGAGAAAATATCATCAATAAAAGGCTGGGAGTAGATGATGCAGAAACAGTGCAGTGATTTATTTGATTCCATTTGAAAAATCAGCTAAATTAGGGGTTTTGTGAATACGTATGTGTACTTTGCCACTCGTGTCCAAGTGTCTGCTACCCCGTGGACTGTAGCCCACTAGGCTCCTCTGTCCGCAGGATTCTCCTGGCAAGATACTGGAATGGGCTGTCATTTCCTCCTCCAGGGGGTCTTCCTGACCCAGAGATCAAACCCAAGTCCCCAGCATATCCTGCATAGGCAGAGAAGATTCTTTACCACTGAGCCATCTGGGAAGATATATATATACACACACATATAGACATATATGGTATATGGGACATATTTATGCATTTTTATGAATGTATGATCTGAAATGACTTTTTAGCTGTGCTAACTCATTTACTATGGGTATCAACAATAAGATTTAAACCGATTTACCTACTTTATACTATGAGTGTGCACACGTCTGTAAAAGCATTGACTATTTTATTAGCACTTTCTCTTTATTCTTTATTTTCTAGTGTTATGATAGAAAATAAGTGTTTTAATTTCCTTGGTTGGATTATATTCAGTTCAGTTCAGTCACTTAGTCATGTCCGACTCTTTGCGACCCCATGAATCACAGCATGCCAGGCCTCCCTGTCCATCACCAACTCCCGGAGTTCACTCAGACTCATGTCCATCGAGTCGGTGATGCCATCCAGCCATCTCATTCTCTGTCGTCCCCATCTCCTCCTACCCTCAATCCCTCCTAGCATCAGACTCTTTTCCAGTGAGTCAACTCGAGGTCTAAATATTTTTGATTCATGATATTGAAGGTAAAAAAAAAAAAAAACACCTAGTGATCATAATAAAATGAAACATGGCCATTACATAATAATGTATTTTCAAAGCAGTGAAAATTAAAACATAAAATCCTCATTAACATTAATGGAAATGTCACATTTATTGCCTAGAAGTCTAGGCAATAATTAATGTTGATTTTTTTATTGTCAAAGCTGATTATCTAAACAATTATAGCTTTTCTGACTTAACTATTTTTATCAGAAAATATTTTACACACTGTCATTTGCAGATTATTATTGCTTGACCTCCTAAAATATACATATTCCCATTGGAAAGATTTATTAAAGTGGAAATAAAAGCTCTGTAATAGATCACATTAATATTACATGGGAACAACTGATGTTCAGCAAAGGCAAGAACACTGGACAAGAATCAATAATTTTGTTCATTCTTTCCCTAGTAAGAAAAGCCTGGACAAATTTGCATTTTAAGTTGTTTCTCAGTGTTTGTGTGGACTGATTTTCCAAAGCTTGTGCAAGAAATAATGTAATTGCCTATTTGAGACCTCAATAAATCCAATAAGAGAGGGGGAAAAGCAGATCACATAATCAAGATTCAGACCTTGTTTTGTCTTATTTAGATATTCAAATGTCTAATAATATTTACCAATCTGAAATGCTCCCTCTCTTTTCATCAGTTCCAATGAATGAAAATGGTGACTTATTAATATTTTTAGGATCTGAAGAATTATATTTTTATTTAACTCTTATCTCAAAATTATAGGGTACTCACTAACATTTTCATTTTTTTAATAGTTTTTTCTTCTTTTTGTATAAAATTTCCAATTTTTAAAATATTTGCATAGTGGATTTTATAAATGGAATCAGAAATAAAGTGAATTTTCATTTTCTCAGGTAAGAAAAAATGGAGTGGGACCAGGTATTAGCTTGCAACCTTTCAATCAATGAATAAACGGCTTAAAGAAACAACAAACTTAGCTTGCAATGGGGAGGAAATTTTCATTGTCATTTTGAGTTTGCTTTGCTACATAGTAAACTGATAGCTTTTCTTTGGGGAAATTGGTTTTGTAACAATTTATTGCTGGTTGCCTTCTCTCAATAAGATTATTGAGCTTCACACTGACTTCAGTGTAAAATGTCTAGATTCTCACTGCAAGTACTACTGGCCTATTGTTTCAGGATTCTGAGAAGGACAGAAAAAAAAATTATACCACTCAAGATTAAAAGTGAAGGTGACTGCAAAGCTATGACTCTCTCAATTTATCTTATAATATTTAATAATAACTCTACAAGTATAGTAAGAACATATTATATCAGAATATTATGGTGTTTTGCCCCTTACGCTTAGTGTAATTAAGGACAGTTTAGTAAAGCCCACTAATATTTATCCTACTCATTTCACTAAACTGGAAATTTTGAACTATGTATACCTAAGTAACTGATGTAAGTCCATATGACTTTGTATATTTTCTAGTCAACTAAAGGGAATACTTTCATTTAGAGCATTTACCCAGAAAATACTAGATGCTTGAATTCTGATTCTCTTTGAAGTCACATATGTTCAAGTCTCTTAACTCTGGTAATAATTTCTTCCATACCACATCTAATTTCTTCTAAAAGTGACATCGATTTTATGACAATGGAAAGTCATCAGTTCAGTCACAATAATAGTACTTAATAATTCTATATATTGTAAATACTTTTGTAAGTTTTATTATATTCTGTCATTTATCCAAATGCTAGCTCTACAACATGATACTTGATGCCATTGTTTATTTTATACACATAAAGATGAAAAATGCTTGTCTGTCCAGATCTAATAAATCAGGATGCATGGATTCAATACTAGGTAGCATATTTCCTGAGACCATATCTTCAGCCCTGAGTCAATCTGTGCATCAATTATCAGAGAATTGCCCTCTATATTTACCTCTAACAACCTTCGCCTGACTTGTCATTTCAGAGCTACATGGAGCAATTTATTCCTTTCCATAACACAGAATCCTTCCATGATTACAAGACATCAAGTTTCCTTTTTCTATGTCTCTGTCACCAAGTTACGTATCTAGCTTGAACAGACATGGTTTTCAGATCCTTCTTTGCCTTGTTTATATCTCTCTCCCCACACAAGCTTATGCCATATTTTACTGCCTCATCTAACACATGAAAACATAAGAATCAAATCAGTTCTCTGATTTGACCAAATAAGGGTGGGCTGGAAGAAGCACCAGCTGGAATCAAGATTGCCAGGAGAAATATCAATAACCTCAGATATGCAGATGACACCACCCTTATTTCAGAAAGTGAAGAGGAACTCAAAAGCCTCTTGATCAAAGTGAAAGAGGAGAGTGAAAAGGTTGGCTTGAAGCTCAACATTCAGAAAACTAAGATCATGGCATCTGGTCCCATCACTTCATGGGAAATAGATGGGGAAACAGTGGCAACAGTGGCTGACTTTATTTTTTTGGGCTCCAAAATCACTGCAGATGCTGATTGCAGCCAGGAAATGAAAAGACGCTTACTCCTTGGAAGGAAAGTTATGACCAATCTAAACAGCATATTAAAAAGCAGAGACATTACTTTGCCAACCAAGGTCCGTCTAGTCAAGGCTATGGTTTTTCCCGTGGTTATGTATGGATGTGAGAGTTGGACTGTGAAGAAAGCTGATCGCCAAAGAACTGAAGCTTTTGAACTGTGGTGCTGGAGAAGACTCTTGAGTGTCCCTTGGACTGCAAGGAGATCCAACCAGTCCATTCTAAAGGAGATCAATCCTGGGTGTTCACTGGAAGGACTGATGCTAAAGCTGAAACTGCAATACTTTGGCCACCTCATGCGACGAGTTGACTCACTGGAAAAGACTCTGATGCTAGGAGAGATTGGGGGTGGGAGGAGATGGGAACGACAGAGAATGAGATGGCTGGATGGCATCACCGACGCGATGGACATGAGTTTGAGTGAACTCCGGGAGTTGATGATGGACAGGGAGGCCTGGCATGCTGTGATTCATGGGGTCACGAAGAGTCGGACACGATTGAATGACTGAACGACTGAACTGAACTGAACTGAACTGAAACCAGTGAAGTTATGAGTTTTTCATAAACTCACTATACCTATGATATTTTTAAAAGAATTCTAAATTAGAGGAATGATGATGTTAATAAAAGTATCATATATCAGGCAGATAATGAGATTTTCTAACCCGGAATCACTTTTTTCATGTATTCTGATAGACTAGAAAATATCTCAAAAGCTGGATTAAATTTTATGGTCTAAGGATTTACTATTCTTAGTCTCTTCTGCTGTCACTACAACTCATACTAAAACAAGTTCCTGCAAAATAATTATTATATTAAAGCAACTTGAATAACCTAACTTTTCCTCTACAGAATTTATGATTTTTAAATGACATCTTATTAAATTACACACTTAAAAATACATTATGTGGTGCACGCATAATTGCAGTTTTTGCATTGTTGAAATTTGCCATTTGTATGGAATACATTTTTAAAGAAATGCAGTTATGTTATACATCATTTTAATGTATATTTCTTGTTGTATGTTTTTTTGCTGTTGTTAATGGCTTGTTACTTTGTGTTTATTTTATATTTATTTTAGACTGTGAAAATGATGTTAGACAAAAGCAAATTCTAGTGATTTTCTTATTCGAGTTCAAAATGGGTAAAGCAGTGAAGACAATTCACAACATCAGCAAACCATTTGGCCCAGGAACTGCTAATGAGCATATCATGTAGATGCGGTTCAAGAAGTTTTGCAAAGGAGATGAGAGCCCTGAAGATGAAAAGCACACTGTTTGACCGTCAGAAGCTGACAACAACCAATGACAGCAATCATCGAAGCCTGTCCCCTAACAGCTACATGAGAAGCTGCCAAAAACTCAACGCCAGCCTTTCTGCGGTCATTCGGCATTTGAAGCAAGTTGGAAAGGTGAAAAGGCTCAGTAAGTTAGTGCCTCATGAGCTGACTGCAAATCAGAAATACTGTTGCTTCGAAGTGCCTTCTCTTATTCTCCACCACAACAGCAAACCATGTCTCGATCAGGTTGTGAGATGCAATTAAAAGTGGATTCCATAGAACAACCTGTGATGACCAGCTCAGTGGCTGGACTGAGAAGACGCTCCAGGCACTTCCCAAACTTAAACTTGCATTAAAAGAGGATCATGGTCACTGTTTGGTCGTCTGCTGCCGGTTGGATCCACTAGAGCTTTTTAATTTCTTTTTTCTTTGCTTACTTCTTTATTGTAGTTTTGTAAAGCTACAGCTTTTTGAATCCCAGTGAAACCATTACATCTGAGAAGTATGCTCAGCAAATTGATGCGATGCCCTGAAAACTACGTCTGCCGTTGTCATTGGTCAAGAGTGGGCCCAATCCTCCATAACAACGCCAGATTGCAAGTCCCTCAACCAATGCTTCAAAAGTTGAACGAATTGAGCGGCAAAGTTGTGTCTCACCTGCCATGTTCACCTGACCTCTCACCAACCAACCAGCACTTTAAGCATTTTGACAACTTTTTGCAGGGAAAACACTTCCACAACCAGTAGAATGCAGAAAATGCTTTCCAAGATTTCGTTGAATCCTGAAGCATAAATTTTTATGCTACAAGAAAAAACTTATTTCTCATTGGCAAAAATGTGTTTATTTTAATGGTTCCTATTTTGACTAATAAAGATGTGTTTGAGTCTAGTTATGATGATCTAAATTCACGGTCCAGAACCGCAATTACTTTTGCACCAACCTAATGCTATCTTGTATCACTCTTTAAGAGAGTTTTCCCAATATACTCCATTCTCTTTTGGGTAGAAGAAAGGGGAAACTAGACTAAAGTTTAAAATCTATAAATCACTTTTTAGCTTATGTTTAAGCCAACTCTTACAAAATACTTGATGTTGCTTAGAATTCTAGATTTAGTTAGAATTCTAGATTTAGTTAGTTCTGTAGTTACATATCATGTCCCCAACTCACAACACTCTAAGAAATAACTTTTCCATTTGGCATTTGGTTGAGTTGTTTTGTTTGTTTCTTCTGTTTTTATTTATCTGTGGAAAGGTGCAGGGAGTATCTAATGTATTTGATAGTTTAATCAGATCTGAAATGTTGAAAAATTATTAATGTATTAAGTACAAAATACATAAGATAGCTAATAGGACAAATATTAAATCTGCAGAATCCATTGTCAAAAGTGGCATAAAGTTCCTAATATAAGAGAGCTTGATTATGTCCATAGATTCATGGGAGCTGGGAGAAAAAAGATTGAGTGTGCTGGATAAAGCAGGTTGCTGTATTCTGGAAGCTAGAGATTCTATGCAATCCACTGCTGTTGGGTTCCAGATATGAATTTGATTATTAACCTATAAACAAGTGTTGTTTTTCTGCAATGAAAGCTATACACTAGCAGAAATGCCGTACTGTCACAGATCTCTTTTATTAATCTTGGTTTCAGAGACAAGCATTCAAGAAGAAAGTCTCTTATATTGTCAATATCTTGTGCACTTTGCTACTTCCCTTCTACTTATTCTTCACCATTTCAGATATATACAAGTGTCTATCATATTCCATAACTGTACTGAATGATGGGGGAAAGTGATAGATAGGATGAAAAGTAGTCTAGTGGAGACGACATGCAATAAACGGGTAATTTAATCCATTGTTGAAATACATATAAAACACATTTCCAAAGGAAAATATCAGAAGGACATAACCAAACTCTGCAGAAGGTCAGAGGGAAAAAAAGGCCCATGCACATGCTAGGAAATAAGAGAAAGTTTGATACTCACAGTGAATAACAAATAGCACATTACTGATGGAAATGATGTATTCAAGGTAGAGTTCAATGAAAGTAGAGAGTGAAGAAGAAAGTTAAAGATCATACAACATATATATTTTACCAACTTTAAGGATTCAAAGCTTTGTCTTGAAAGCTATAGGGAATCATTGTCAGTTGGGGTTTAGTTCATTTGTTTTTAGATAATTATAATTATATTCTTATGTAGGCTGTCAACATTAACCTGGCTCAGTATCTAATATGAATCTTTCCTCTGAGATAGACAGCAGCTAGACCCCAGCAGATTCACCCATAATCCCTTTCTGCTGTTGACACCATCAATGATCCATCTGTTTAGCTTCTGAGCAATTAGTGATTTCAGGTTTTAAATAGCTTGTTTCTTCCAACTTTATCATCCATTCCTGATTTTTGAATCATCTATCTATCCATCTATACATGTGTGGGTTTTAGTTATATATATTCAGCTCAGTTCAGTTCAATCGCTCAGTCGTGTCCTACTCATTGCGACCCCGTGGGCTAAAGCAAGCCAAGCCTCCCTGTCCATCACCAACTCCCAGAGCTTACTCAAACTCATGTCCATTGAGTCGGTGATGCCATCCAACCATCTCATCCTCCATCATTCCCTTATCCTCCTGACTTCAATTTTTCCCAGCATCAGGGTCTTTTCCAATGAATCATCTCTTCCCATCAGGTGACCAAAGTATTGGAGTTTCAGCTTCAACATCAGTCCTTCCCATGAATATTCAAGACTGATTTCCTTTCGAATGGACAGGTTGGATCTCCTTGCAGTCCAACGGACTCTCATGCAGAGACATTACTTTATCAACAAAGGTCCGTCTAGTCAAGGCTATAGTTTTTCCAGTGGTCATGTATGGATGTGAGAGTTGGATTGTGAAGAAAGCTGAGTGCCAAAGAATTGACGCTTTTGAACTGTGGTGTTGGAGAAGACTCTTGAGAGTCCTTTGGACTACAAGGAGATTCAATAAGTCCATCCTAAAGGAGATCAGTCCTGGGTGTTCATTGGTAGGACTGATGTTGAAGCTGAAACTCCAGTACTTTGGCCCCCTCATGCAAAGAGCTGACTCATTTGAAAAGACCCTGATGCTGGGAAACATTGAAGGCGGGAGGAGAAGGGGACAACAGAGGATGAGATGGTTGGATGGCATCACCCACTCGATGGACATGGGTTTGGGTAGACTCCAGGAGCTGCAGTCCATGGGTCGCAAAGAGTCGGACATGACTGAGCAACTGAGCTGAACTGAACTGACTAGATGGACCTCTGTTGGCAAAGTAATGTCTCTGCTTTTTATTATGCTGTCTAGGTCGGTCATAACTTTCCTTCCAAGGAGTAAGCGTCTTTTAATTTCATGGCTGCAGTCACCATCTGCAGTGATTTTGGAGCCCCTCAAAAAATAAAACCTCTCACTGTTTCCATTTTTTTCCCCATCTATTTGCCATGAATTGATGGGACCAGATGCCTTTATCTTAGTTTTCTGAATGTTGAGCTTTAAGCCAACTTTTTCACTCCCCTCTTTCACTTTCATGAAGACGCTCTTTAGTTCTTCTTTACTTTCTGCCATAAGGGTGGTGTCATCTGCATATCTGAGGTTATTGATATTTCTCCCAACAGTCTTGATTCCAGCTTGTGCTTCATCAAGCCCGATATTTCACATGATGTACTGTGCATATAAGTTAAATAAGCAGGCTGACAACATACAGCCTTGATGTAGTCCTTTCGTATTGGAACTAGTCTGTTGTTCCACATCCAGTTCTAGCTGTTGCTTCCTGACCTGCATACAGGTTTCTCAAGAGGAAGGTCAGGTGGTCTGGGATTCCCATCTCTTTCAGAATGTTCCACAATTTATTGTGATCCACACAGTCAAAGTCTTTGGCATAGTCAACAAAGCAGAAATAGATGTTTTTCTGGAACTCTCTTGCTTTTTCAGTGATCCAGTGGATGTTGGCAACTTAATCTCTGATTCCTCTGCCTTTTCTAAAACAAGTTTGAACATCTGGAAGCTCATGGTTCACGTATTGTTGAAGTCTGGCTTGGAGAATTTTGAACATTACTTTACTAGCGTGTGAGATGAGTGCAAGGGTTTGGTAGTCTGAACATTCTTTGGCATTGCCTTTCTTTGAGACTGGAATGAAAACTGGCATTTTCTAGTCCTGTGGCCACTGCTGAGTTTTCCAAATTTGCTGTCATATTGACTTCAGCACTTTCACAGTATCATCTTTTAGAATTTGAAATAGCTCAACTGGAATTCCATCACCTCCACTAGCTTTGTTTGTAATGATGCTTCCTAAGGCCCATTTGACTTCATATTCCAGGATGTCTGGCTCTAGGTGAGTAATCAGATCATCGTGATTGTCTGGGTTGTGAAAATCTTTTTTATATAGTTTTTCTGTGTATTCTTGCCACCCCTTCTTAATATCTTCTGCTTCTGTTAAGTCCATATCATTTCTGTCCTTTATTGAGCCCATCTTTGGATGAAATGTTCCCTTGATATCTTTAATTTTCTTGAATAGATCTCTAGTCTTTCCCATTCTGTTGTTTTCCTCTATTTCTTTGCACTGATCACTGAGGAAGGCATTCTTATCTCTCCTTGCTACTCTTTGGAACTCTGCATTCAAATGCGTATATCTTTCCTTTTCTCCTTTGCTTTTCGCTTCTCTTCTCACAGGTATTTGTAAGGCCTTCTCAGACAGCCGTTTTGCTTTTTTGCATTTCTTTTTCTTGGGGACGGTCTTGATCCCTGTCTCCTGTACAATGTGATGAACCTCCATCTAGAGTTCATCAGGCACTCTGTCAGATCTAATCCCTTGACTCTATTTCTCACTTCCACTGTATAATCGTAAGGGATTTGACTTCAGTCATACCTGAATGGTCTAATGGTTTTCCCCAGTTTCTTCAATTTAAGTCTGAATTTGGCAATAAGGAGTTCATGATCTGAGCCACAGTCAGCTCCCAGTCTTGTTTTTGCTGACTATATAGAGTTTTCCATCTTTGGCTGAAAAGAACATAATCAATCTGATTTCAGTGTTGACCATCTGGTGATGTCCATGAGGAGAGTCTTCTCTTGTGTTGTTGGAAGAGGGTGTTTGCTATGACCAGTGCATTCTCTTGGCAAAACTCTATTAGCCTTTGCCCTGATTCATTCCGTGCTCCAAGGCCAAATTTGCCTGTTACTCCAGGTGTTTCTTGACTTCCTACTTTTGCATTCCAGTCCCCTACAATGAAAAGGACATTTTTGGGGGGTGTTAGTTCTAGGTCTTGTAGGTCTTCAGAGAACCGTTCAGCTTCAGCTTCTTCAGCATTACTGGTTGGGGCATAGACTTGGATTACTCGAATATTGAATGGTTTGCCTTGGAAATGAACAGAGATCATTCTGTTGTTTTTGAGGTTGCATCCAAGGACCCATTTCAGACTCTTTTGTTGACCATGATGGCTACTCCATTTCCTCTAAGGGAGGGATTCTTGTCCATAGTGGTAGATATAATTTTATATATATATATATATATACACACACACACATACATGCATACATGGGCTTCCCAGATGGTGCTAATGGTAAAGAACCTGCCTGCTAGTTCAGGAAACATGAGAGGTGTGGGTTCAATCCCAGGTTCAAGGAAGATCCCCTGGAGAAGGGCATGGCGACCCACTCCAGTGTTCTTGCCTAGAGAATCCCATGGACAGAGGAGCTGGTAGGCTACAGTCCATAGGGTTGCACAGAATTGGACATGAGTGACAGGACTTAACACCCAGGCATGCATATGAATACATACATACACACATGTATATACTATTTCTTTTTTTTTTTTTTTAACTCTGCTATTGCTGCAATAGCAACATTGCTGGGAAAGATTGAAGGATGGAGGAGAAGGGGATGACAGAGAATAAGGTGGTTGGATGGCATCACCGACTCAATCGACATGAGTTTGAGTAAACTCCGTGAGTTGGTGATGGACAGGGAGGCCTGATGTGCCACAGTCCATGGGGTCGCAGAGAGTCGGACACGACTGAGCGACTGAACTGATTGCTGCAATAGCCTCTGCCCTCACAGTCTGATAGGGATGACTACAAGATGAGTCACGTGACAGCGACCCCACCAGGGCGGCCCCTGTCTTCCGTTATGGCAACTGTGAGCACTAACTAAGCAGAAGACAGGCGTGGAGACTTTGCCCAACGAGCATATCCAGACGGGTAAAGGAACGAATGGTTACAGCGATGAACGAGTGAGTGGGTCAGTCAGACAGGAGAATGGAATTTAAATCTGGCCTGCATGATTTTGGACCAAGAGAAGAGCCTTCCAGCTGTCCTTGTTCAGTCACCCAGTCGTGTTGGAATTTCGGGACCCCATGGACTGCAGCACGCCAGGCCTCCCTGTCCTTCAGCATCTCCCAGAGTTTGCCCAAGGTCATCACATTGGTGAAACCATCCAACCGTCTCACCCTCTGACACCCTCTTCTCCTTCTGCCCTCAATCTTTCCCAGCATCAGGGACTTTTCCAACGAGCTCTCTGCTTGCATCAGATGACCAAAATACTTAGATTGATTGCTTTTTCATTTTTTACATCTATCTTTTCTGTATAGCAAAGTTGGACCTACTTTTGAATACACTAGCGATGTGTTTTATGTGGATTTATCACACTTAGGTTCATGACTATAATACATATACTTAAAACAACAAGTTTATTGAACTAAAGAAAAATAAAAATCAATACTTAAAGTTAAAAAGTTGAATAAAGTTCGTGTATCTATTTAAAAGTCAAAACAATATACAGTTCAAAACAACCAAGTAGTGCATTATAGTGTTGATAATTATAGTGTCTTCAGGATATTGTGCTTGAAAATAAGAAGTTGTTTTTTATGAGCTAAGTTTTTTTCTTATGTGCTAGAACTAACACTGGATTCAGCATTGTATGAAAATTGAAAGCAGATAAGGAATTTAATATGAAGTACTGAGGAATAAAACCAAAAGGCAAAAATTCATCGATGTTACCATCTTCTTTTTTCTGATTTATGTTACTTATGAGTCGGATCATCCAATTTTATTGGCTTCTAATACACTCTACTCCTGGAAGGTAATCATGAATCACAGGGACAAACAATAAGGCAAGGAAAATACATGCATAATGAAAACAGAGAGGATAACAAGCAGCAAAAGACAGAACTGAATATTTCAGCTCCTAAAGAATAGTAAACACATATATCATGAGGAAGATACACTTGTACTTAAAGATTTTAATAACATTTTCAAGAAATGGATGCAGGAAGTGTCTTTGATTTAATAATTCTCAAAATTATTTTCATATGGTGTATTTATTTTTGTAGTAAGGCTGACTTTCCCAGCTCAAGAAAGTCACAGCAGATATAAAACAAAGAGACAAAAATTATAAGTTTGGGCCACCAGCTCTTTTAATCTTGGGGGTTAGATTAGAAAGGAGCAAAGTAAATGGATATTAGGATCACGGAAGTCTAGAAAAACCGATGGGCTCCACCTCTTATTTAAAGAGTTTCCACAGATTTTGCTTTTCAACATATTTGGTCTTAATTGAAAGCACTTGTTCTATCACTGGAAAAATCCATCACTTTTTTCTATTTCTCCCTCTCCCCACACCTCCATTTTTTGAGAAATGCATGAGATGAAATGACACATGGGACGTAATGGGGCATAACCCAAGTGTGCTGGGAAAGGGAGCAAACCAGAAGGAATACTGCTCGAGGTCAGCATCTGATGCGTTCATTATTCCTAGATCTGTAAGGTAAGCTGACAGGCAGAATTGTTTGCCTCATGGAGTACCAAGTGACCCTTTGTAAGATAGACAAGTGAGAGTATTTGCAATACAAAACTTAACAATGCAACATCTGCCATATTTCATTTATATTAACATAGAAAATGTATGGTAGTAGTGATAGTATATAGCTTTAGGGTAAATTTGTACTATTTTGTGGCATTTGTTAAAAATAAGGATTGAAAAGAAACAGGAAAATTCTTATGATCAGTAACATAATATAGAATTTCCACCTGAAAATCAGTTTGAATAAGACTATATTTTCAATAATATAAATTTGTCATTTGAAATGTAACTACTTATTATATACGAACTACCTGGTTAGGATCTTTATGGAAATAAAATGCCACTATTGAAAAAATAGTGCAGTGAAATTATTTTTTCTTGGTGATAATGATGAATTAATTAAATGCTGTGTTTGCATGGACTTAGAAACTGACTGCTCCTATTTTGTATACAAGAGTATGTCTACAAAACAACAAAACAATTTGATTGTTATTCTATGTAGATTTGCATATTTCTCTACTCAAAATCCTATTTTCTTCTGGAAACAATTTTGAAAAGTTAGCCTGACTTTGAAATTAATGAATATGTATTAGGAAAATTTGAAAGCAGACTTTCAAGTCTGTCAGATGCTTTAATGAAATAGAGAATTTGGTATTGGGGGTAGCTTGGGTGAGGGAGGTTAGAAACTGTTCTTACGGATCGGAAAGCCCACTGTCTCTTTTCTTCGTCTCTTATAAGACGCCTGCAGTGAACTTCTCTGATAGCTCAGGTGGTAAAGAATCCACCTGCAATGCAGGAGATCATGGTTTGATTCCTGGGTGGGGAAGATCCCCTGGAGAAGGGATAGGCTACCCACTGCAGTATGCTTGGGCTTCCCTTGTGGCTCAGCTAGTAAAGAATCTGCCTGCAATGAGGGAGATCCGGGTTTGATCCCTTGGTTGGGAAGATCCCCTGGAGAAGGGAAAGACTACCCACTCCAGTATTCTGGCCTGGAGAATTCTATGGACTGTATAGTCCATGGGATTGTAAAGAGTCGGACACGACTGACCAGCTTTCATTTTCAAAGGGAATTTCTAGAATTGAGTCCATACAATGTTTTTATTGTTGTTCAGTTTGCTAAGTCGTGTCCAGCCCTTTGTGACCTCAGGGAAAGCAGCATGCCAGCCTTCCCTGTTCTTCATTATCTCCTGGAATTTGCTCAAACTCTTGTCCACTGAATCAGTGATGCCATCCAACCATCTCATCCTCTGTCACCCCCTTTTCCTCCTGCCTTCAATCTTTCCCAGCATGAGCATCTTTTCCAATGAGTCAGCTCTTTGTATCAGGTGGCCAAAGTATTGGAGCTTCAGCATCAGTTCTTGCAATGAGTATTCAGGGTTGATCTCCTTTAGGATGGACTGGTTTGATCTCCTTGCAGTCCAAGGGACTCTCAAGAGTCTTCTCCAACACCACAGTTCAAAGGCATCAATTCTTTGGTGCTCTGCCTTCGTTATAGTCTAACTCTCACATCCGCAGTGATTTTGCAGCCCAAGAAAATAAAATCTGTCACGGTTCCACTTTATTCTCCTCTATTTGCCATGTCCAATGTCGGTTAAGGTATAAATCACCGTGCTGTCTAACGCTAATTGCATCCCAGGTACACACGCGTCCTCGAACCACTGCTCAGAATCTGTTCTGTTCATTTGCACGTCTTGAGCGGCCCTCCACACCCCCATGCTTTACTATCTTTCTGTCCGTAAGTCCTTCCCTCATCTCCCCACTGATTTCACTCTTCAGGGTCTGCTCCTGCACAGTGGCAACACGCCAACCAAGAATGCTTTTAGTCTACTTGATTTTATTTGTTCCCAGAGAACAGCTAGGTAGGGTCCGGTTAAAAAAAAAAAGAAAATGTAATAATAGCCAAAACAAACACACAAAACCATCACTTTGACCCTCGCCGATCATCCTTGACCATGTCCAATTCTAGTTTGGTTGAGCTTATCTGAGTATGATTAGCTTGGCTATCCCTTGACTACTTGCTGTTTTCGCTAGAAGTTGTTTATCAACTTCAATCTGCCATTTTTCCCTCTTGACTTTCTACTTATTTCATACATCTCACGTTCATGATGAGGATACATTTTCTATTTCTAACCAAACCTGAAGCTTGTGTGAGAGTTCATCCATATTCTGTCTGCATGGATTTTTAAATCAAATCTTATATTTATTAGCGAGAATTTAAATCATTAAATAGATGAGCTCCAATTGATAAACAGCATATCTAGAATTTAAGCTAAACTGTTTAGAATTATTTGTCTGATGACTTGAAAGGATACAGACATATTGTTGGGCTTCCCTGGTGGTTCAGTGGTTAAGAATCCGCCTGCCGATTCAGGGGACATGGACGAGATGACTGGTCCAGAAAGATACCACATGTGGTGGAGCAACTAAGCCGGTGGGCCACAACTACTAAACCCCCATTCTAGAGCCTGAGAACTAAAACTACTAAGTCTGCTTGCTGCAACTACTCAAGTCCAGATGCCCCGAGCCTGAGCCCCTCAGCCACCACAGTGAGAAGCCATGAGCCTAGAGGAACAGTAGCCCCCGCTTCCCGCAACCAGAGAAACCTGGCCGCAGCAGGTGCCCAGTGCAGTCAAAAAACGAATACATAAACAGTGCACTGAATTAAAATGCAATTTCAAAAAAAGAAATATTACAAACATATTGTATATTTTCAAAACCAACAAATGGGCAAGGTCTCTTTCATTCCAAATAAAACTGCAGAAAATCTTGTTTCTTCATCATTATTTGCTTTTCAATTATTGTGCGTGTACACGTGAAGTCACTTCAGTCACGTCCAACTCTTTGTGACCCTATGGACTGTAGCACTCCAGGCTCCTATTTTGGTGGGATTCTCCAGGAATCATTGATGTTGTTCAGTCACCCAGTAGGGTCCAACCCTTCGTGACCCCATGGACTGCAGCACGCCAGGCCTCCCTGTTCCTCATCATCTCCCAGAGTTTGCCCAAATTTAAGTCCCTTGCATCAGTGATGCCATCCAGCCATCTCATCTTCTGATACCCCCTTCTCTCTCTGCCCTCAATCTTTCCCAGCATCAGGGACTTTTCTAACAAATCATCTGCTTGAATCAGATGACCAAAATACTGGAGCTTCAGCTTCAGCATCAGTCCCTCCAGTGAATATTCAGGGTTGATCTTCCTTAAGATTGACTGGTTTGATCTCCTTGCTGTCCTCGGGGCTTTCAGGAGTCTTCTCCAGCACCACAGTTGGAAGGAATCATTTCTTTGGTGCTCTTCCTTCTTTATGGTCCAGCTCTTACAACCTTACTTGACCACTGGGAAGACCATAGCCTTGACTATATGGACCTTTGTCAGCAGAGTGATGTCTCTGCTTTTCAACACACTGTCTAGTTTTGTCATCACTTTCCTGCCAAGAAGCTAATGTCTTCTGCTTTCATGGCTGCAGTCACCATCCACAGTGATTTTGGAGTCCAAGAAAAGGAAAACTGTCACTGCCTCTACATTTCCCCTCTATTTGGTATGCAGTAATGGGGCCGGATGCCACAATCGTAGTTTTCTTTTATATTTAGGCTTAAGCCAGCTCTTTCACTCCCCTCCTTCACCCTTATCAAGAAGTTCTTTAGTTCCTCTTCACTTTCTGCCATTAGAGTGCTATCATCCGCATATCTGAGGTTGTCAATGTTTCTCCCGCCTGTCTTGATTCCAGCTTGTAACTCATCCAGCCTGGCCTTTCCCACGATGTGCTCGGCGTACGGGTTAAACAGACAGGTGACAGCAGGCAGCCCTGTCGTACTCCTTTCTCTATCTTGAGCCAATCAGTTGTTCCATGCAGGGTTCTAACTATTGCTTCTTGACCCGCAAGCAGGTTTCTCAGCAGACAGGTAAGATGGTCTGGTATTCCCATCTGTCTAAGAGCTTTCCAAACGTTGTCAAGATCCACACAGTCCATGGCTTTAGTGTAGTCGATGAAACAGAGATAGATGTTTATGTGAAATTCTCTTGCTTTCTCTGTAATACAGTGAATGTTAGCGATTTGACCACTAGTTCCTCTTCCTTTTCTAAACCCACCTTGGACATCTGAAAGTTCTTGGCTTGCATAAAGCTGAAGCCTAGCATGCGAGATTTTAAGCATGACCTTACCAGCATGGGAGATGAGTACAATTGTCCGATGGCTAGCACATTCTTTGTTACTATCCTTCTTGGGAACTGGGATGAGGATTGACCTTTTCCAATACTGTGGTCATTGCTGTTTCTTACAACTTTGCTCACATAATGAATGCAAAATTTTGATGGCATTATCCTTTAGAGATCTGAATAGTTCTGCTGGAATTTCATTGCATCCACTAGGTTTATTAACAGTAGTGCTTCTTAAGGCCCACTTGACTTCGCACTCCAGAATGTCTGACTCTGGGTGACTAACATCACCGTCACAGCAATCCGCTTCATTACGACCTTTTTTATACAGTTCTTCTGTGTATTCTTTCCATCTCATTTTGATCCCTCCAGTGTCGACTAGCTGTCCACCATTTTTATCCTTTATTGGATCCATCTTTGGGCCCACTTGATGTTTCCAGTTTTCCTGAAGAGCTGTCTAATCTTTCCCCTTTTGTTGTTTTCTTGTATTATTAAGCACTGTTCACTGAAGAAGCCCTTCTTGTATCTTCTGGCTGTTCTCTGGAACTCTGCATTTAATTGGATTTATCTTTCCCTCTCTCCCTTGCTTTTCACTTCCCTTCATTCTTGCACTATTTGTAAAGCCTCCTCAGACAACCATTTTGCCTTCTTGCTTTTTCCCTTTGAGATGGTTTCGTTTGCCGCCTCATGTAGAATACTTTGGATGTCTGTCCACAGTTCTTCAGGTACACTGGTAACTAGATCCAGTACCTTGAACCTGTTCATCAGCTCTACACAAACTCACACAGGATTTGATTTAAGTCATTCTTGGCTGGCCTAGTGTTTTCCCCAGTTTTCTTTAGCTTAAGCCTGAATTTTGCTATGAGAAGCTAAAGATCTGAGCCAAAGTCAACTCCAGGTCTTATTTTTGCTGACTGGATACACTTTCTCCATCTTTGGCTACAAAGAATGCAATCAGTTTGGTTTCTGTACTGACTGTTGGCATCCATGTGTGAAGTCGTCTCCTGCGTGTTTGAAGAAATGTATTTGCTAAGATTGCTGCTTTCTCCTGGCAGAGTTCAGTCTCTGCTCCGCTTCAGTTTGCTCTCCAAGGCTGAGCTTGCCTGCTATTCCAGGTACACCTTGACTTCCTGCTTATGCACTCCAGTTCCTGATGATGAATAGAACATCTTTATTAGGTGTTAGTTCTAGGAGGTCTTCCAGGTCTTCACAGACCGATCAACTTCAGCTTCTTTGGCATCAGTGGTAGGGGCATTGACTTCGATTAATGTGATGTTGAATGGCTTGCCTTGGAAAAAAATCAAGATCATTCTGTCTTTTTTTTTAATTTATTTATTTTAATTGGAGGCTAATTACTTTACATTATTGTATTGGTTTTGCCATACATTGACATGAATCCACCCCGGGTGTACATGTGTTCCCCATCTTGAACCCCCCTCCCACCCCCTGCCCATCCCATCCCTCTGGTTCATCCCAGTGCACCAGCCAGAAAAACACCAATACAGTATACTAACGCATATATATGGAATTTAGAAAGATGATAACGATAACCCTGTATACGAGACAGCAAAAGAGACACAGATGTATAGAACAGTCTTTTCTTCAATCATCCTTGATAAAACACAACTCAAATATTTTCACACCATATATCTATTCACCATTTTTACATTGACAATTAGAATAGTTACTATGTGCTTAAAAGTTTCAAAGTATGTAACTTACAGTATAAGGAAAATATTAATTTAAAAAGCCTTTTAAGATATTCATTAGAATGGAAATGTTATGTAGATTTAATATCCACAATTCAATGAATAGTTTTGTGATCAACTTATTTAGTAATAAAAATGTCCTTATTCCTATAAGTATATTTTCCTATATATACATTCCAAATTTCTATGTATTTTTCTTATGTAACATATTTTATGATTTAAAAAAAGTTTAGCAATCACCTTATTATAGTTCTTTGCAGCACAAGTTTGCATAATATTAAAAAATTTCATTGAACATGTATGCTCTAAGGATTGCATATTTACATTTTAATTATCACACAATCCTTAGTACATACTTGATCAAAGCAACATAAGTGGATTTAAAAATGTTGGTAAATAACAAACAATTATAAACAGCGAAAATATCAAAATGTTAATTTATGTATTAGAATCTATTATGTCCACGATCAAGATTACTTACTTCTAGAATAGAGTTGGGGCCTACACTCATTTTCTGCTATTGTTCCTATACATGTAATTGATCATATACTTTGCTTATATAAACAAGCAAGTGAAAATGTGTTTTTCTAATTGAAGTTTACCCAATTTTTACGCCTCCTTTGAGTTACATGCGAATAATCACAATGCCTTCTCCTCAAACATTATCTTGGTGCTCTATCAGCTGATGTATGTTTCATTCAATTTTGTTGAAAGCAATAACATAGAACTTTTTTCTTATTTCTTGGCTTCATCATTTGAATGCAAGTGAGTCCATTCCTAGGTAGGTTGATTAGCAGTCCGGAGTCCCCGAGGAGGAGAGAGGGGTCTGGGGCTCTCAAGGAGGAGAAGACAAACTTTTTTTTTTTCTTTAAGCCCAGATCTGATGATTGCACAATAAAGTAATTCATCTTGCTCAAGATTATGTTTTCCCTTAAACTCTGTGAAAGTGAAAGTGGCGGCGCTCAGTCGTGTCCGACTCTTTGCGACCCCATGGACTGCAGCCTACCGGGCTCCTCTGTCCATGGGATTTTCCAGGCAAGAGTACTGGAGTGGGGTGCCATTTCCTTCTCCAGGGGATCTTCCCCGCCCAGGGATTGAACCCTGGTCTCCCTCACTGTAGGCAGATGCTTTACTGTCTGAGCCCCAGGGAAGTCCTAAGGATTATATAAGGACAATGTATCCTGCTGGAGGACATGTTTCTCCTTCTTGAGAGCCTTCCGACTAATCCTGTCATCTTGAAATGTATGTTGTGGGAGTGGGTCTGGTAAGACCATTGCAACCTTGCAACGTTCATTTGATTTACTGTAATCACCAACTGAAAGCGTTTCAGTACACTGCAGTCTTTCAGTCGTTTTGACTCTTTGCGACCCCATGAATCCCAGCACGCCAGGCCTCCCTGTCCATCACCAACTCCCGGAGTTCACTCAAACTCACCTCCATCGAGTCGGTGATGCTATCCAGCCATCTCATTCTCTGTTGTCCCCTTCTCCTCCCGCCCCCAATCCCTCCCAGCATCATGGTCTTTTCCAATGAGTCAACTCTTCACATGAGGTGGCCAAAGTATTGGAGTTTCAGCTTTAGCGTCAGTCTTTCTAAGACTAGCAGGGGTCACTCTCCACCCCCTTCTGAGGTCTCTGTCAGAAGCTTTCTGTGCCCTCTTTCACTGTAATGAACTCTGCCACACAAAAGCTCTGCAGTGATCAAGCCTGGTCCCTAGTCCCGAAGCCAAATCTTCTTGGAGATCACGAATCTGACATCACTCACCATAAACTGTCAAATGGAATGCTGAAAGACATAATAGATATTTCAAAGTGTTACTGGTGTTGTTTAGTCACTCAGTGTGTCCAACTTTTTGCAACGCTATGGACTGTAGCCCCCTGGGCTCCCCTGTCCATGGGATTTCCCAGGCAAGAATACTGGAGGGGGTCGTCATTTCCTTCTCCAGGGGATCCTCCCAGCCCAGGGACCAAACCCATGTCTCCTGCATTAGCAAGAACATTCTTTACCACTGAGCTACATGGGAATACATTCCTGCCTTCTATTCAAGGGTAAATATTTGAGGTCTTATTTACACCTATATCCTTCTCATTTTTTAGGGTCATTGTGCAAAATGTCCAGTTTCCAGAGCATGTCTTACGCAGAGATTTAGAAATCCTTACTAATAAATCATTTCTGTGAGCTTCCAAGTGCTACCGCTGGGACCCACACAGTGGCAGCGCCTCAAAGGGTGGCACTTGCTGCATCCATTTGGGGTCCACAAATCTTGTTTTCAGTAAGTAATTCATTTCAATCCACAAAAGTCTATAATCCGGTGAATTCTTGTCCACTCCTGCACTGTGAGATACCGTCATCTCACTGATGGCAATGTGGTTATCAGTACATCCACTCTTCAGGACAAAAGCAGCAATTCCCATCATTGAAAATCTATTAAATGGAACTATTCCTGAGACCAAGGATTTCATCAGTCAGTGTCTGGACAGGAAAACAGAACCAATCTAGGTATTTTAGGCTGAACAAGGATTTGATGCAACGTATAATTAATGAAGTATTCCGAAGTATATAAGAGAAAATGAAGAAAATGGGACTAGAGGAAGAAAAAAATCAGGATGACATCTAAAGATTAGAAAATGGCTATTACTCCTAAGAATTGTGTAAACAGAAAGTATTTTTGGTGTTGGGTCCATCAAGAAAATTAAGCGATGTCAGTGAGGTAGAGAGAGACTGTGGTCTTTCTATCAATGCTGACTTTCTGTTGAGCAGTCAGGGAGAATTTCTGTGCTAAGGAGGCATTTGAGAAAAATCTTAAAAGAAATAATAATTTGAATTTATGGTCAGAGAAATTGTAATGGAAGAGCTCTTGTGGTAGAAGCTTGAATGGAATGTTCGAAGGAAAGAGGGGATGGAATGGCTAAAGTGAAAGATGTTGTCAGAGAGGTGGTGGGCGGAAGGTGTGAAGGCAAGGTCAGAAAGGCTAGGTCTTTGGATTTAATCTCAGAGAACAGGGAAGAAAAAGGATAGCTCTGAGCAGATGAGTTTCCAAGTAATCTTGATACCCCTGGAATTTGCTTCTTATAAAAGAATTATAAAATTCCATTTGTATGGACAAGAGTTAGTGATTTTTTTTCTAATGAATAAAAAATCTAGTAAAAGTGACAGGATGCCAATCTGGAATTTGGGAATTTCAAAAGCTTTTGGCTTTCAAAATTTGAGAAATCTTGACTACATGAATTCTAAAACAAATCTTATGAATATGTTGCCCATTCCAATTTTCTAGAACAGTCTCTCACAGATATCTTTGAGGCAGTCCCCACTTTCACTTCCCTATTAGAAGTTTCACTATTGCTGGGAAAAGTATTCTCAACCTCACTGCTGTTTCTCCTCCCTCCCTTATTCTGATTACTGACATAAAGCTGCTAATTAGTGGGGATGCCTTCCATAAATATCTTATGTCCAGGAAAGGGTCAGGATTTGGGAATGAAAATTATGTTGAAGAGAAGTTTCTGGACTTCTTCAGCATGAAAGTATAATCTATCCATCCCAAATGGCATGTTTTGGCATCTGTGAATTCCCCAAGGGAGCCCTTTCCTTTGAAATGGAGACTTCAGCATTTGTATAAATTGCGAAGACTAAACCAAAGTTGCTGAGCTCACAGTTGCTGAGCTCACAGTTCTATTAAGGGTGCTGTCAGAGCACTAAAAGAATCACCAAAAGCTTTTTATTACTACACCAGATATGTCAGAAACTGTAGCATTACTTAGCTACTAAATACAAAAATAATGATAAGATTTAATAGATATTTTACTTAGAGCCTTTGTCATGAATCTGACTTATCTATGAATCTATTTATATTACAGACACTTGTTTGATAATTGTAAGTTTCTGCATTTTGATATAAATTATAGCCTAAGAAAAAGAAACCTACTTGATTTCAATATGGGTTGACTTAAACTATAGAATCATTATCCTGCTGAAATTGAGTATTTTAATGCATCATCATGGTACATTTTTATATTTACTTCTAACTTTTAAATTTCTTTCACCAATATTGTGTAATTTTTGTTAAACTTGTACTTCAATGTGTTCTGATTTTTCATGCTATTGTTAAAAGAGTTATCTTCTAAATTTTATTAACAGCTTTTATTTCTAAGTATATAGAAAATATGCTGATTTTGTATGTTTATCTTGCATCCTGTGGCATTGTTCAAACATCTATTAGTTGTGTGTGTGTGTGTGTGTGTGTGTGTGTGTGTGTTCCATGGGCTTTTCCATATGTGATTGAGGCATTTACAAATGAATCAATTTTACTTTATTTCTAATCTCTGTATTGTTTTAATTTCTAGAACCTCAAGTACAATTATGAGTAGAAGTGAAGAAAGCAAAGTCTTCCCAATGCCAGGGGAAAAGTATTTGGTCTTTCACTATTAAGCATTATGCTAGCTGTGGACTTCTAGGTGTGTTTATCAGGTTATGGAAGTTTCCTTTTACTCATAGTATGTTAAGAGTTTTTAATCAAAATCTGCTTTAAATTTTGTTCTAATGTTTTTTCTTTAAACACTAAGGTGAAAACTTTGAATGTTTTATTGTATTAATATGATCCTTTACATTAATTAATTTTATATGTTAAATCAATCTTGAATTACTAGGATAATCTCCACTTCGTTAAACTGTGGAATAATTTCTATGTTAGTGTGATCTTTTCAACATCTTTAAGAGTATTGTTGGATATATTTTCACAAGTTTTTTCATCTATAAGCTTTTCTTTCTTGAAAAGCCTTAGTCTTGCCTTAAAATAAAAATAATACTGGCCTCATAAAATGAGAAGTGGTCTAGTTTCTGTTTTATAAAGATTGTATGCACTGAAAGAATTCCTTCTTTACTTATTTGATAATTTCCCCACTTAATTGTATCTAACCGTGGATTTTGTTGTATGTATGTTGACTGGGAGGAGAGAAAAAGATTTCCAAACACTAATTCTATTTATTGTTATGTATGTGAGATCATTTCTCCTCTTGACCTACTTTTGGTCATAAACACTTCTCTAGGCCTCCCCCGTCCCGTGAGCCGGCAGCTTCGCTGAAATGAGTGCACTTGAGGCCCGGGCGGCGCACCCCGCCGCCATGGCTCTGCCGCGCGGAGCCGCCGGGTGTCGGCGGGTTGGACTCAGGGCGGACGGATGTGTAACACGGGGCGGACGGCCGGGCACCCGTGAGCCGGTAACGGGGGCCGCGGAGGCGGCTGCAGCTGGACGCTTTGCCGCCGGAGTGGCTGGGAGAGGAGGACATGACGGCAGCTGAGTCCTTGACTAGCAGCCACGGAGCGCGCCGAAGGTCATCATTCTATCCGCCCCGCCACACAACCAGGTGCAGATAACCTGGGGAGAGACGGCCACCGTCACCATCTAGAAACAGCTTCCAGAATTCTGTGAAGTAGAGGATACGTTTGCCTCATGCAATACTACCAGAACCAGACCCCAGATTATTTCAGTTTTAAAGTTAAATCAAATCAACCCTCTGAAACCGAAGTCAAGAAATTAGACATTGCTTTGGCACATATTAATAATTTGGGTCACTTTTCTAATAGGCTTCAAAAACCTTTTAAACTGCTGAATGTAATGCTGACATCAGGTAATACTGAGCAAGTTACTAAAGAACCTCATTTAAAAAGTAAATATGATCATGGAGTTTACAGCAGTTTTTTTCACATTTGGGAATTAAAAGAAATGTAAGTCAAAACCTAAGTCATTAAGTCATAAAAGGCTAATGACAGACCTCCAGGCAACCACACCAATAGTCTTTACTAGTTGCAGTATCATTAACTCTGGACTACTTTAGCACAGTGATCCTGGTCTGTTTAATTTTGCAGGTAGCACACAAATTCACATCTATGGTTTTAGAAGTATGACTTCCTGGAAAACATTGTTTATGTTATGCAATTATTCTGACATTGGATTAGATAGCTCATGGTAGAAATAATTCACATTTGTGTATTGGTGTTCTCACATATAAACTTAAAGTCTCACGTTAAATCGGGATCAAAATGAATCCTAACACGATCAAGAGAGTATTTTAATTAACATTAGTAGTCTAAAACCTCTTAATGTCTCTGTGTCTCTGCCTTTCTATATCCTTAGAATTATTAGTAAATTCTAATATTGTAGTCAAAGTCTCTCATTGTGTCTGACTCTTTGCGACCCAATGGACTATACAATCCACGGAATTCTCTAGGCCAGAATACTGGAGTGGGAAGCCTTTCCCTTCTCCAGTGAATATTCCCAACCCAGGGATCGAACCCAGGTCTCCCACATTGCAGGCAGATTTTTTACCACCTAAGCCACAAGGGAAGATTAAGAACGCTGGAGTGGGTGGCCTATCCCTTCGCCAGGGGATCTTCCTGACCCAGGAATTTAACCAGGGTCTCCTGCATTGCAGGTGGATTCCTTACCAACTGTGCTATCAGGGAAGTCTCTAATAGTGTATATGTTCCCAAATTTGTGGATATGATTTTACAGTTTATCTCTTCACATTTTCTTGACAATCCAGGATTTAAAATTGTGGTTTCCGAAAGCTATGTGGATATTTTTATCCACATTTTAAATGTATACAATACTATAGAATCAGATTGTATTTAATTTATATATTTTAAATGTTTAAATAAGCAAAAGTTTCAAAATTGAATATCAATATCTTTTTTTTCAAAATGATAGTTTGATCATTATCCTAGAATTTTATGCTGTTTTCTAGCAAACAACATAAGTGAAATGCATATTAAAGTTATTCAAAAGCATTTTGTTAACTCATACTACATTTAACATTTTCATATTGCTCAATAGAAGTTCTAACAGAATTCTCAAAGTTAACAGCATCTTTTCCCAGAGTTTGTTGTTCATCCTACTTTTCAGGAATAAAAAAAATAAATCTACAAATTCATTGTTTGAGTTTATGGACCTCTATGAGCTAAAAACTTAAAAGTGGCCTTCACACTATTTTCAAAATTTCTAAAAGCCAGAATGATAGAAACTTTTTATTCTAAATATCGAATGATTTTGCTTTTGACCAGGTGGCATCACTTTGGTAAAGTTACGTTTTTTACTTCGTGTTATTTGGAAGCTCCGATTGGTATTAGGAAAAAAAAAAAGTTAAGAATATAGCACAGCATGTTCAAGTCTAAGTGTGCATTAACCTAGAAATACCACAAATTTTGAAAACATATTCTGCTGTAAAACCCTAATTTTGAAAAAAAAATCAGTGAAACTAAAGAAAAACAAATACTATGAATATGCATACCCAAGTATGACTGTTCTCTACAGATCTGTGTTTGCAAATGCTTTCATAATTTTATACAAAGGAATTGAGATTTCATAATAAAATATTGATCTCCATTACTGCAATAGAGTAATACTGGGGGAGAAAAAAGAGGAAAAATTAAACTATCTTTTAATTAAATCTTTATGTATTGTTTGATTTTTATAATCAGCAGGAGTTACCTTTGTGAGCAAAAGATATTTAACAAAAATATGGAAATAATAAAAAGTAGCTTTTATTTTGAAAAATTTTGGCCATCAGTAACATATTTCTGTATCTAAATCACTAAGTTCTCAGGCTGAAAAAAGATTTAAATGCATAAAACAATGTTTCTTTGGAACTGTGGAGCATGGCATTTTCTATGAAGTTTTTCAAATGAATTACGCCAACCAGCAAAAACATGGCTCGAATGGTTTGCCTTTAAAATAAAAAGTAATTTTCCTCAGCTTGTTGTTTATCATAATGCCTTTTCCTCTCTTGCAATAATTACAGGAAATAGGAATGTTTTCTGTCTCTCTTGTTTTCAGAATAGGCCTCTTCATTTGTCTTACTTTGTATCAGGAAAATTTCCCATAGAGCTATGCGTAATAGTTCAATATTAACTCAGACATTTCTCCAAATTCGCTTTCCTCTATTCAGTATCTTGGGACATGCTGGCAATGTCTTTTGGTCTCTAAGAGCTCAAATCTGTCTTTATGGAATAGGAATTATTCCATCTTTAGGAATTCCATTCTATGGGAATATTTTCATCTTTGTGTTAATAGCAGATATCACTCACACACACAAAACGTAGATTTCAGTTCAGTTGCTCAGTCGTGTCCAACTCTTTGTGACCCCATGAATCACAGCACGCCAGGCCTCCCTGTCCATCACCAACTCCCGGAGTTCACTCAAACTCATGTCCATTGAGTCGGTGATGCCATCCAGCCATCTCATTCTCTGTAGTCCCCATCTCCTCCCACCCCAATCCCTCCCAGCATCAGAGTCTTTTCCAGTGAGTCAACTCTTCGCATGAGGTGGCCAAAGTATTGCAGTTTCAGGTTTAGCATCAGTCCTTCCAATGAACACCCAGGATTGATCGCCTCTAGAATGGACTGGTTGGATCTCCTTGCAGTCCAAGGGACTCTCAAGAGTCTTCTCCAGCACCACAGTTCAAAAGCATCAATTCTTCAGTGATCAGGTTTCTTCACAGTCTAACTCTCACATCCATACATGACCACTGGAAAAACCATAGCCTTGACTAGACGGAGATTTATGGAGTGCCTTTCTTGTGTCAGACATTGCCTTAAGCATTTTCGTGTATTTTCATTGATTCTTCAGACAAACCTGCTTAGGCAATATTATTATCCCCATTTACCAGTCAGGAAACTTAAGGCCAGAGAAATGGTTAAAGGACATTTTTAGTTACACAGAGTAACATGGAGACAAAAACTAAACCTAAGCAATTTGATGCCAAAGGTATATTCTCTACACTGTTGTTTAGTCGTTTTGTCCAGCTCTTTTGCAACCAGCCTCCTCTGTCCATCGGATTTCCCAGGCAAGAATACTCGAGTAGGCTGCCATTTCCTTCTCCAGGGGATCTTCCAGCACCAGGGATCGAATCGGCACGTTCTGCGTTGGTAGGCAGGTTCTTCACCACTGAGTCACCTGGGAAGCCAATACTATGTACACTCTTACTCGAATTCTATTAAAACTTAATGTGAAGACGGAAAGCAAAGACAAAGAGAGATGTTACTGAGAACGCTATGCTTACTGACAGTGAGATTAACAAAACGTCCCCTATGGTGATTACAAGAATGTTGGTTTATTCCTAAACTCCACAGATGTAAAATGTTCTTTATTCAGACTCTGCAGCTTATTTTTAAAGTTATGACCTTTAAGTAAAACCAATATATAGTTTTTTCTTAACTGAATCTTTTATCTGGAATTTCTAGCATTAGAGATTTAATTTAATTTTTCTGAGTACACATACTCAGTATGGAATAATAACTGAAAGTATCTGAATTGTGTTTGCTTTACTGCAATTCATATGTAGATGGTTTGTTTACCTGCTGTGATGCTGTGATTTAGAACGAGGAAGATATATTTAGATTTATAGTCCTCTTTTCCGGCACAGGGATCCTTAAGTCTTTGAAATGTCTTATGTGATGAGAGTGATAAATCTATCATTTGTTATATTAAAGAAGCTACTTCTGGAATGCTAATATGTCACACAATGATGGGGGCAGACCACCAGGTGAACCAGCTGTGTGACTAGAGGGTTGGAGCTTTCAGACCCGTTCCCCTGATCCCCAGGGAGTGGGAGAGGGGCGGAGGCTGAACCACATGGTAGTGAATTAATCAATGATATCGATGTAATGAAGCCTCCATAAAACCACAAAAGGAGTGAGTTCAGAGAGCGTCCAGGTTGGGGAACACAAGGAGATTTGTGGAGCCAGGCATTCCTAGAGAGGGCGGGGCACCCCTTCCTACATACCTCCCACTATGCATCTCTTCTGCTATTGCTGCGTTGAATCCTTTTACAGTAAATCAGTGATCCGGGGACTAAACAGGTATTCTAAGTTCCATGAGCCACTCTAGACCCCCAGGGAAGGGGGTCTTGGGAGCTTCCGGCTTATACTTGGGCAGAGAGAAGTGCATATAACAGCCATGGCTTGCAACTAATTGAAGTGCAGGGGGTAGCGGGGTGGTGAGGCTGGTAGGATGCGGGTAGTGCAGTCTTGCAGGACTGAACTCCTAACCTATGGAATCTGATGCTATCTCCAGCTGATGTCCTGAAAATCGCTTGTTGGAGGTGTGAGGAAACCACCCACACAATCACACCCACAATATTTTAAAATCGGTTTCAGAACGTAGAAGATCTGCTTATATAATTCCCTTATCAATTATGATCTTTATGCTTGAACATGTAATCTTAGATACCATGGCTATTGCCCACTTATCCATCTTTAGTCTAAAAAAGTTACATATACGTAGCTGCTGTGCTATGTGCTTAGTCACTCAGTCGTGTCCAGCTCTTTGTGACCCCATGAACTGTAGCCCACCAGGCTCCTCTGTCATGGGGATTCTCCAGGGAAGAACACTGGAGTGGATAGCCCTGCCCTCCTTCAGGGATTCTTCCCAACTCAGGGGTCAAACCCAGGTCTCCCACACTGCAGGTGGATTATTTATGTCTGAGCCACCAGGGAAGCCCAAGAATCCTGGAGTAGGTAGCCTATCCTTCCTCACATATATGCATCTATACACACATAAACATATATTGTTTTGCATTATAGTAGATATGTATATTAGAATAGGTTACAAGTAAAGATAATTTCTTAAGTAATCCATTGAGGTAGAGTTATCTGAGAAACTGCAAAGATGAGGAAAAGGTAAATCGTTAAATTTATTTCTTTTGGAAAACTTCAAATCGGGATGATCACGAAAGTCTCTGCAGCAGCTGTGCTCTAGACTCTTCTGTGCTGGGCTTAGCCGCTCAGTCGTGTCCTACTCTTTGTGACTCCGGGGACTGTGGTCCACCGGGTTCCTCTGTCCATGAAATCTTCCTGGCAAGAAGTGGGTGGCAGCAACCACAAACTGCATAGGAGAGACACATATAATAATCGTTTGGAAACATCATTGTTTAGTTCTCATTTTTTCCTTAAGGTAGAGAAGAGCAGAAAGAAGATCTAAATTCACAAATGGTGACTACTCAGCATAGTCCAACCTTTAAACATTCAATATTTATCTTGGTTTTATCCAATGAAAACGTGTATTTACAACCAGGACACTCACTAGCCCCTATCACTTCTTCTATCATCATCCACTAACAATAATTCAATTATGCTCCCAGCTGAAACCTAAAATGCTGTGCTTGTATATCCATTATTGGGGGATAAGGGAAGGAAGATAGTACATTTACATTAAACATAATTGTTACCGCCTCCACTTCCATGATCAGAACAGTTTGTTTGACTCAAAAATCATGACAGCCCTCCTGACTTTTTATGTGAAAGAGAAGAAACTTTGCCATAAATAAAACAAAAAAATTGATATAATAGCAAAGCTATACTGCAAACCCTAACAAAAGAGAGTGAAGTGTTTCTTATTATTTGGGAATTGAAAACAGTGCATTTTATAGGGTGATAGTAGCATTAAATGGGTTCTTTGATTTGCTCCAGTAAAGAGATAAAATCTGGAATGGCAGTGAGGAAATAGCATTCTCTGATTAATGTATGTAATACTTTATGGACATTTCAAGTCTCATCTTGTATTTGAAGTTAACAGATAGTCAAATTAAGTGAGACTATACATCTTGTCCGGAGAAGGCAATGGCAACCCACTCCAGTGCTCTTGCCTGGAAAACCCCATGGACAGAGGAGCCTGGTGGGCTGCCGTCCATGGGGTCGCTAAGAGTCGGACACAACTGAGTGACTTCACTTTCACTTTTCACTTTCACGCATTGGAGGAGGCAACAGCAGCCCACTCCAGTGTTCTTGCCTGGAGAATCCCGGGGACGGGGGAGCCTGGTGGGCTGCCATCTCTGGGGTCTCACAGCAACACAGCAGCAGTGGCAGCAGCGCATCTTGTCAGTGGATACGTTTGCAGTTCTCTCAAGGATTGTCATCATCCCCTCCCATCCTGGTGCTTGTCTCTCTGGATGCCAGCTGTTACCAATGAAGGAGTCATTCCAGATAATCTGTTCAGAATGCATGTGTACATATATGTGTGTGCGTGCACAATAATTTCTAGAACTGGCGAAATAAAGGGGTAGGCTGTTTGCTACCACAGAGACTGAGGTACGTGGTGTCTAAGACTCTACCTGCAGCCTAAAATCTAGCACAGGTCTCAAGGACTTAGCTATAGTACAGAGTAATTAACTATGCACTCTCAGAGAGTCAGAGCATTTCCCTAATTCTAGCACAAAGTCACATCTGAGCCTAGGCTGTAGTCCTTCTGTAGTAGATAGGAACTGATCTTTCTGAGGAGACTTTGGCAAAAGAGTCACATAATATACCTCTAGCAGAGTTTCAGGATCTCTGACTTCAGGCTATACTACAAAGCCACAGTCATCAAAACAGTATGGTACTGCACAAAAACAGAAATATAGATCAACAAAATAGGATGGAAAGCCCAGAAATAAATCCACACACATATGGTCAATTAATCTACGACAAAGAAGGCAAGACTATACAGTGGAGAAAAGATAGTCTTTTCAACAAATGGTTTTCAGAATACTGGACAGCTACAAGTTTAAAAAAAATTAAACAGGAACATTCTTTAAAAATGTACACAAAAATAAACTCAGAATGGATTGAAGACCTAAATGTAAGATGGAACACTATAAACTCTTAGATGAAAACAGGCAGAACACTCTTTGACATAAATCAGAGTAGTTATCTCTTTTAATCTATCTTCCAAAGTGATGTAAATAAAGATAAAATTAAACAAATGAGATTAGATTAGATTTAAATGGGATTAGATTAAAATTAAATTCAAAAGGAAAACATAAGCAAAAGGGAGAGACAACCCACAGAACAGTAGAAAACATTTGTAAACTATGTAATCAAAAAGGGATTAGACTCCAAAATTTATAAACAGCTTATCTGGCTCAATATCAGAAAACCAAGAAACCCAATCAATAAATGGGCAGAAGACCTTATTTTTTTTTATTTTCCAAAAAAGACATACAGATGGCCAAGAGGCACATGAAAATATGTTCGACATCACTTCTTATAAGAGAGAAGTAAATCAAAACTATAATGAGATATTACCACACACCAGATGGAATGGCCATCATCAAAAACATCTATAAGCAATAAATTTTAGAGAGGGTGTAGAAGCAGAACCTTCCTGTTCTGGTGGGAATGTAAATTGGTGCAGCCACTATGGGAAACAGTAGGAAGGCTCACATAATCCAGAAATCCCACTTCTGGGCAGTATCTGGAGAAAGGCCTGGTTCAAAAGTATACACACACTCCAATGTTCATTGCTGCACCAATATCCAAGACATGGAAACAACCTAAATGCCCATCAGCAGATGGGCACACAAAGAAGATGTGGTGCACAGGTACAGTGGGAAGGTGCCCAGTCATCAAAATAATGACATCACGCCCCTGGCAGCAGCACACAGGGACCTGGAGACCGTCATCCTGAGGGAAGTAAGTCAGACACAGGCAAGTATCATATGATATTGGTTATAATTGGAGTCCAGAAAATAATACAATGAACTTATACACAAAACAGAAACAGGCTCACAGAGGTGGAGAGTGTATAATACTCAACATTACCAGAGGGGAAAAGTGTGTACAGCGGGGGAGGTTGCATAGATTGGGGGTTAGGGATTGACATGCACACATTGCTATATTTAAAATAAATAACCAACAAGGATTTGCTATAAAAATGCATTAAAATTAAAACTTAAAAAGAGTTTCAAGATTATTATCAGAGGACAAGATCCTCCAGTCAGGGGTTTAAGGTCATACTTATTTCTGGAAACTGAGTTAGAAGCGTGAACCCAGGTTTAGGTAGGTGTCTGCTCCCAGCCCTACTTTCCTGCTAATATATGCCAGACTGTCTGGTTCATTTCTAAGGGCCTTATAATTAAATAGCCTTTACCAGAGATCTCCATTCAGTCAAAAGACTGTGGCCCGGTGACTTGTTTCTGATGATCAAGTGCAGCCACGTGGCCTCTCCCTCTGTGTTCCCATTGACATCAGGGAGTCCAGCTTCACTGCGGCATCTTCCACCTTACCGTCAGCATGCAGAGGCCACCACCCAAGAACTTTTCAAAGATGTTGTTGTCTCATTCGAGCCCCTTTTTTGTAATGCGGTGGTGAAGGATCTGTCTCCTGAGAGCTTCTGAGAAGCAGACACTGAACATATTGCAAATGAAAGTTGCAGTTTAATGTCTCTAATTTTTGAACATATAGACTTTTTCCTCTACAGTTCTGTGATTTGTAGATCAGCAACATTGATAGGGAAGACCCATGGCTCAGATAGTGAAGAATCCACCTGTGATGCAAGAGACCAGGAGACCTGGGTTCAAACCCTGGATCGGGAAGATCCCCTGGAGAAGGGAATGGCAACCCAATCCAGTACTCTTGTATGGAGAATCCCATGGACAGAGGAGCCTGGTGGGCTATGGTCCATAGGGTTGCACAGAGTCAGGCACGACTGAAGCCACTTAGCACGCACTGCATGCACTCTTCAGGGCCAACATACGCTGCGCTAACTCACCACAGCCTTTGAGACCACGGGGTCACTACAGCACCCGCCGGCCTCAGCCACCTGGTCTCCTTTCTCTTGGCTCTCTGTGTGTACTTCACCTCGCTCCGTGATGTGGGTGGTCTATACTTCTCCATTTTTCCCAACTAGTAAGTTACCCATGCAGCTCTTCATGTATGCAAGATTGCAGTCTCAGATGTGTTGAGGTCTGTTTCTTGGGCTCGTGATAATGTCAATGACTTTATGGGTCAGGGTGCCAAGAGTAAAAGTGTTCCTCTAGAAGAGGTGATTCAAAGTGGGTAGTGAGGGGGTCATTTTCAGAGGTGTTGGCAGAGTGAAAGGAAAGCAGCAATGTATGAAGAAGCAGCCAGGGGAAGGAGCAGCCTCTACCTGCTGCCACTTCACACCAGCCCCTGATCTCAGCCCCAGAGACAAGCAGCCACTGCACAACCGCTGTTGGCCACGACTGAGACATCGCAGTGAGTGAACGACCCTTCCTCCCTCTGACCTCCTACTGTGCGAGCACTGACGCATTCCGGCAGAAATGGGGCAGCAAGGTTTTCCTTTCTCTTCTACTATAACTTTAAGCTTTTCGTGTAATCACATATCCAGTTCAGTGTTCAAACGTCCCGATCTCAATAACTTTTAACAGGTAGGGAAGGTTATACAAGGTTTCATTTATCAAACCCTTCATTTCTTATTTAATTGTCTTGTTGAAGTATACTTGATCTGTAGCATTGTGTCAGCTTCAGGTGTACAGCAAACATTCAGTTACATATACATTTTTTCAGATATTTTTCCCATGTAGCTATACAGTAGTTTTCCTTGCTGGTTATCCATTTTATACAGTGTAGCGTGTATATGTTAGCCCCAAACCCCTAATGCATCCCTCCTTTCCCTTCTGCTTTGGTAACCATGTTTGTTTTCTGTATCTGTGAGTCTATTTCTGTTTTGCATATAAGTTCATCTGTATAAATTTTTTAGATTCTAATAGTGAAGTCATATGGAGAAGGAAATGGCAACCCACTCCAGTATTCTTGCCTGGAGAATCCCATGGAGAGAGGAGCCTGGTGGGCTATAGTCCCTGGGGTCACACAGAGTTGGACACGACTTAGCAACTAAACCACCACCACCAGCGGTGTCACATGCTTATTCTTTTTCTGTCTAGCTTAGAAAGATGATCTCTAGGTCCATCCATGTTGCTGAAATAGCATTATTTCATCCTTTTTTATGTCTGAATAATACTCATGTATATTTATATATATGTATATATATACGCATAGATATATGTATATTCCTTCTGCATCCATTCATCTGTCAATGGGCAGTTTGGTTGCTCCCATGTCCTGGCTATGGTAAATTGCGCTGCAAGGGACATCAGAGTGCATATATCTTCTCGAATTACGGTTTTCTCCAGATATGTACCCAGGAGCGGGACTGCAGGCTCATATAGTGACTCTAGTTTCCGTTTTTAAGGAGCCTCCACACTGCCCTCCATGGTGGCTGCAGTGATTTACACGCCCATCAACAGGGCATGAGGGCGCCTTGCCAGGTTTCCCCTAATGCACAGATCACGGAATAAGTGCAAGGGGGTAACTGTGGAGAGTGAACCTAGAAGAGCCAATGAGAGCATCCAACAGAAACTGTACCTGCCCTGGGATGGACTCCTCTGCTGAGTTTTTCAAGCAATTTTACTTTAAACTCATGTTTTTCAGACCTCATAGTCTACCGAGTTTTTCTTTAAAGATTCTTGTGCTTGTTACATGTTAATATCCTCCCTTAGATGCAGCTGAACAATTTATTTAAAGTCACCGTGCTATCGGCTTTCATTATTTCCATCAACTGTTAATTAGCACGTGGGTCTGTCATACATCAGTTGCACTTCAGGGATATCTAGGATTTCTGTGTTTGAGATCACAGTTCTTTAGGGCATCGGCTACTTTGTAAAGAATAAATATCATACAAGGACTGAAAAATAGACTAGTCCAGCTGTTGTCCCTTCCAGTGAGTTTAAAAGTATTTAACTATTGTCTCTCAGGCAACGTGTCCCAGGCATCAGAGAACAGGCGCCGACTACCCTATCAGCCAAAACTATAGACAAGATAGGATTTTGCCTTTATCTCACCAGGAAATGCAACAAGGAGAGTGGACAGGGCACTTAAATTTTGATGTGTGAACCCTGGGGTTTCAAGGAAGACAGTGTGGAGGTGATGCTTGAGGGCAGAGCCTGTTTCATCAGCTGCTCATCATGGCAGGCATTCCTGCTCCCTATTAGCCGGACACTAGCCGCAGTGCCTGCACACATCCAGAGGACCAAGGTCATGAACACCATGCGAATCCTGGGGAGGGGAGGAGAGAGCCCTAGGACTTTCCGCTGACGTCATCAGGCTCCCGGAGAGAAACAACCCCCTCCCACCCTCCCCAGTGACTCATTTCAAGGCAGGTTACAAAGTAATCAATTGGTAGCTACTAATAAAGCTTAATTAATGCAAGGAGCAAAAAGACAGGATTTTATGGGTCCATATACGAGGGATGCCTGCGCAGGGAGACCAGGGGTTACTTCTGTGAGGAGGAAATCGATAAACTGAGTTCTAAGCAGTAAGTAATCAGCTCTGCACTGCTCTGCAATGTTCGGATGGTCCCTCTCTGAACCTGGTACCTGACTTAGGATTGATCTTTTTTCCTCACAATGAAAAACTTTAAATTGCTAGCCTCTACTTCTGTTGAAACTGCCAGAAAAAGTTTACAGCTTGGAAACCAAACTGGCAGAAACCTCTTCATTTCATTCCTATTATCCTCATGTTTATAAACACATGAGCATATCCTGGACAGGTAGCAGCACAATTTTCTCCACAGGGCATGTTTATTTCCTTCAGCTTAGAATTGTTCCAAATGTATTTTTTTTGGAAAACAGTCCCAAAATAAAATAATTAGGTTGTTTTTCCCAACAGAATATAATTCTCACTCTCTAATTGTCAGTTTTTCTGTAAACCTCTAACCTAGCTGTTTCCTACATGAAACCCTATCACCATTATTTTGTCTTCTTAAGCATAAATTCAAATGCCCACCCTACAATGGTCTTTTTGCTACTGACAATGCTATCACAAGACTCTATCCTGTAGGTTATAATCTACTTCATATGGCTCACAGAAGAGGGTAGAATCTAAAATTTCTACAAAAAGCAAAAACAAAACTCTACTAAAGCTGTACCTTTTTGGCTGGGAATCCTACCTGGTAATTAGCACTGTGTGTGTGCTTAGTCACTCCATCCTATCTGACTCTTTGTGAGCCTTTAAACTGTAGCCCGCCAGACTTCTCAGTCCATGGGACTCTCCAGGCAAGAATACTGGGGTGGGTTGCATGCCTTTCTCTAAGGGATCTTCCCAACCCAAGGGTTGAATATGGATCTCTTACATCTCCTGCAATGGCAGGCTGGTTCTTTACCACCAGTGCAAACTGGAAAGCTCATAATATTTTTATTAATAACAAGAAGCGGGAGAGACTGTTGAACAAAGTCGTTTCCTACATTTTAATAGTGTGACACATGATTTGAAAGTAACAATATTTCAACACATTGGCAGGCAGCTTGTTGCAGTCTTTCTGTTGGTTTTGTTCTTTGAGGACACACACTGAACTTGTTTTCCTATGTTGCTATTTCATGACCGACTACCTCATGCAAAAATGGCATTCAGTAAATATGTGCAAAATGAATGCATGTACTAAATATTAAATGCATATTTTCCACTCATCTGGGAAAACTAATAAATTATTCTTTGGAATATGCTCTTTGCAGGTAACCTAGAAACACTGGAATGTCTACTAGCTGAAGCTGTTTCCTTAAGCAATGAATAGTGTTAGAGTTAGAGAATAGTGTTAGAGAAGACAGCAATCATCGCTATTTTCAGTCTTCTGAGCAGTTCCAAAAACCCGAAAGGAATGTGAAACGGATGGA
This sequence comes from Moschus berezovskii, assembly GCF_049115385.1. Taxonomy (NCBI): domain Eukaryota; kingdom Metazoa; phylum Chordata; class Mammalia; order Artiodactyla; family Moschidae; genus Moschus; species Moschus berezovskii. The sequence continues at coordinate 2,394,154 of NC_142475.1, read as the reverse complement.
CTTTAAGACACTGTACAGCTCTTTGGCTACAACTGGGAAATCAAAAATGATTATTCTGAACACAAACATTAACGAATTCAGAGAGATTAACCTTGAAATAATGTGGATAGACTGTAGGCAAATAAAATGTTACAAATAATTGAAGACACCTTCATAAATAAGTTAGAGGACAGATTTAAAACCACACAAAGTGGCGAACCTAAAGAAATACTGCCAGCCAATAAAGCCCTCCTTATCCCCGTTTGTCTGACGAGATCCACAAGAAAATAGTGAAGAAAGTAGGCTTGAGACTTTAAAGGCAAGCAATTTTTTTTTTCCAGCCAATTTCTATGGTAATATTTCACCTTTACCTTCCACATAGAAAGCCATTTTCTTGACTCCAGAGAAATAAACCTGCTTTTCCATTTCTCAGCATGTTTCTGGATATTGCGTTCACGGGAAGTCCTGGTGATGGAATCCACCACAACAAGGAAAAGGATCCACTATATTCTTATACTCGTGAATGGATACAAATACTCTATTACCTTTGGGGGGTGAAATTTTATACTGCTCATGACTTGTAAATATTCCATATGAAGTGAATACATATTAGGCTCCTTTATAAACTATTCGAAGAGCTAGATCAAATTTAGTAAAAGAATAATCCTCTATTAAAATTTGTTGTGATTTATTTTCTTTAATAAGGTACTCACCTTACAAAGCAAAGGTTATCAAACTGGATTGCTGAAGCTATCATAACTGAGAAGCACAGACTAGGGAGCTTAAACAGCATAAATTTACTTCTTCTCAGTTCTGGAGTTTTGAAGTTCTGGATCAAGGCGGTAACAGGGTTGGGTTGCTGCTGCTGCTGCGAAGTCACTTCAGTCGTGTCCAACTCTGTGTGACCCCATACACGGCAGCCCACCAGGCTCCCCCGTCCCTGGGATTCTCCAGGTAAGAACACTGGAGTGGGTTGCCATTTCCTTCTCCAATGTGTGCAAGTGAAAGTGAAGTCACTCAGTCATGTCTGACTCGTAGCAACCCCATGGACTGCAGCCTACCAGGCTCCTCCATCCACGGGATTTTCTAGGCAAGAGTACTGGAGTGGCTTGCCATTGCCTTCTCCGCAGGGTTGGGTTAGGGTTGGTCTAATTCTTCGGGCCTCTACCTTCAGCTTATCAATGGCCAACTTTATACTCTGTCTTCCCATCATCTTTCCTCCGTGCCTCTGTGTACTAACACCCTGTCTTTAGAAGGACACCAGCCATACTGGATTAGAGCTCATGAGACCTCATTTTATTTTGTGTATGTTTTTAAAAGCCTTGTTTCCAAACACTGTCACGTTCTGAAGTACTGGGGATTAGAACATTAATTTATAAATTTGGGGAATGGGGACTCAGTTTATTCCATAAATCCTATATATATTTAATTTAATAAATTTCACATTCATTGAACTTAAATTGGTTCTATATAGACTGTGTTATTTATTAAAATCGATAAATCCAATTTCTAGATCAGCTACCTTTAGAGTTGGTGTTGACTGTTGGCAAGAGAGGAGTTTGCGACTGGAAAACAATTATTCTTGATTATTCACACTGGCTTCTCTATTTTCTCAATATACTAAGTCACTTCCAAATTTCATACTTACATTGTGTTTTACAGTGCTGAGACATTACTGTTTTTAAAGGGCCATTCATCAAATAGAAATGAGGATAGACTGTAGGCAGCTGGAATGATACAAATAATTCAAGATACCTTCATAAGTAAGTTACCCTCATTTCCGATAATGAAATTAGCTAAGATGTTGCATCAAGAATTTTCTGTTGACTATACGCTTATGGCAGAAAGTGAAGAGGAACTCAAAAGCCTCTTGATGAAAGTGAAAGAGGAGAGTGAAAAGGTTGGCTTGAAGCTCAACATTCAGAAAACAAGGATCATGGCATCTGGTCCCATCACTTCATGGGAAATAGATGGAAAAACAGTGGAAACAGTGTCAGACTTTATTTTTCTGGGCTCCAAAATTACTGCAGATGCTGATTGCAGCCATGAAATTAAAAGACGCTTGCTCCTTGGAAGGAAAGTTATGACCAACCTTGATAGTATATTAAAAGGCAGAGACATTACTTTGCCAACCAAGGTCCGTCTAGTCAAGGCAATGGTTTTTTCCGTGGTCATGTATGGATGTGAGAGTTGGACTGTGAAGAAGGCTGATCGCCGAAGAATCGATGCTTTTGAACTGTGGTGTTGGAGAAGACTCTTGAGAGTCCCTTATACTGCAAGGAGATGCAACCAGTCCATTCTAAAGGAGATCAATCCTGGATGTTCATTGGAAGGACTGATGCTAAAGCTGAAACTGCAATACTTTGGCCACCTCATGCGGTGAGTTGACTCACTGGAAAAGACTCTGATGCTGGGAAAGGTTGGGGGCGGGAGGAGAAGGGGACGACGGAGAATGAGATGGCTGGATGGCATCACCGACTCTGTGGACATGAGTTTGAGTGTACTCCGGGAGTTGGTGATGGACAGGGAGGCCTGGCATGCTGTGATTCATGGGGTCACGGAGAGTCGGACACGACTGAGCGACTGAACTGAACTGAACTGAAATGATAGTCGGTAAGGGCTTCCCTAGTGGCTCAGACGGTAAAGCATCTGCAACACAGGAGACCCGGGTTCGATCCCCTGGAGAAGGAAATGGCAGCCCACTCCAGCACTCTTGCCTGGAAAATCTCTTGGATCCTGGGCCTGGTAGGTACCATCCATGGTGTCACAGAGTCAGACATGACTGAGCGACTTCACTTCATAGTCAGTAAGTGGATAAAGGCTTCCAAACAAAAACACTTAAATGGACATACGTGTATATGTATAGGAACACTTTTTTTTTCCTAATGAGAGTTTTATGAGGTTTCCTCAGGTTGCCAAAATAGCGATTGATCCCACATATGTGTGATAAAGCATACACATGAATCAGGGCCCTCAAGAGTGGCAATATTTTGCTAGAAAACTTCCAGAACTGGTCCTTGAATCTGTAGATACAAGAGGAGATTTAGTCCTGTGAATCTGCAAGCAGAGATGCTTTATTTCTCACAATGTTCTTTACCTCAACTAAATTCAGAGGTGTTTGGTGCACAAACTATTATTGCAATATACTTCTGCTAATAGATAAACTTGATCATCATAGTATACAGTTTTTTACTTTTTCAACCTTAAAAGCATCCAATAGGAAGACACACTTTAATCAAGAGTCTGTATGAGTGAGCTCAGATTCAGGGCAAAGGGGATTAGATATTTGGTCAATTTTCAGTACTGGTGATATTGGACTATAACCAGGTACTTCACTGACCAATCAGTAGTTCGACACTTAATGAGTGCCTACTGCATTTAGGTGCTGGGCCGCAGTGCGGAGACAGCTGTGACACAGCCGGGGGGGCTGCGTCCATGCCCCAGCACGTCACGACGACGAGTGTGGAAGAAAAACTCTGCAGTGCAAGTAACAGGGGACAAGAACGGCTTTATCTGCTCAGATGAGATTCCAGGTATGGGGAAGCTCTATGAAACTTGTGTTCTGCAGTGACTATTCCCCTTTTGCTTTTTGCACTCCTTAAATGTGTTCGTTAATAAGCTACAGTCAAACTATGTTTTTCCTATTTGCTTTTTAAAAATCAGATAAATATATCACATCTTGTTTATCTCAAGCACTTCTTACTCTGTAGTTTTGCCTGGAGTAAAAATGCATGCATGAATAAGGTTGAAGATTATTTTAACCTTTTTTCCCTGATATCTATGTACTAACAAGCTAAAAAGTAGCAAGTAATATTTGCATAATACATTTTATTGTGGCTATATTTTTAATATTTTATGCAGTTCTATCATATTCCCGTTCTTTCATATTGTGAACAAGCTAAGGACTTGGAGATTTGTCTTACTAACTTTCATCCCTGCAGTTTCTGGCTAGATACAATAATGAATAAATAAGTAATCACATCACCAATCACCATAGAAAAATTTCTTCTTTCTGCTGCTATTATTTTTCAGAGAAAAGAAACATAGTATATTGAAATCTTCTGTTAGAAAAGAGCCTTTTAAAAAAGTAACAATGCAATTTCCTAACTTTAGGAATTCTTCTGAATGCATCTCTGACAGATAATCACAAAGTCCTGTCTGTTGGAAAGAGAATAGTTCTGATATTATTTTCTTTACAAAGGCAATAATTGAGCAAAGTAACAATTCACAAACACAAAGGTATGAAGATAAAAATGAATAGACAGATACTCTACCTTCCCCAGTTTTGACATGATGGTTTCCAATATGCAAAGTAAACGAGTAGAAATTAAATACATTTAGAGTAACTAAGCATTGGCAACCCATTCCAGTGTTCCTGCCTGGAGAATCCCAGGGACGGGGGAGCCTGGTGGGCTGCCGTCTATGGGGTCACACAGAGTCGGACAGGACTGAAGTAACTTAGCAGCAGCAGCAGCATGCATTTCTTAATGATTTCTTTCACTTCCTCCTGAAGCAATATTTTCAGATAGTTTGCTCACCAGTTCTGTCCCTCTTTGCTCTGAAATGTGTTAGGAGATAAATTCACATAATATTACTTTTATGACTAACTATCCATCATTCCAAAGTTCTACTTAGTTGTCATTTTCAATATATAATCAATTAATCACAATAACAGCTTTTTTATCTTAGCGCAAACTTTTTGAATAAATAAAAATGTTCATATGATCACTGTAAAAAACACTTAAGAATGTATTCTAATATAAGAAAATTCACATACTTGTTAAAATATGGGTGATTTTTATGAAATAAAGATTTTCAAAGAGGTAATGCCAGAAAAAAAGAAGTAAAGCTAAGGGGTAGAAAAAAGGATATATTATTACAGATAGTTGTATTGACATAATAGCTACTAGTTTTTGGAAGGCAAAATTGCATTTTTATTCAAAGCAATAATTTTACAGGGCTTTCCAGGTGGCCCAGTGTTAAAGAATCCATCTGCCAAGCAGGAGATGTGGGTTCAATCCCTGGGTCAGTAAGATCCCCTGGAGAAGCAGATAGCAACCTACTTCAGTATTCTTACCTGGGAAATCCCATGGGCAGGGGAGCCTGGTGGGCTACAGTCCGTGTGGTTGCAAAGGAGTCAGACACAACTTAGAGACTAAACAGCACCAATAATTTTGCAATTCGTCATACAGAGTAATCTTGGGCGCAAGATTCAAGGCCCAGCTTGTAGCCTCAGCTCTGGATAAACTGCCGGCGCAAGAGCAATATTGCGACGAAAGTGAGGGCAGCGCTTCATTTAGTTGCTCTATTAGAATTACAAATGGAAAATTTACTTTGATCAAATAATGAATTATTTCTCTAACGTCAGTCATTATGCGACCACTCCTATGGTAATAACTTTCATCTGGTTTTGCAATATTGCTCTTCACTAGACACAGGAAACCTTCAAACTCTGAGCATGAAGTTACAATCATCAAGCGATTCTCCACATCATATATGAGTATTTAATTTTTACTCTGATAAAATAATTCAAGTCTGTATGTAAACACAGTACTTAAGTCCTTTCTAATTGACAATGGAAAGATGAAAAAGTGTGTGAAAGATTAAAGTTACCATCAACTTCATTTATAATACGGCAAGAATAGACTTTTGATTATGTGCTCAATTTTAACCTAAGAAACACTGACATTTACAAAATAGAGGTTACTTACATAATTTGAGCTTTGAAATGAAACCAAAAAGGAAATTTTGGAATTTTAAGTAACAGTTCAGTGTACCATTAGATGGTTAAGTTTTAAGAATCTTACTTATATTGCTTTTATGCAGGTAAGGGCTTCCCTATAGCTCAGTTGGTAAAGAATCCACCTGTGATGCAGGAGACCCTGGTTCAATTCCTAGCTCAGGAAGTTCCTCTGGAGAAGGGATAGGTTACCGACTCCAGAATTCTTGGGCTTTCCTTGTGGCTCAGATGGTAAAGAATCTGCCTGCAATAAGGGAAACCCAGGTTTGATTCCCGGGTTGGAAAGATCCCCTGGAGAAGGGAAAGGTTACCCACTCCAGTATTCTGGCCTGGAGAATTCCATGGACTATACAGTCCAAGAGGTCGAAAAGAGTCGGACACAACTGAGCAACTTTCACTTTCACTTCCATGCAGGTAAAACATAAAATAATTGAAGTAAAAAAAATACAATAAAAGTCCCAGTTACTTTAAACCTTTATCAAATATATTTAAGGAGCTATAATCTAGAAAAACATTAAGAAACTATCATTTGTGTTATATTGAAATCAACTTTCAAATAGAGGTAAACTAAGTATGATAGTTGGAGAAGGAAATGGTAACCCACTCCAGTATTCTTGCCTGGAGAATCCCATGGACGGAGAAGCCTGGTAGGCTACAGTCCACGGGGTCGCAAAGAGTCGGACACGATTGAGCGACTGAACTGAACTGAACTGAACTGAAGTATGATAGTACACAGCAAGAGACAGAGAAATGCCTCAATTATGACTTTCCTTCCAAATAACAAAATCACCCTTTTAGGTCAGGAAAATGTTCTGCTTGCTAATTGTATACACAAAATAAGCTTGTGCAGTGGGTTTACTTTCAGTCTTTGGCTTGTTGTCCCTCCGTGTCCACTGGATGCGGTTCCATGTGAAAGCAGACATCACCAAACTCCCCACAGCGCAGGGGAGGGGCTTTATCCTTCCTCTGCTACCATGCTGCCATGGTGCATATTTCACAGACCCCCGCAGCCAAAGCTGCACAAACCTCCAGCATCTCAACACCATCACGTCTTAGCACATGCTGCCAGAATTTACACTTCAGCATGAGCTGGGGATTTCTGTAGGGGCCATTAGTCAAGAGTTTTGGAAAAGAAAGCATCACCATTCACTAGGCATTGACTCTATTGAGAGTTTATGCATTAGATAATGTATAAATTGTTTACATTGATTATTGATACAATCACATACTATATCAATCTGTTTTGCAAATGAAGAAAATATTTTCATTGTAGTTAATCTACTCATCCAAAAGTATAGATTACAGAGGCCATGACTAAAACTTGAACACCAAGTTGTCGCATATAAATTTCAGTCTCTCAAATGCTCTCTCTGTAACCTGCCAGGCTCCTATGTCCATGGAATTCTCCAGATGAGAATACTGCAGTGGTTTGCCATTTCCAGAGAATCTGGACGTAACATGATGGAGTGCTAACTTGATAATTATTGAATTGAAAAGGCAAGTTGAACATTTCATCCTCAGTCTTCTCCATAAGAATCTTTATACACCAAGTAGAAATTCCCCCAAAGTAGCACTGCATTTCACAGATTTTTCTTTCATCATGTGATATGATGATCGCATTCTTAATAAATAGCACTGTTTCAAAAGTCATGTTTTATAAGTTTCAATAAGCAAACCAAAAGAACACCAAGAGCTAGAAGCTTTTATACTCATAATAACGTTACTTCCCAGTTAGTAATTCTTTTAATATGGGCATAATTTTAATTTACCAAATGAAATACCTTTCAACACACCTTTGTTGCTTAACAGAACTATAAAGCTCTTAAATATAGGCAGTACACTCTTTGACATAAAGCTCAGCAAGATTCTCTTTGACCCACCTCCTAAAGTAATGGAAATAAAAACAAAAAGAAATGAATGGGATATAACTAAACTTAAAAAGCTTTTGCACAACAAAGGAAACTATAAACCGTATGAAAACATTACCCTCATGATGGGAGAAATTAATTGCAAACAAGGCAACTGACAAAGAATTAATCTCCAAAATACATAAGCAGCTCCTGTAGCTCAATATCAGAAAAGCAGACAGCCCAATCAAAAAATGGGCAGAAGACCTAAACTGTCAGTTCTCCAGAGAAGACATACAGAGAGCCAGTTAACACATGAAAAGATGCTCAACATCGTTCATTATTAGAGAAATTAAAATCAAGCCTACAATGAGGTATCACTTCACATCAATCAGAAAGGCCATCATCAAAAACAACTACAAACAGTCAATGCTGGAGAGGGTGTGGCAAAAAGGGACTCCTACTGCATTTTGGTTGGAATGTAAATTGGCACAACCACTATGGAGAATAGGATGGAGATTCTTTAAAAAATAGGAATAAAGCTTCCATATGACCCCTCAATCCCACTACTGAGCATATAACCTGAGAAAGCCACATTCAAAAGGACATATGTGCCACAATATTCACTGCAGCGCTATTTACAATAGTCTGGACACTGAAGAAACCTAGATATCCTTTCAAAGATGAATGGATAAAGAAGTTGTGATACAATAGAATATTACCCAGCCATAAAAAGGAACAGATTTAAGTCCGTTCTAGTGAGGTGGATGAACTTAGAGCCTGTTATATAGACTGAATAAGTCAGAAAGCGAAAAGCAAATATCATATACTAACATATATATATATATGTGTGTGTGTGTGTGTGTGTGCATGGAAACTAGAAAAGTAGTACTGATGGACCCATTTACAGAGAAGGAATGGAGACACAGATGTAGAGCTCAGACTTGTAGACAGCACAGGAAGTAGAGGCTAGGACAAATCAGGAAATAGCATGGACATATACATACTGCCGCTGCTGCTGCTAAGTCACTTCAGTCGTGTCCGACTCTGTATGACCCCATAGACGGCAGCCCACCAGGCTCCGCCGTCCCTGGGATTCTCCAGGCAAGAGCACTGGAGGGGGTTGCCATTCCCTTCTCCCATATACACTAGCATGTGCAAAGTGGACAACTAGCAAGAGGCTGCTCTGTAGCACAGGGAGCTCAGCCTGAAGGCTTGTGACCGCCCAGAGGGGTGTGCTGGGGACGTGGGAAGGAGGCCCAGGGGAGGCTGTACGTGACTATGAGTGACTCACATTGCTGTTGGCAGAGACCAACACAGTGTGATACAGCAACTATCCTCCATCAGTTCAGTTCAGTCGCTCAGTCGTGTCCGACTCTGCGACCCCATGAATCCCAGCACGCCAGGCCTCCCTGTCCATCACCAACTCCCGGAGTTCACTCAAACTCATGTCCACAGAGTCGGTGATGCCGTCCAGCCATCTCATTCTCTGTCGTCCCCGTCTCCTCCCACCCCCAATCCCTCCCAGCCATAAGAAATAGCAAATTAATTTAAAATAATGGATTTTTGCATCAAAGTAACAGACTTTGCTTTCACAGTGTTTCAATTGCTCTAGATCCCTTATAGACATACATGTCTATTTCAATCAAGTAGGATCTATCGTTATAAAAATTAAAGCAAAATCACTCATATACGATTCCTACAAAGTTCATTTTATCTTTTCCTTTTTATTTTGTCATTTTTTTCATTTTTGTCACCTTTTTACTGCTTTTTGGTGTGTTTCTCTTGTTAACTGTCAGCTTACCAATATCTGAACTGTAGTTCACCAATCTCCTCTGTCCATGGGATTTTTCAGGCAAGAATACTGAAGTGGATTGCCATTTCTTTCTCCAGGGGATCTTCCCCATCCAGGAATCAAACCTGTCTCTCTTGTGTTTCTTGCATTCCAGGTGGATTCTTTATGTGCTGAGTTATCAGAGAGGTCCCCAATATTTGGAAAAGTACCTGAAGGATAAATACTTAATTTTTTTCAGTATGAGTTAATGAAAACCCATGCTATGTAAGAAAAGACTGCACCACAATTCTTAAGAATTTAAAATTTATTAATTTTACTAAATTTTATCAAAAACTGAGTTTTTGTTAAAATCTCGGTCTTCTTTCAGGAAAAATTAAGGTCATATACACATACAAACACACATGCTAAGTCACTTCAGTCGTGTCCGACCCTTAGCGACCCCATGGACTACAGCCTACCAGGCTCCTTCATCCATGGGATTTTCTAGGCAATAGTACTGGAGTGGCTTGCCATTGCCTTCTCACACATACTTACTCACAAATAAAATAAGGACTGAAAGAATGAGGAAAGGCAAAACATAAAAAAAGACCGAAAAAGCAAAGAAATAGAAAATAAAATCAAGAATGAAGTCAAAAACAAAAATAATTTTGCAAAACTCCCTTATTATGTTTGCTAGGATTGAAGCAAACAAATAAAAATCTTTAAAATTTCTAACAGTAAAAATTTAAGATAGGAGATATTATAAGCATTCACAGGATTTCTAAAATCAGCTTCATTACTCAGGATAAGCCAAGTGACTCCTGGCAAGAAGTTGAGAAAGACATTTCTCCACAGGCTTTTAATGAAGCTCAATATTGTCTAAGCAGTGTTCTCATTAGCTTTCTTCCAATAAACACAGCAATGAGGCACCCAGAACTGCTCTTGGAAATGCTTGTTCCTTACTGCCAAGTGAGTCAGGTTTTAGGCAAATTCAGCAAAATTAATTTTCTCTTTTCAAAAGAAGAAAACTCAAGCATGTAGTCCATTCACCTACAAATATATTTTTCATACAAATTTTTTTCATCCATCCTTTCTATCATTTTCTGAAATTGAGCCTAGCTCATCACCCTTCACATAACTACCCTAGCCAGCCAATAAATGATTTCAGTTTACATATAGATAAAATATATGTGCCATTTCTTATTTAGAAGGGTAAATGACTGAAATATTATTTAGTTAATCTTTCCTATATATTATCGCTGTCAAGCTAGTAATGTGTTTAAAGAGGTAATGTATTTGGAACCACAATTCTTGAGTGATATAAAGATACAACTATTCTGTTTCTAAGCAATCACAATCACTTACTTGAACATACAAAAAGTCATAACTATGATAAAATATGTTTGACCCCCCATCCAGATTCTGAAGGACATTGATTCTGAAGGACATTGGTTCCGGGAGCCACCTCCAACTATGATACTAAAATTCATGGGTGCCATTGGGGAGACTGATGCTAAAGCTGAAACTCCAATACTTTGGCCACCTCATGCGAAGAGTTGACTCACTGGAAAAGGCTCGATGGACATGAGTTTGAGTGAACTCCGGGAGCTGGTGATGGACAGGGAGGCCTGGTGTGCTGTGATTCATGGGGTTGCAAAGAGCTGGACACGAGATGACTGAGTGACTGAACTGAAGCTCCTTATATAAAACGCATAGTATTTGCATATAACCTATGCATATCTTCTTGTACATGGATTTTAAGTCATCTTTAGATTACTTACAAAGCATAATGCAAAGTAAATGTTATATAAGTAGCTTCGTGGCATGGCAAATTCAACTTTTACTTTTTGGAATTTTCTGGAATTTTTTCAAATATTTTTAAATCTGGTTTTGTTTGAACTCAATGATGCAGAACTCAGGATTATGAAAAGACAGTTGTAGAAAAAAAAGCATTGAAATGTTTCTCTATACAAAGGACTATGCTAAACAAATTCCTTGAATCTCTTTTTCTATGTTAATATCTGTTACAAATTTACTAGATATTCTTACCATCTTGGGCTCCAAAATAACTGCAGATGGTGACTGCAGCCATGAAATTAAAAGACTTTCACTCCTTTTAAGGAAGAAAAGTTATGACCAACCTAGACAGCTTACTAAAAAGCAGAGACATTACTTTGCCAACTAAGTGCGTCTAGTCAAATCTATTATTTTTCTGGTAGTCATGTATAGATGTGAGAGTTGGACCATAAAGAAGGCTGAGGGCTGGAGAATTGATGCTTTTGAGCTGTGGTGTTGGAGAAGATTCTTGAGAGTCCCTTGGCCAGTCAATCCTAAAGGAAATCAGTACTGAATATTCATTGGAAGGACTGATGCTGAAGCTGAAACTCCAATACTTTGGCCACCTGATGCGAAGAGCTGACTCATTAGAAAAGGCCCTGATGGTGGGAAAGATTGAAGGTGGGAGGAGAAGGGGAAAACAGAGGATGAGATGGTTGGATGGCATCCCCGACTCAATGGGCATGAGTTTGGGTAAACTCTGGGAGTCGGTGATGGACAGGGAGGCCTGGTGTGCTGCAGTCCATGGGGTCGCAAAGAGTCAGACACAACAGAATGACTGAACAACAAATTCTTATCATCACTTAAAGACGAGGAAAGGGAGCTGTAATCAGGTAAACTTGAGACCTTCTAATATAATATGTGGAAAGCCATACAGTGTATTTGTTTAAATGAAAGGCAATCTACTTTTACTTGGAGGAAAATCATGGCAAGATGATTTGGCAGAGCCATGAGTTTTTAAAAGGTCGTTTGGAATGTACCATACATCTCTCAATCAGAAACACGCAAACAAACTGTTTGGGTTTGCACACCAGTTTCCCTGATGGCTCAACTCATAAAGAATCTGCCTGCAATGTGGGAGACCTGGGGTCCATCCCTGCATTGGGTAGATCCCCTGGAGAAGGGAAAGGGTACCCACTCCAGTATTCTTGCCTGGAGAATTCCATGGACTGTATAGTCCATGGAGTCACAAAGAGTCAGACACAACTGAGCGACTTTCAGTTTCAATTTCATTTTGGGTTTATACACAATATATGTCTAAGCATGATTAAGACTTCAAGATTCAAAGCCTTAAAAAATAAGAACCATAACATTAATGCTGAAAAAAATGTGAAAGAGATCAGTAAACACATCTGCTGTTAAAAATACATTAAAATTTGAAACAACTAAAACAGTTATAATTTTATAATTTTCAAATTATCATTGTTAAGTGTATGTTCACGTTGACCTATACAGTGATTTGCATATTCTCCAGCTGACATCATCACAAAGCATATGTCTATTTAATTGAATATCTTGATTCACTGCATAGTATTAGTCTTTTTTTCTTTTAAACTGACTAAAGGTAGATGGCTATCAAACTTATTTTGTTTGAAAATACGTCATCTATAGACCTGCTTTTTGGTAGCACTTAATATAATTAGTTGTCAACTAAGCTAAGTTCTAGTTCCTAACTGTGCAAATTCTTAACATACTATATAGTATGTTTTTCCTCAAATAAGTAAACTACAGTTCCTAATTGTACGAATTTTTCACATACTAAATAGTGTGCTACGTTCTAAATCGCTTCAGTCATGTCTGACTCTTTGCGACCCCACGGACCATAGCCCGCCAGGCTCCTCTATCCATGGGACTCCCAAGCAAGAATAGCAGAGCGGGTTGCCACACCCTTCTCCAGAGGATCTTCCCGACCCAGGAATCTAACCCATGTCTCTTGTGTCTCCTGCATCAGCAGTGGGTTCTTTACCTCTACCGCCATCTGGGAAGCCCTACCTCAAATAAAAACTGGACTAACTCCTAAGATGTTTTAATGGTCCACCTTGCCACATAAAAGTAAATTAAATAACTCAACCCATTCAGCCTCATCTTTCATTTTTCCCCTAAAGTCAAATGAGCGCTTCTTTTAGGTGTCATAATACAAATGATTCTTGTCCCTGTTATAGTGCTTATCACATTGATATTAAATTGCCTCTTCACTTGTCAGCCACTTTCACTGCAGATAAGAAAATGACTGTGCCTTGTTCATCACCTTATTTCCAGTTCCTGAGAGAGTAAAGGTTTCAATAATATTAGTTAAATCAACTAAAAAATAAGCTAATAAGTAAATCAGCTAAAAAAATAAGCTAATAAATATTCACAATTTGGGGGGAGTATTTGTGTATATTGAGAGGCAAGATATTTGAAAGCCCCTACTGATGAATGTATACATCAGGTGGCTTAGTTGATAAATTATTGCTATACAGAGAACCAAAGGCAAAAGAAAGTTCAACATGTATTATCACAGATTTCTCCATAAGGTTATAAAAATGTGTCAAAATAGTCAATGTCCATATAGACTTGTCTAAGGTCCAGTTTGTGAGATTGCAATTTGCAGATAGTAAAATGGCATGTGAACATTCTGGGTGGAATATCTAAGAAGACAATAAGTCTCTATTTGAAGAGTGGCATAAAATATTATTATATTTTAAAGATTTGAAGTTACTCTGTCTCTGACAGATATCACTATGTGCATGTCTGGTTATCTGATAAAAGAAATGCACGGTGAGGATCTGTGGTCACAAATAGAGCGTTATTTCAAATAACCAGGAAGAGGGAACCTTGACCAGTGCTTAATGCAGAGATAGTGCAAGTTTTTTGGAGTATAGGTTTGTGAGAAATAACCATCTCAGTTTCAATGAAAGCTTTTATTCAGGTAAAGATCATTAGTAGGAAAATCCTTAGGAAAAAAATTTAATATGGGGCTTTATAAAGCAGGAAGCAAACGTCACTCCCTGACTCTCTGAACAGCCTTAGTAGCCCTAAGAATGAGATAACCAGACATTTGAAACTCTTAATACACTGCAGTAGGAAGCACCAGCTCAAAGGATTCCTGTAAAAAAGAAAGAAAAAAAAAAATTTGAGCAGGTATCTGCTCCTGTCTTTAGAGATGACTTTCAATCGTTTATAAATACAGAGATGGAGAAACAGCTCAAGTGAAATGACATTTCAAGGACACTAACAGACTAATCCAGAAGTTAAACTTTTCTACCATAAACCCAGTTTCTTTAATAAGATAATGGGATAGAAAGAGAAAGGAAAAGCCATCTGGAGATTATAAAGGATTTGAAAAACAATAAGCTCCTGCAATATCAATGTTGTTTTGAACCTGATTTCTATAAAAATACTGTGGAAATACTTTTTCCCAACAATATAGATATTTGAATATGAATTGGATACCAAATAACTCAAAATGTGTTGTTAATTTTATTAATAATTATAGTGAAAATCAAACTGAGGCTAGATGGAGACATAATTGGTTTTTGGGAAACATTAGTGCAAAGCTTGTCCTTGTGTGGAAAAGCCATTTTGTATTGCTTTAATGTTAGACTAAACTTGAGCAGTGGTGTATGGGGACCTCCCCAGAACTTAGACCACTGCTTACCAGGTGACTATCTGCATTGTTCCAAAACCAAGGCTTCAGGATTCCTCCACCACTGTCCAGGTGGCATGGACAGACCACCGCGTAGGGATGTCCACGGACTAGTGCAGGCGACTTCGGCCCTCACGGCTCTGCTGGTGCTCGGTGCTCCAGTCTGGCCAGTCAGGGAACCCAAGACCTGCTTGAGATCTGGGAACAGCTAGGAGTCAGCCCCGGCAGGGACCCCTGCTGCGCTGGCACCAGAGTCTCCCACTGGCACCGGAGTCTCCTCGTGTCCTGGGGGACCTCGTGGGCCCGTGTCCCGCAGCCAGCCCTTGCTGTGGTGCCTCTGGGGCCTGTGCTGTGGGAGGGGTGCTTCTGTTCTGCGTGTCACCACAGAACAAACACTAGTCTTAGCACATCCTTTGTTGCACTTTAAAGTGACATTAATTTAACTTCCATTTGGTTGAAAACTTCCTAAGGAGAAAATTCAGTCTACTGGCTTGCTATAGATAAATGAATGTTAAACTTTTTAAAAAAGAGGTGGCAACTGCAGTTAGAATATAGTCTTGAGGTTCATAGGAGACTAGTGTCACTCTATTTTTATTTTCTTGTTCAGGCTAGGGCTTGAAAATTTCCTGGGAGGCGGAAGAAATAAAAAGTTTCTGTATGCAATCATTTTCCCCTCAAACGAGACTGTGTCGATCACAATAAACTGTGGAACATTCTGAAAGAGATGGGAATCCCAGACCACCTGACCTGCCTCTTGAGAAACCTGTATGCAGGTCAGGAAGCAACAGTTAGAACTGGACATGGAACAACAGACTGGTTCCAAATAGGAAAAGGTGTACATCAAGGTTGTATATTGTCACCTTGCTTATTTAACTTCTATGCAGAGTACATCATGAGGAACGCTGGGCTGGAAGAAGCACAAGCTGGAATCAAGATTGCTGGGAGAAATATCAATAACCTCAGATATGCAGATGACACTACCCTTATGGCAGAAAGTGAAGAGGAACTCAAAAGCCTCTTGATGAAAGTGAAAGAGGAGAGTGAAAAGGTTGGCTTGAAGCTCAACATTCAGAAAACAAAGATCATGGCATCTGGTCCCATCACTTCATGGGAAATAGATGGTAAAACAGTGGAAACAGTGTCAGACTTTATTTTTCTGGGCTCCAAAATCACTGCAGATGCTGATTGCAGCCATGAAATTAAAAGACGCTTGCTCCTTGGAAGGAAAATTATGACCAACCTTGATAGTATATTAAAAAGCAGAGACATTACTTTGCCAACCAAGGTCCCTCTAGTCAAGGCAATGGTTTTTCCCGTGGTCATGTACGGATGTGAGAGTTGGACTGTGAAGAAAGCTGATCGCCGAAGAATCGATGCTTTTGAACTGTGGTGTTGGAGAAGACTCTTGAGAGTCCCTTATACTGCAAAGAGATCCAACCAGTCCATTCTAAAGGAGATCAATCCTGGGTGTTCATTGGAGGGACTGATGCTAAAGCTGAAACTCCAATACTTTGGCCACCTCATGCGACGAGTTGACTCCCTGGAAAAGACTCTGATGCTGGGAAAGGTTGGGGGCGGGAGGAGAAGGGGACGACGGAGAATGAGATGGCTGGATGGCATCACCGACTCTGTGGACATGAGTTTGAGTGAACTCTGGGAGTTGGTGATGGACAGGGAGGCCTGGCATGCTGTGATTCATGGGGTCGCAGGGAGTCGGACACGACTGAGCGACTGAACTGAACTGAACCTTTGTAAACATGTGCCTCACTGAGGAAGGGAGCTGGGAAAGCCACCTTTTCATTCTCTTCACCGTGTACATGTACAGCCACCGTACTGAATGCTGTCTCCCACTCCTGCTGTCTTTTGCTTTGGACGGTATTGTGTCTACACACGGAGCCGAGCTGACCTTCCCCCAGGGACACACTGGAGTCTCAAATGATCAGAATTAATTGATTTGTGTCTTCTGTTATGCTTGTATCTCTTACTTGTTTTGACAATAAAAATCCTTACTACTTTCTCAAAAAATATAATTATAGTCAAGAAGAAAACATTCCTATATTTCGTTAAATGACATGAATGTTTAAAGTGTTTTAGCAAATATAAGAGTTGATGGGGTAAAGAAAGCAAGTGCAACAAAATAATAATTCATCTGCCTTTTTGTGTAAGAGAATAGTATTTAAAACGTCACATTCTTTAAAATGCTGAGTATACATCATTTTCTAGGTGGCGACCACCCCTTCTTTATGCTTTGAAAACTACAGTTTTGTGTAGATTCATGTGTGCCAAAGCTTATGTGCTGGTCGCTCGGCCAGTGTCACTTACCAGTGCGTCCCAAGAGCAGTAGAAGATCACAAATACATTAAACACTTACCCTTGGTTCCCGAGGTGTTTTGAGACTGATGAATGGTAACAAAACTACTCCAGGGACAAGACAAAATACATTGTGTTGACTAGTTTTCTGGACACTATCATGGCAAAGTTTTATTTCATCCTAAAGTATGTGGTTCCTATATGATCTTGCCAGTTTATACATCAGTAATAATATGGCAGCATTCTTCGTCTTAGGAGGCTTAGTAAGAGAAAATGAATAGAGGTGAATTTGAGTCACGTATTCTTCACCTTTACTGTACATTATGGCAATCCCTGAAATAAAGCTTTAATGTATGCAGATTATACTTGATTTATATCTTGCGTCTCCTAGGTAATGTAGTTAATGCTGTCATAATGGCCACTGCAACATCCAATTCAAAAGGTTCAGAGAGGGGGCAAAATCTAACCTGTCCTCAGGGCCCTTTTTTAAACCAAAGACTGCCACTGTGAGTCAAATAAAAGACATACCAATTGAGCTGCGTGGAAGTTTTCTCTCAAGGAGCTAAAGTCTGTTTCCCAACCCAGAAAGGACATATTTTTTAAGAGATGATTATCTGCTTATTTTGGAGATTAATTCTTTGTCAGTTGTTTCAGTTGCTATTATTTTCTCCCACTATGAGGGTTGTCTTTTTACCTTGCTTATAGCATCCTTTGTTGCTTTTAAGCTTAATTAGGTCCCACTTCTTTACTTTTGCTTTTATTTCCGTTACTCTAGGAGGTGTGTCGTAGAGGATCTTGCTGTGATGTATGTCAGTGTTCTGCTTACATTTTCCTCTAAGAGTTTCATAGTTTCTACTCTTACATTTAGATCTTTAATCCATTTTAAGTTTATTTTTGTGTTGGGGTTAGGAAGTGTTTTAATGGCATAGTTGACCACTTATCCCAGCACCACTTGTTGAAGAGATGGTCTTTTCTTCAATGTATATTTTTGTCTCCTTTGTCAAAGATAGGGTAACCAAAGGCGTGTGGATTTATCTCCAGGCTTTTTATCTTGCTCCTTTGGTCTGTATTTTTGCTTTTCTGCCAGTACCATAAGCAGCTCCTGCAGCTCAGTCTCAGAAAAACAAAAACCCAGTAAGAAAGTGGGAAGAATGTCTAAACAAACATTTCTCCAACGAAGATGCACAGATGGCTTATAAGCACATGAAAAGATGTTCAACTTCACTCGTTATTAGAGAAAAACAAATCAAAACTTCAATGAGGTATCATCTCACACCAGTCAGAATGGCCATCATCGAAAAGTCTACAAATAATACATTCTGGATAGTGTGTGGAGAAAAGGGATCCCTCTTAAACTGTTGTTTGGAAGGCTCAGATAGACAGGATATGGAAGCAACCTCGATGTCCATTGACAGATGAATGGATAAGAAAGTTTGGTAAATATGCACAATGGAATATTACTCAGCTATAAAAAGGAACACATTTGAGTCAGTTCTAGTGAAGTGGATGAACCTAGCCACTCTCATACAGAGTGAAATAAGTCAGAAAGAGAAAGACAAATATCATATATTAGCACATATTATGGAATCTGGAAAGATAGTCCTGATGATCCTGTATGCAGGGCGGCAGAGGAGACATAAAGACATAAAGAACAGACTTTTGGACTCGGGGGAGGAGAGGGTGGGATGATCGGAGAGAACAGCACCGAAGCATGTCCATCACCAAACGTAGAATAGATGGCCAGCGGGAGTTTGAGGTCTGATGCAGGGAGCCCAAAACGCCCCTTCTCTGAGACACCTAGAGGGAGTGGGTGGGCAGGGGGTGGAAGGGGAATCAGGAAGGGGACACGTGCTTACCTACGGCTTATTCGTGTGGATGTATGACAAAAACCATCACAACATTGTAAAGCAACTGCCTTCCAATTAATACATAAGTGATTTTTTAAAAGATGCTTATCTGTAATATTTCTACTGAATATTTATATATATATATATTTGTAGCAAATAATTTTGTTAATACTTTGTGGTGACAGAAAGATTGCAGCATATTAATTGTAAAATTACTTTCTATTCTTGGCAATATTAATCCTAATTAATGACTACTAAAAATTCGGTAATAGGCAACAATTTTAGCAGGCAAACAGTTTAATTAAATTATAGGTTTCAAAAATATGGTGCAAATGTTAATGTTACTGGTTTCCTGAAAATAACATTTATGACTAAGCAAAATTTCAGTGTACTCTGGAAAGAAATTCTAATTACTATGTTTCCGCTTATTTCTCAGAGAGCTCTACATATGACAGTGTACATTTATAAACGTTGTAAAATATTGTGATAAAATTCTCAGAAAATCTCAAAATAAGAAATATGGAGAGATGTAAATATAAATACATAGAAGTTATAAATACAGTCATTCAGAAATCACAATTTTATTTCAGCTTATATCTAATTAAAACCCAGGGTATTTTAGGCTTTCATTCAAAATGTTTAAAACTACTTTTCTGCATGTGGATAAGGCTGATTGAAGTTAGGTAATCATTTTAAAATTGTATTGGGTAGGTTTTCACAATGAAAATGGCTACATTTTCTAACTAGTAAGCCAAAACAAGAAGAATTATTTATATCTCCATGAATGTCATTAACCTGTCCAATAAAGTATAAAGATTTGGTAAAGCAAAATCGGAACCCTGCCATTCTGTCAATGAAACAGACGGTCAATAGTGAATTTCCAGATAGTCACTTCCTAACCTGACACAAAGTGTCAGTGTGATGCTTAGCATACAAAACATATGTCCCTCGTGTAAAGAGACTGACGCAAGTCACAGGGATGAAACCTATTTTCATTTCTTTTTAGCAAAGTCAAAATTACCAAATAGGGTTTCAAATATTAACGTACATTTTAAACATTTTGGGGGTACATACGCTTTCAATTAATGTGAATTTTAATAAACAATAATACATTATATTTTAAACCGACAAATGAGCTTATTGCTGTGCATACAAGTATAATTTATATCATCTGGCATGTACAAATATTCATTTAATAAAATAAAGTTTCTAGTGATAATCAACCCTTATTCTTTCCAAAATAAAATCTTAGATAGCTTCACAGAGTTCAAGTTACATTGACTTCAAGATAATGTTTTTTACATACTGAATAAAAAATATGATCATTGAACCTGAAGTACAACTTAATTTCCCTTCGAAAAAGTAAAAGCTTCCAAGATGAGGGTCAGAGACAGAAACAAAATAGATTTATTTGCTTATTAACGAAAAACTGTACCAATTATTAATACTTATTCAGAAACCTTAGACTCATCTTTCTCTTTTCCTTTTGTGAAACAGTTTTTGGAGGGTTTTAATTTCATAGCAACAGTGAGAAGAGTTCAGAGTTTTCCCATATATGCCTGTCCCGACACAAGCATAGCCTCCACTACTATTAGCGTTTCCTGACTAGAGTTGAATATGTGGCAAGACTGGTAAGTCTGTCCACACATCATAACCACCGGAAGTCTACGATTTACATGCTGCTCCGTGAGCTTGGACAGGTGAGTGATTTCTTATGCCCTGAGTTGTAGCAGCACACAGCAGACTCGCCCTGCCCTGACTGCCCTGAAAACACTTTTTGCTCTGCCTTCTTATTCCCCCACGCCTGAGCCCTGGGTCACTGATCTTTCCACTGTCTCCACAGCTTTGCCTTTTCTAGAATGTTTGGAACCATCCGGTATGCATTCTTTTCATATTAGCTTCTTTCACTTAGCAATACGCGTTTAATACTCCCACATGTCTTTTCACGGCTTGATAGTTTGTCTCTTCTTAGCATTGAATAACATTCCATTGTCCGGATATATTTATCCATTCACTTTTTTTACATATAAGCACAGAAGTCCATTATTGATTTTATTGATAGTAAAGACACAATATAAATAATAATAGAGCATGTGGTACTGTATCATACGTTCTTTATAGCCAATTGACTATTACAGGGCTTTGGGTGATTGTTGGTGAGATCTCATAAGTGCTAGTCACTCAGTCCTATCCGACTCTTTGTGACCCCATGGACTGTAACCCACCAGGATCCTCTGCCTGTGGAATTTTCCAAGCAAGAATACTGGAGTAGTTTGCCATGCCCTCCTGCAGGGGATCTTCCTGACCCAGGGATCAAACTGGGTCTCCTGCACTGCAGGCAGATTCTTTACCATCTGAGCCACCTGGAAAGTCTGCTGAACTCTCATATTTGTATGCAAACTATGATTGCTGTTCACCTTTGATTTGGCAAATGGAGTTCCATTAAAATTCACTCTTTCCCCAATAAATTTATTGTCATTAAATCTGAAATGTGATCTACTATAAATGGTTTTTTATCCTACTATAAACTATATTTATTACCTGAATATTCTTTCAGTTTTAGCACTATATATGTCTAAGCTTCACTCATCTGTTAATGAAGTGATTGACTTTGTGTTGAACTGGATAATCGTTTCTAAGTACTGGATTTCCTTAAGGTTCTATATTGTTCATCATGTCACAGCACAGACACTTCTAAGTTTAATCTGCATTATTTACATTTTCCTCTGTTACTTTTTAAAACAGTAACAGTTACTATTTTAAACAATTTAAATAATAAATCAACTCCGATCTGTAGCACTTGCTGATCTCCATGATACAAGTATTCTCATCATGACTAAGTTCCAGTCACCAGCATGAGGCCATCGAACAGACTTGGGAAGAAAGATGCACTATTTCCCCCGCACAGATGTGACGGGTGTGATTCACGTGCTGTGTCTGTTTCGTGCTCTTTGAACTGGCTCTGCATGTCTCCTGGCCACCGGACTCTGTCTTCTTGCTCTTCTTTCCGTCCCTCGCCCCTCTCACTCTATCCCTTGTTTCTAAGAATCCTGTGTGTTATCTCTCATATCTATCATCTACCATAGAAGGAAACTACCATGAATACAGGAATATTTGATTAGACAAATAATAAAATAACAAATCAAACTTGGCTTATACCCTTTGCTCAGTATTTTATTCAGCATGGCACCCAGAAACAGCTATCACATAAAATGTGCTCAAAAATTATTTCTTAAAAGAATTGTTTTGCAAATATTTCCCCAAATTTATTTGACTTTATTTTTACTATAAAAATATTAAATTATATGTTGTCAAATAATCTGCTTTTTTCATCTATCAGGTCTGAGATTTCTGTCCTATTTAAGAATGCTTCTCTCATCACAAGGTTGATTATTCTCCCAAGTTGTTTTTTCATTATTCTTTTTAAGTTTTATGTTTTCATTGACATTTAAATACGGAATTCTTCTGGAATTTATTTTTGTATATGACATGGATTTCTTCCAGGTTGGCCATCTTACTGTGCCACTTCTGTGAATAAACTATTTTTCTTTACTAAACTGAAACTCTACATTTGTAGAACATTAACTTCCCATATATTCTAGGCTCTATTTCTGTTACTCTTATTTGTTTCATTATGTTTATTTCTAGAATAAAATACCTAGGAATATACCTACCTAAGGTTGGTGATGGACAGGGAGGCCTGGCGTGCTGTGATTCATGGGGTCGCAAAGAGTTGGACACGACTGAGCGACTGAACTGAACTGATCTGAAAGGAGGTAAAATACCTGTACTTAGAAAACTATAAGACACTGATGAAAAAAATCGAAGATGACCACAAACAGATGAATAGAAATACCATGATCTTGGACTAGAAGAACTGATATGTTTAAAACTACCATACTACTCAGGGTAATCGACAAATTCAAACAATTCCTATTTCTAAAAACAGTATTTTTAACAGAACTAAAACAAACACAAAAACAAAAACTTTTTGAATTCTTATAGAAACACCAAAGACCCCAAAGCGCCAAAAAAAAGTGGGTGGAGAAAGAACAGTTGGAGGAATCATACCTCCTGACTTGTTAAAAAGTTATAGTAATCAGAATAGTATGTTCATCTCTGCTTGCTCTTTAGTTCCTCTAAATCTTTTGTAAACATTACTGCATCTTCTCTATTTTTCTGAGATCCTAAATCATCTTCACTGTCATTATTCTGAATTCTTTTTCTGGAAGTTTGCTTATCTCCATTTCATTTAGTTGTGTTTCTGGGGTTTTTCTGGGGTTCCTTCATCTTGGAGATAATCTTCTGCTTTTCCATTTTGATTAACTTTCCGTGATTGTGGTTTTCATTACGGAGGCTGTGGGACTATAGTTCTTCTTGCTTCTTCTGTCTGTCCTCTGGTGGATGAAGCTAAGAGGTTTGTGCAAGCCTCCTGATGTGAGGGACTGGTGGTGGGAAAAACTGGTCTTGCCGTGGTGGGCATGGCTCAGTAAAACTTGACTCTGGTTGTCTGGTGATAGGTGGGCTTTCACTACCTCCCTGTTAGTAGTTTGGCCTGAGGAAACCCAGCTTTGGTGTCTACAAGCTCTAAGGTAGGGCTAGTGGCAACCTTCAAGAGGGCTTCTCCCAGAGCCCCTGCTCCAGCGACCCCATCCTCACGATGGGGGGACCCTCTGCTGACTCATGGCTCCACAGGAGAGCCCCAACACTACCGCTAGGTCTGGTTCAGTCTCCTGTGGGGTCACTGCTCCTTTCTCTTTGGTCATGGCATGCACAAGATTTTGCTTGTGCCCTCCAAAGGTGGACCTTCTGGTTCCCCCCATCCTATGGAAATCCTACAGCCAAATCCTGCTGGCCTTCAAAGTCAGATCCCTGGAGCTTCCTAGTCCATTTGCCAGTTCCCCAAGCTGCAAAGCCTGACAGGGGAGCTCAGGACCTTCACTAGAGGGGAAAGCGTCTTTGGTGCTATTGTTCTGCAGTTTGTGGGCTGCCACCCAGTGGGTATGGGGTCTGATTCTATCATGATTGCACCCCTTTTGTTGCAGCTTATCCTTTGTCTTTCGACATGGGGAATCTTTTCCTGGTGGTTTCCAGCATTCTCCTGTCAGTGGCTGTTCAACAGCTAGTTGTGATCTTGGCGATCTCACAGGAGGAGACAAGCACATGTCCTTCTACTCCATCTTGAATCAATCTTCTTGAAATAGTGTGAGGCTAGCACAGAAAGAAACACACAGAGCAGGAAAACAGGGAAGGGGTAGAAACACCAGGAATAAACCAACGCATTTATGGTCAATTATCTACAGCAAAGAAGGCAAGAATATACAGTGGAGAAAAGACAGTCTCTTCTATCAGTGATGATGGGAAAACTGGACAGCAACGTGTAAAAGAATAAAATTAGAACATTCTCTAATATCATACAAGAAAAAGAAAAATTAAAAAAAAACTCAAAATGGATTAAAGATTTAAATGTAAGCCTGAATAATACAAAATGCTTTGAAGAAAACACAGGCAGAACACTCTTTGAAATAAAGTGCAGCAAATTTGTGTGTGTGTGTGTGTGTGTGTGTGTGTGTGTGTGTTTGATCTATCTCCTAGAGTAGTGGAAATATAGTTAAAAATAAACAAAGAAGACCTAATCAAACTTAAAAGCTTTTACATAACAAAAGAAATCAGAAACAAAAGGAAAGAAACCTACAGAATGGGAGAAAATATATGCAAATGAAGGCACTGGCGAGATAGTAATTTGCACACAATCCAATCAAAAGATGGGCAGAAGACCTAGATGGACATCCATTTGCTTTTTGAAAGACATTTTTAGTTGCTTCCAGGTTTTGCTAATTATGACTAGAGCTTCTGTAAACTTCCTTGTGCAGGTTTTTGGGTGGACACAAATTTTCAATTTGTTTGGGTAAATATCAAAAGCTATAATTGCTGGATCAAATAGTAAGAATATATTTAGTTCTGTAAGAAATTACCGAACTGTCTTCTAAAGCATCTGTACCATTTTGCCTTCTAAGTGGTAGTTAATGAGAATTCTTGTTGCTCCACGCCCGTGGCAGCATTGTATGCTTTCAATTTTCCTGATTTTGGCCATTCAAATACATGTGTAGTGGTTTTTCATTGTTGTTTCAATTTTCATTTCCCTGACAATATATGATATGGGAAACTATTTTTCTTTATTTAGATAAGCTTAAGTCATTCTTTATTGATATGACTGACATTTTGTCTCACTCCTTAGTAGATGAGGATGTGGACTTCAATTACACCTATTATTAAATCTGATTATATTTTATTACTTATTAGACAGGTAGAAAAGAAATTAACATATGTTCAAAATCCAGGTTTCAATTTTCCCATTTGTAAAAATACTGAAAATCATATTACTTCCCTCAAAGGGCTAGTATAAGATGAAAATGAAAATATACGTATGAAAAATTAATAGAACACATGCTAAAAAATATTCAAATGTACAATATTTGTTATTATTGCTCTTTGGAGACAAAATGTGTGACAAATAGTAAAAGCATGATCCAAATCCATATTTACATATGCTCAACACTTAATAAAGGATCTGTATTTATTTAATCTAGTTTAGTTGTGATATATACAAACAATAAAATAAATATAAAAAATATATGCCTTTTAACATCTTTTGATCTAAAGCATAATCTTGAGAGTCCCTTGGACTGCAAGGAGATCAAACCAGTCCATCTTAAAGGAGATCAGTCCTGAATATTCATTGGAAGGATTGATGCTAAAGTTGAAGCTCCAATACTTTGGCCACTTGATGTGAAGAACTGACTCATTTGAAAAGACCCTTATGCTGGGAAAGATTGAAGGCAGGAGGAAAAGGGGATGACAGAGGATGAGATGGTTGGATGGCATCACTGATTCCATGGACATGAGTTTTAGCAAGCTCCAGGAGATGGTGAAGGACAGGGAGGCCTGGCGTGCTGTGGTCCCTGGGGCTGAAAAGAGTTGGACATGACAGAGTGACTGAACTCAGCCTTCAGTAAGTGCTGTGCTTAGTTGCTCAGCTGTATCTGACTCTTTATAACCCACTGGACTGTAGCCTAGCACATTCCTCTAGCCATGGGATTTTTCAGGCAAGAATACTGGAATCGGTTTCCATTTTCTTCTCCAGGGGATCTTCCTGACCCAGGGATTGAACCCATGTCTCCTGTGTCTCCTGCTTTGCAGGCAGATTTTTTTACTTTCTGAGCCATCTGGAAGCATTCAATATAAATATATCAATAATATACCAATTTTGTGGATGCAGAACTCATATTACATATGTTTGTGAAATTTTGACTCAATTATAAATAGATTATTTTTACCTTTACTCTCTTGTGTGGTTATATTTTATTCATCTCCTTTGAGTCACCATTTCATAATGCTGGTATATCTGTTACATCTGCTGTTAATAAGAGAAGTCACTGCAATCCATTAAGAATACCTTAGTGCATGTAATGCTGCTCTTTGAATGCAGTTGTATCTGATTTTAGGTTAACTAAACAGATGATATTTAGTATATTAGGTAGGATGTGGGAAGGGGATAAAGCCTGATTTTTTTAGACATACTTTTGTATTAGTTGTCACTGAAGAACAATTTCTGGAAAGCATGGAAGGCAGTTAATTTCTTATTCCTCAGTCCTCCCATGAATCCTCTCATAAGCAGCAAGAGAGTTCATTCTGACATCAAAGAGGAGATCAAAGGAAAGATCAAATGAGAAACTTTTGATGGAGTTGGGAAAATGTCTTCACCCCATGAATACTCGTAATACCATACAAAAATTATAATGGAGCCTGTACTTCCTTTGGAATACAAAATGTTCAATCTTCACCTCATTTTTAGTTACTATCTGAGGGAGTTGGACTGTGAAGAAAGCTGATTGCTGAAGAATTGATGCTTTTGAACTGTGGTGTTGGAGAAGACTCTTGAGAGTCCCTTGGACTGCAAGAAGATCCAACCAGTCCATTCTAAAGGAGATAAGTCCTGGGTGTTCATTGGAAGGACTGATGCTAAAGCTGAAAATCCAATCCTTTGGCCACCTCATGTGAAGAGTTGACTCACTGGAAAAGACTCTGAGGCTGGGAGGGATTGAGGGCAGGAGGAGAAGGAGACGACAGAGAATGAGATGGCTGGATGGCATCACCGACTTGATGGACATGAGTTTGAGTGAACTCCAGGAGTTGGTGATGGACAGGGAGGCCTCGCGTGCTGCGATTCATGGGGTCGCAAAGAGTTGGACATGACTGAGCGACTGAACCGAACTGATCTCCAGTTTCAGCACCAATATGTAAAAACTTGGAAGCTGTCTTTATCAAACAAACAAACAAACAAACGAAAACCAAACAAACTGAAAATCTACAATTTCTGACGCTTACTCCTTGGAGGGAAAGTTATGACCAGCCTAGATAGCATATTAAAAAGCAGAGACATTTCTTTGCCAACAAAGGTCCGTCTAGTCAAGGCTATGGTTTTTCCCGTGGTCATGTATGGATGTGAGAGTTGGACTGTGAAGAAAGCTGATCGCCAAAGAATTGATGCTTTTGAACTGTGGTGTTGGAGAAGACTCTTGAGAGTCCCTTGGACTGCAAGGAGATCCAACCAGTCCATTCTGGAGGAGATCAATCCTGGGTGTTCATTGGAAGGACTGATGCTAAAGCTGAAACTGCAATACTTTGGCCACCTCATGCGACGAGTTGACTCACTGGAAAAGACTCTGATGCTGGGAGCGATTGGGGGTGGGAGGAGACGGGGACGACAGAGAATGAGGTGGCTGGATGGCATCACCGACTCGATGGACGTGAGTTTGAGTGAACTCTGGGAGTTGATGATGGACAGGGAGGCCTTTCGTGTTGTGGTTCATGGGGTCGCTTAGAGTCGGACACGACTGAGCGACTGAACTGAACAAAAGATAGAATTCACAGGGCAGATACCCTGAATTACAGCATCAGAGATCTGCATGTGTGGAGTAA
This sequence comes from Moschus berezovskii, assembly GCF_049115385.1. Classification (NCBI taxonomy): domain Eukaryota; kingdom Metazoa; phylum Chordata; class Mammalia; order Artiodactyla; family Moschidae; genus Moschus; species Moschus berezovskii. The sequence goes on along the minus strand of NC_142475.1, from coordinate 2,366,211 downwards.
CCGCTGGAACCACGGGCTGGTAAGAAAAATTGAATGGCAATTTTGAAGAACTGTTGGAGGCTGAGTGCAAAGTAATATGAGATCAATAAACTGCTTGGGACTAAAGTCTGTGACGCGTGTTTTCAGTTTCATGTGCTTTTCTTGCAGTGACTCCACCAAGTTCCCACTGTGAGGGTCTGGAAAGATCCCTGTGGAGTTCTAGTGGAGAGAAGGGAAATGAAACCTCTGTGAAATAAGAGTAGAGCCTTCAACATTAAAATTCTACTATTCATGGGAAAGGACTTTGACAGAGTGTAATTCTGAAACTGTCTCCCAAACGGAAGAGGGGAATAGCTCTGATGCCAATTCTTCCAGTCTTCTTATGACACCCAAGGGGAAAAACAAAACAACATAAAACATAGTCAACAAGAATCAGAGCAAAAAAAATAAAAGGCTGCAGATGTTGTAACCAGGTAAGGAAGTAGGTATCCATGTAAGGAAGCAGTGGAGATCAGTCAGAAGTATAACCAAAGGGAGGCATTTGATACGGTCACAGCTCTGAGACAGGCCCACTAAAACGCTGATATTTAATTTGAAGATTACAGAATGCTCTCTCCCAAACATCTTACTACAACATCAAAAAGGTTTCCATGCTAACAGGGGTGGATTATAACTGAAAGATGTTCAAGGCATAGATTCAAGAGGGAGACAGAAAGAAACACTCACGAGGAACTGAAGGACTCGGGTACCTATAGCTACCTAAAAAACACAGAACAATTTTTACTCAGATTAGCATAAATCTTAACACTAAAATCTTATTTACCTGAGTTTCTATTAGTTCAACATTCAAAACAAACAAAAACAAGGCCTGAAAAGAGACAATCATCAGATTCAGTCTGAGATTTGCTAGAGATAATGGAGGTATAGGTAGGTCTCTAATGAGCTCTGATATATATTAAAAGCTATAATGGGGAAATTAGATAACAGGCGATGATAGGTAAAGTAAACTAAGAGAGGGGAACTCTAAGAAAGCATCAAAAGGAAATGCTAGAAATAAAAGCTATACTATCATAACTGAAGAATAGTTCAGTAGAAACAGTTCAGTAAAGGCTTCTCAAATTTCAATGCAAAGCCTTTAAAAAAATTTAAGAGAAACATATTCAAGCACCAAAGGATGTAGCAAACACCTAATTTAAACATCAGACACAAAAGAAAGAGAAAACCAAAGAGAAGAAATATTTTAATTAATAAAATGTGAGAACCACCCACATTTATTGACAGATATCAAACCACAAATTCAGGAAGCTCAGAGAAAACTAAGTATCACAAATTTCCCAAACCAAAACATCTAAACAGATCATATTCAGACTGTAAAAATAGTGCAGAAAGATAAAATCTTAAAGAACATCACCTTAAAGGAAAAAAGCATACCTATCCAGAAACAAGACCAAGAATTCTAATAGACTTACTATGTTTAAAATCTTTGCAAAAAATAAGAGTGAAGTTAAACCTTAAAGTACTGAAAGGAAAAAAAGGAAAAAGAAAACTCCAGCTTAAAATTCTAAATTCAGTAAAACCACTCTTCATAAATTAAGTTAAAAAGATTTTCTCATGCAAAAAGTAAGGAAATATATTTCTCTTAGAAAATCAAGAAATGTTAAAAGTTTTCTTCAGACAAAAGAACAATATAAAGTCAAAAATGTAGGACTACATAAAGAAAGAGTGTTAGAAAAGGAATTAATTAAAATAAAATATAGCATTTGTATTTTCTTACTCTTAATCTGAAAGATAATTGTCTAAATTCACAATAATAGCCATTTATTGGATGATAAAGTAGAAAGAAGTGAAATAAAAGATAGCAATGTCTCAAGGCACAAGAAAGAGGAATCGGGAATATTTCATTATAAGGAGCCTATACTACATGTGAGGCTGTATCATATTATTTGAAGATAAACTTATAAAATTTGCTGAATATATTTTGAACACTAGCATAAATAGCCATTAATTTTCAACCCTATAGATGAAACCCTGTGAGATGGGAGGAAAGGAAACATAAATGTTCAGGTAAATGCAGAGATGCCACTCCCAAAAAAAGAGGGAAAAAGAAAGTAACAAATAAAGAGAGAAAGGAGCATATGAGAAGGCCACTTTAACGATAAGGACTTCAGCAGAGCAAAAGTAAAGAGCTGGAGAAAGACGCGCCTTGCTAACACTATTCAGAAGGAATCTTGGGTTGTTATATTAATTTCAGGAAAACAGACTTCAGAACAAGAAAGATTATCAGAGACAAAAAGGGTAGCTATCGTTCTTCAAGAATACATAACAATCCTGAATGTGTGTCCACCTAACAATACAATGTGAAAATGTATGAGGCCAGCTCTGCTCTAACAATTAAACAAGATGAGTGAAAGTCCTTCAGTCGTGTCCGACTCTTTCCGACACCATGGACTATACAGTCCAGGGGCTTCTCCAGGCCAGACTAGCAGAGTGGGTAACCTTTCCCTTCTCCAGGGCATCTTCCCAACCCAGGGATCAAATCCAGGTCTCCTGCATTGCAGGTGCATTCTTTACTGTCTGACCACCTGAAGGGGGATTCTTTACCAGCAGAGCCAAAGGGAAGCCCAAGAATACTGGAGTAGGTAGACTACCCCTTCTCCAGTGAGTTATCTGGGAAGCCCACTTAAACAAGATGAAGGTGATAAAGGCATCACAGGAAAGAAACTACAATCATAATTTTTCACAAACCTAGACACCAAAATTCATACCAAATTGAATCCAGTGGTATATATAAGGATAGTACATTCAGTCAAGTGCATTTTATACCAAGAAACTCTTGGTTCAACAGCAGTCAATGTAATTCAGCAGCAGCAGAATAAATACAAAACACATATGATCATATCAACAGCTGCATAAAAGCGGTTGACAAAATAAAACCTTGATAAAACCTGTATGATAAAACCTTGTAAAATTTTAAAATTAGAAGAGACCTCCCTTCATCTAGTAAGAGAGTTTATAAACAACCTATGCCTGAAATTATACTACATGGTAAGAGATTGAATTCCTTCTCTCTAACATCAGGAGCAAGATAGGTATGCCTTCTCTCATTGCTTATATTCGGCATCACACTGGAAATTCTAGCTAGTGCAAAAAGATAAGAAATAAAGTTATAAAAATTTCAAATAAAAAAATTGGCCTTATTCATAATTCATAGTCAATTAATTCAAATTTAATAATTAGAATTCAAATTTATTCATGATTCAAATTCAAATTTATTCACACTCAAATTTCAAATTTATTCATAATTCAAAACTATATCGAAATCCTCTGAAAATTTAAAGCAAAAGCAACCTTCTAAGGTATGGACTGCATGTAGTTAATTCCTTCCAAATGGTATAGTATCGAATGAGAGGGGCAGCTTTAGAGTGGAAAACCATGACAAACTCTGTGTCAGCCAGGAGACCAAGGTCACCATCAACAGCCACAAGTCATGTTGACAGCATGCATCTTTAATAAGATATGAAGAAAATGACATTTTATCTCTATGATCTTCCTCCCTCAAACATATAATCTCAGTTTAATCATGAGAAGTTCAGTTCAGTCGCTCAGTCGTGTCCGACTCTCCGCGACCCCATGAATCACAGCACACCAGGCCTCCCTGTCCATCACCAACTCCCGGAGTTCACTCAAACTCATGTCCACAGAGTCGGTGATGCCATCCAGCCATCTCATTCTCCGTCGTCCCCTTCTCCTCCCGTCCCCAACCTTTCCCAGCATCAGAGTCTTTTCCAGTGAGTCAACTCGTCACATGAGGTGGCCAAAGTATTGCAGTTTCAGCTTCAGCATCAGTCCTTCCAAATGAACACCCAGGATTGATCTCCTCCAGAATGGACTGGTTGGATCTCCTTGCAGTCCAAGGGACTCTCAAGAGTCTTCTCCAACACCACAGTTCAAAAGCATCAATTCTTCGGTGATCAGCTTTCTTCACAGTCCAACTCTCACATCCATACATGACCACGGGAAAAACCATAGCCTTGACTAGACGGACCTTGGTTGGCAAAGTAATGTCTGTGCTTTTTAATATACTATCAAGTATATTATCATGAGAAAACCACCAGGCAAATCACAAACCATGGGCATTTCAAAAATACCTGATCACTTTTCTTTAAAACTGTCAAAATCATCACAAGCAAGGAAAGTTTGAGAAACTATGAGTCTATCAGAGCTTCCGAAAACACAGTAACTGCAGAGTGGTACCTCATGAAATCCTGAAATGGATACATGGCATAATGTGAAATTCAAGGGAACCTGAATAATGTATGTATTCTGATGTATGGTAACTCGGTAAGTCGTGTCCAACTCTTTGCGACCCCATGGACCATAGCCCACCAGGCTTCTCTGTCCATGGAATTCTCCTGGCAAGAACACTGGGTGGGCAGCCATTCCCTTATCCAGGGGATCTTCCTGACCCAGAGATTAAGCCTGGGTCTCCTGCACTGCAGGCAGATAATAATTTGTTTAGTTAACCTAAAATCAGGTACAACTGCATTCAAAGACCAGCATTGCATGCACTAAGGTATCCTCAATGGATTGTAGTGACTTCTCTTATTAATAGCAGATGTAACAGTTATACTATCATTATGAAATGATGAGTTAAAGGAGATGAATAAAATATGCAGACTTTAGAACAAGAAAGATTATCAGAGACAAAAGGTGTAGCTATCATTCTTTAAGAATACATAACAATCCTAAATGTGTATGCACCTAACAGTACAATGTGAAAATGCATGAGACCAGCTCTGTCCTAACACTTAAGCAAGATGAGTGAAAGCCCTTCAGTCGTGTCCCACTCTTTCTGAGACCTTGGACTATATAGTCCATGGGCTTCTCCTGGCCAGACTAGCAGAGTGGGTAACCTTTCCTTTCTCCAGGGCATCTTCCCAACCCAAGGATCGATCGCATTGCAGGTGAATTCTTTACTGTCTGAGCCATCTGAAGGCAGATTCTTTACCAGCAGAGCCACAAGGTTGCTAATCCCAGAGACAGGGGAGCCTGGTGGGCTGCCATCTATGGGGTTGCACAGAGTCAGACACGATTGAAGCGACTTAGCAGCAGCAACAGCAATAAACTTTTAGAATTGCTTTAGATTTACAGAAAAGTTTGTAAGATGTTATGAAAAGATTCCTTATACTTCAATTTTAAATTTCCAAGATATTAGCATCTTATATTATTATGGTGCAACTGTCATAAATGATGAACCAACTAGAGAAGACTATTGGAGAAGGCATTGGCACCCCACTCCAGTACTCTTGCCTGGAAAATCCCAGGGACAGAGGAGCCTGGTGGGCTGCCGTCTATGGGATTGCACAGAGTCAGACACGACTGAAGTGACTTAGCAGCAGCAGCAGCAGAGAAGACTATGATTCCACAAAGCCCGCAGGAAAACAAGTGACTTGCAAGAATGCTTGCATTTTCCTGAGATTCTAGTTAATCATTTATTCTAGCGACACTTATGAATAAACACTAAGATCGAGGAAATGTATACAATTTCTGGGGAGGTAACATTAAAAACGTCATAACCGTTAGGGAAATCCAATCTAGTTGGGGCACAGAAAATTACAGAATTATCTATCCTATATTTGAAGAGTGAGGGAGTATTATTTTCAGAGGAAGAAGTTGCTGTGCAAGAGTTAGCCAGTGTAAAAAGGTGAAACAGTTGGTGCAAGGACCTCAGGGGAAGATTGTTTCGGGCTAAGAAGCCGGCACACTTACCATGCTGGGCCCTGGGCTCTCCCGCTCACTGCAGCCTCCTCCTCCTGGCTCTGAAGCCAGCTCAGACTCCCCTCGGCCCTTGCTCCCTCCCCCCTCCCTCTGCTCTTTGCCATCCGCCTCTCCCTCGTCTTCCCCGCCGTTTTCTGTTTCCTTCTCTGCCCTTCTCAGATTCTCCCTCATCTTCTCCTGTTTTCTCCCCAGGCTCCCCTTTATCCCTTCTGTTTCATCATTTTCTTTTCTCTTGGATCCACCTGAGGAAAATCCGGACTTTCACCAACGCTATTTTCTCAGCACCTTCCGTTGCATTAGAGGGAAGGATGTTGTCTTCCGCTGGTCTCCTAAACCGCTTCAGTCTCTCCCCCTGCCGAGCATGAGGGTGAATATAAGCCCCGGGGACTGCAAGCACGCAGGTGTGACCTGAAGGGCAGAGCGAGGTGGAGAAAAACACTCATCCGAAAGGGAGCAAACCCTGGTATAGAAGACTCTGTGTTTTTTGTTTTAATGTTTAGTTGACAGATGATTGCTTAAAATAATGTTGAGTTGGTTTCTGCATACAACAATGTGAGTCAGCCATGGTGGTTTGCTAAGTCATGTCTGACTCTTTGCAACGCCATGAACTGTAGCCCGCCAAGCTCCTCTGTCCATGAGATTCTCTAGGCAAGAACACTGGAGCGGGTTGCCATTTCCTTCTCAAGGGGATCTTCCTGATGCAGGGATCGAACCGGGGTCTCCTGCACTGCTGGCAGATTCTTTGCCAACTGAGCTACCGGGGAAGCCCCAGGTATAGTATTTCCCCTCCCTCTTGAGTCTCCCTTCCACACCTGCCACCCCACCCACCCCTCTATGTTGTCCCAGAGCCCCAGATTGAGCTCTCTGTGTTACATAGCAACTAGCAACTAAGATTTTGCTTTTCAATGAGCTCTCTGTTCTATCTCTGCCATCCTATTACGGAGTTGCTTAATGAAATTTCATCATTACTTTTTTGTCATTGCAGTCAGCCTCCCTGTGCCTACACGGCTCCCTCACTATAAATTAGACCTTTAGGAAGATGTTTGCATCCTTTCTAGTCTCCAGATTTCTACTTTGCATCGGTGGTCATCACATTACCTTCAAAGACAATTATTTAATCAGAGCATAATGCAATGTGTTGCTTTCTTATGTGAAATACGCTGATACCCTAATGACGATTATGGTTCAAAACAACCTCCAAAAGCGCCTTAATTTGCAGCAAGGTCTGCGTAGAGCTCTGTGAGAATCTACTAGTTTTTCAGCTAGCAGTTCTGTGCCACATGTCCGGTGAAGGCTGGGCTCCGTGTGTGTTGAATACACTAGAGAGGGATTTGTTCATTAACCACAAAGATGTGCGGAAATGCCATTATTAAGTCTGAGAATGGTTTGAGTCTCTGAGAGAGTATACTTTCCATGTTTATTGCATAGTTTCACCTTCTGGGTAATTTAATATTCGAGCAGAGTAATTTTAAATAGCTCAGCTGGTGTGGTGTCTTGTTATTTCTCTTTTCCTCTTATCTGTGCAATTTTAATAATTGGGAGCCTAAAAACGGTATGGTAAATAAATGAAATCATTCAAGGAATTCAGATATTTGGCATATATTCAGCCAGAAGCTTAAATCACTTTTCTTAAACTGTCAGCCACGATGTGTGTCTAAAGGGAGTGCTGGAATTAAGTCAGAGTCATTGCTTATTGTTTGCCTCTGCAATTATGAAATATGAAAGGTAGTAGGCTTTTTTTAATGTTTCCTTTTCAGTTTGAGTGGGCTTGGCAAGTTCCAAATGTTTTTCTATTTAATCATAAAAATGATATTCTCACTTTCTTTCGGAGAAATATACCCTTTTAAAATGTTTTACTCTTTTGAGTGGGGAAAAAAGCAGCAAGTTATGCTAAATTGCACCATTCTACATTAACCTCTGAGCCTAAGGAATATGTTTTTTTTTTCATTGTTGATTCAGTTAAATACTATATCTATGCAGTCTCAGAATTCAAAGATGAATGTCAGAACATAAGCTTTCCTTATGCTTCCTTGTACAGTGACATGTTTAGATTGCTATTCTCTTTTGAATCCAGCTGCTTTTTTGTGTGATAAAGAATTAAAACTTTTGTTTTTATCTATAGCAATTTGTCTACAAAAACGTTGAACACATTGTCGAAAATGGAGAGATCTTTCTTTGCATAAATCTCATTCAAGGTTAACACTGCATATTTCTATTCACTACTTTCTAATTCTAAAGTAAAGATGTCTCTTAGAATATAGTTTCCAAAGACTAAAAGTTTATATCAAATTGTTGAATCAAGGAGATCAAACCAGTCCATTCTAAAGGAGATCAATCCTGGGTGTTCATTGGAAGGACTGATACTAAAGCTGAAAATGCAATACTTTGGCCACCTCATGTGACGAGTTGACTCACTGGAAAAGACTCTGATGCTGGGAAAGGTTGGGGACGGGAGGAGAAGGGGACGACAGAGAATGAGATGGCTGGATGGCATCACCGACTCTGTGGACATGAGTTTGAGTGAACTGAACTGAACATAAGAATATTCTCCTTGAGTTGTATAGGAAAACGAAGATGTAGTTCATTTTTGTTGTCTATAGCAGTAGTATATTGATTGGATACTTGTTATTTCAGTTCAGTTCAATTCAGTCGCTCAGTCATGTCTGACTCTTTGCGACCCCATGAATCACAGCACACCAGGCCTCCCTGTCCATCACCAACTCCCGGAGTTCACTCAAACTCATGTCCATCGAGTCAGTGATGCCATCCAGCCATCTCATTCTCTGTCGTCCCCGTCTCCTCCCACCCCCAATTCTTCCTAACATCAGACTCTTTTCCAGTGAGTCAACTCAACGCATGAGGTAGCCAAAGTATTGGAGTTTCAACTTCAGCATCAGTCCTTCCAATGAACACCTAGGATTGATCTCCTTTAGAATGGACTGGTTGCATCTCCTTGCAGTCCAAGGGACTCTCAAGAGTCTTCTCCAACACCACAGTTCAAAAGCATCAATTCTTCGGCGATCAGCTGTCTTCAAAGTCCAACTCTCACATCCATACATGACCATGGGAAAAACCATAGCCTTGACTAGACGGATCTTTGTTGGCAAAGTAATGTCTCTGCTTTTTAATATGATATCTAGGTTGGTCATAACTTTCCTTCCAAGGAGTAAGCATCTTTTAATTTCATGGCTGCAATCAGCACCTGCAGTGATTTTGGAGCCCAAAATAATAAAGTCTGACACTGTTTCCACTGTTTTTCCATCTATTTCCCATGAAGTGATGGGACCAGATGCCATGATCTTTGTTTTCTGAATGTTGAGCTTCAAGCCAACCTTTTCACTCTCCTCTTTCATTTTCATCAAGAGGCCTTTGAGTTCCTCTTCACTTTCTGCCATAAGGGTGGTGTCATCTGCATATCTGAGGTTATTGATATTTCTCCCAGCAATCTTGATTCCAGCTTGTACTTCTTCCAGCCCAGCGTTCCTCATGATGTACTCTGCATATAAGTTAAATAAGCAAGGTAACAATATACAGCCTTGATGTACTCTGTTTCCTATTTGGAACCAGTCTGTTGTTCCATACAGTTCTAACTGTTGCTTCCTGACCTGCATACAGATTTCTCAAGAGGCAGGTCAGGTGGTCTGGTATTCCCATCTCTTTCAGAATGTTCCACAGTTTATTGTGATCCACATAGTCAAAGGCTTTGGCATAGTCAATGAAGCAGAAATAGATGTTTTTCTGGAACTCTCTTGCTTTCTCCATGATCCAGCAGATGTTGGCAATTTGATCTCTGGTGCCTCTGCCTTTTCTAAAACCTGCTTGAACATCTGGAAGTTCATGGTTCACATACTGCTGAAGCCTGGCTTGGAGAATTTTGAGCATGACTTTACTAGCGTGTGAGAAGAGTGCAATTGTGCGGTAGTTTGAGCATTCTTTGGCATTCCCTTTCTTTGGGATTGGGTCACTTAATTTAAAATTTAGATGAGATTAGCATAATTTTGAAGATGTGGCACATATCATCATATTTTTATCCTCATGCTGAAAATGACTCCATCTAGTCAGTCCACTGGGGTATTAATTCAAGTAGTTGAAATATAGCAACTTAGAATGACATTATTTCATGGGCATGCATCCAAATGGAATCTTAAACAAAGGTAATCTGTGATTTAACTTTCTCCTTCATTTCCACACCATACAAGTCCTCATCACTAAAGGGCAAGGCTCCAATTCTTTCCAATTTTTAAACTGTTTATATACTCGAGTCATTTTTTTTAAGTTTTAAAACTGTTTCATAGCTATTTATTAAGGGTGAGATGTTTTTAAAAGTGCAAAACTGACTTTGTGAGGAAAATTTCTTTTACATTCTATCTGCTGAGCCAATTTTTCCTGCCGCACTGACATTTTGCCACACTTCTTCAACGATTCTCTGGAAACACTTTATTAAGGTATATGTTAACCGCAACCTTTTCACTTCCTCTGTTAACTTATTAAAATAATTTTGTGTTTGCTTTCTGAAGATTAATTAAATATGACTTATTTCTCCCCTCTCTAGAACTACACAATCTGGAGTCAGTTAAGACTGTCCATTTTTCCATTTCACATGTACCTTTTTTTAAAAACTTTAATTTTATATTGGAGTATAGCCAATTAACAATGCTGTGTTAGGGGGACAGCCAAAGGACTCAGCCATACATATATGATAGCTTACGGTGAACCGTGTCAGATCCGTGATCTCTGAAGAAGAAGATTAGCTTCAGGACCGGGGACCAGGCTTGATCACTCAAGAGCTTCTGTGTAGCAGAGTTTATTAAAGTGAAGAAGGAGAGAGAAATCTTCTGATACAGATATCAGAAGGGCGCGGCGAGTGCCCCCTGCTAGTCTTTAGCCGATGTTTTATGTCTGTTAGAAAGCTGTTAATCAGGTAAGACAGACACCTTAAGGCTAGCAGAGTGTCACCAGGCCCCTCTCCCACAGTGTGCATTTTTGAGATAGGATGGCATGAGGTGTGTCATCCCCCAGCCATAAAATTATTGATATGAATACTGGCTTGTTGAGCTACTATTAGCCCAAGATTTGAGAAAGAAAAAAATGTTAGTCTTAGGGGGCACCATTTTGAAGAAAGGGAAGTTCCAAAGCAAATTCATTAACATAGCTTAAGAAGAACATTTCCAAGGTGGAAGCTCCTTTTAATTTTTTATGGAGGAGAAAAATCTGACACTTGTAGTTTGTTCCCTCCCGCCACCTAAGGGAGGGATACAAAGTGTCTGACACGTGCAGGCCGTTTCTTGCCTGTGGAGACCCTGGGCCGCCCTGCCTGTGGCCCTCTCGTATCCGTGTATCCCCTCTGCCCCAGTGCCCCTCCTGTCCGCAGTGCAGCACACACTGAGCAGATCTCCCTGTGCTGCACAGCTCAGCCCTGTTCTCTCCCGCTCCTCTGCCTCCTCCAGAAGACTCGGTGTGTGCTTGGTCACTCAGTCACTCAGTCGTGTCCAACTCTTTGTGACCCCTAGACTGTAGAAGACCGTAGCTACCATAGCGATCTTAGACTGGGCTGGATGAAACACAAGCTGGAATCAAGACTGCCAGGAGAAATGCTGATAACCTCAGATATGCAGATGACACCACCCTTATAGCAGAAAGTGAAGAGGAGCTTAAGAGCCTCCTGATGAAAGTGAAAGAGGAGAGTGAAAAGGTTGGCTTAAAGCTCAACATTCAGAAAACTAAGATCATGGCATCTGGTCCCATCACTTCATGGCAGATAGATGGGGAAGCAGTGGAAACAGTGCCAGACTTTACTTTGGGAGTGGCTCCAAAATCACTGCAGATGGTGACTGGAGCCGTGAAATTAAAAGACGCTTGCTCCTTGGAAGAAAAGCTATGACCAACCTAGACAGCATATTAAAAAGCAGAGACATTACTTTGCCAACAAAGGTCCATCTAGTCAAAGCTATGGTTTTTCCAGGAGTCATGTATGGATGTGAGAGTTGGACTATAAAGAAAGCTGAGTGCCAAAGATTTGATGCTTTTGAACTGTGGTGTTGGAGAAGACTCTTGAGTGTCCCTTGGACTGCAAGGAGATCCAACCAGTCCATCCTAAAGGAGATCAGTCCTGAATATTCATTGGAAGGACTGAAGCTGAGGCTGAAACTACATACTTTGGCCACCTGATGTGAAGAACTGACTCACTGGAAAAGACCCTGGTGCTGGGAAAGACTGAAGATGGGAGAAGAAGGGGACGACAGAGGATGAGATGGTTGGATGCATCACCAACTTTATGGACATGAATTTGAGCAAGCTCTGGCAGTTGGTGATGGACAGGGAAGCCTGGCATGCTGCAGTCTATGGGGTCACAAACAGTCGGACACGACTGAGAGACTGAACTGAACTGAGACCGTAGCCCCCCCAGGCTCCTCTGTCCCTGGGATTTCCCAGACAAGCATACCAGTGCCAGTTCCCACTCCGGGGACCTTCCTGACTCATAGATCACATCTCATTGGCAACTCTTGTGCCTCCTGTATTGGCCAGTGGATTCTTTCCCCCGGTGCCACATGGAAAGCCCCGAGAAGATTATGCTTCCACCTTCAATAGGGGGAAAAAAAAAAACTCTCCTTTTGAGATTCAGTGATCCTTAAGCAAGTTAGCTACTAATCTTTGCTATTTTTCCACCCCCACACTCTGTAAACATTGACTTCTTTTTGTTGTCACACACAAATTCTGCCACCATTCTGAGTGACTTCAGACATCTGTTTGGGTAATCTATCCAATATAGCAGTGTGACAGGTACGTATACATCTCCACTTTGATTATCTCTCCTTCCGTCTCATCAGGCACTTATTTCCATGAAAACATGCTGGATCTTGCCATCATTTGGAATAACCAACCCCACTCAATTTTCGACTAAATTATCAAACCCCATGGGAAAAAAACCCTAATTGAGATAATCAGTCCTCGTTTTCTCTCTCTCTCTTTTTGGATACTCTGCACCCTCTTATTATTTTCAGTTATTTCCCTTTACCTTGGCTCAACCCAAAATGAAATGTCTCTGCCAAACTTCTGAGGCATTTCCAGTACAGTATGCTTTTGCAACATAGCTGTCCTGCAAGACCACTAAAATTTGCCTCTCTTGTTTCTTCACAAGGAAACAACACACGGAAGCAAACTGCTGCTGCTGCTGCTAAGTCAGTCAAATTAAAGTCAGGATCTGAAGCCTCAGTTGGGTTGTAAGTCACTTTCTTTCCTTCCAGCTTGAACCAAAAACCAAAATTTTTGCATAATTTTGAGAATTTGCTAGGTAAAAGAGTGAAACATTTTAAAATGCAGAGACCTCTTTTTTATAAAGAAAACATCAAAAATTGCTGTTTTTTCTTTCATGTGACTCTTTTCTCAAGTTTCAGTTTTCCAAAGACAGAAAACAAGGCTAATGATGCAATTTTCTGTTACTATAAGTTACTACTGAAACAAAACGTTGTTTTCTTTAATAATCTATGTTGAATTTTCACATGTACAAAATTACTTTCCCACTCCCACCTCCCATTTTCTTTAACCATTCATTATCTCTCCCTTTCTCAGTATGAGTAAACTCTAAAATTTGTCCAAGCATTTATTCTGTATATTAGCATATATGGAAGGATCTTAATCAGCTCACAAGAGGAAACTTGGAATATGCTTCATATTATATTATTAAGGAACAAGAAGAGAATTTTAATTAATTCCAAATTAATTGCATGCATTTACATGAATAACCAGGACTGTGTTTTTTCTCTCTTCCTTTCTTTTAAATTTTAATGAACTCCTATTTGGTTTAGTAATAAAAAGCAATCAGTTTGTTGTTCATATGTTTCTTCTTTTATTTTCTTTGTAACATGTTCTGAATCCTGCTGTTGGTCCATGTTTGTATAAACGACAAAAAGCTTAATTGCAGTGAGGTTGCCAAATTTCTTTTAGTGGGTTTTCAACATTTAAGAACCACTTTCTTCTCTAAAACCTCATTCATAAAGGCCCACATACCTATCTCTTAGCAGTCTTTATCTTTTCAAATTCCTGTAATACTGTGTGGCCTGTCAACTGCATCCTAAGAGTTCTGACTGAAACTGATAACCTATCTTCCTGATATGTCACTCAAGCAAGACCATGTTTAACAACAAATACGGATATTTCGGAGTTTGGGGTTTTTTTTTGGGTGGGGGGCAGTTTTGACTTTTAAGGTACTAGAGTAATAGGGTCTCCAAGTTCCCTTGTAGTTTAATTTGGGGTCTAACTCCCTTATTACAGGAGCTGCAGAATTAGTTTTAACAGCCCTTTACATATACCTGTATTTAGCACTCCAGTTAAATCATTTCACACTTTTTAATTTTCCCTACAGGTTTTATTTCACAATCAATTTTATCAACATTTTTCCTCAAATCATCATCATATTTTGCCAAAGTTTTCCTCTCAGCATTTAGAATTTAAGAAAAATTAAATTTCATCCCAACCAATTTGTCACAAGTCCAGATAAGAGAATTTTTTTCAGATTTTATATTATAAATAACAGAATAAGAATCAACAATATGACCGAGATATAATTTTATATACATTTGATTGCTCATGTACATCATTTGTTTTAGCACCTTTTCAAGAAGAAAATTGTTCTTTGTGAAAACATTCAGCATGCTTGGAAATACTAGGCATTATTCAACTGACAATCAGAACACATAACATAATCAAACCCTATATGAAAATGTTGGAGCTATCATGACATGAAACAGTAAACCTGGTATCCAACTGATTGCATCATTACTCATTCCCTTTCTTCCATAACTATATTATCATTCCAGTTTATGGGATTAGATTCAGCTGTTCAACACACCAAACTGAATGTCTGTTCAGTTCAGTTCAGTCGCTCAGTCGTGTCCGACTCCTTGCGACACCATGAATCACAGCACACCAGGCCTCCCTGTCCATCACCAACTCCTGGAGTTCACTCAAACTCACGTCCATCGAGTCGGTGATGCCATCCAACCATCTCATTCTCTGTCGTCCCCTTCTCCTTCTGCCCCCAATCCCTCCCAGCATCAGAGTCTTTTCCAGTGAGTCAACTCGTCGCATGAGGTGGCCAAAGCATTGCATTTTCAGCTTTAGCATCAGTCCTTCCAATGAACACCCAGGATCGATCTCCCTTAGAATGGACTGGTTGGATCTCCTCGCAGTCCAAGGGACTCTCAAGAGTCTTCTCCAGCACCACAGTTCAAAAGCATCAATTCTTCAGCAATCAGCTTTCTTCACAGTCCAACTCTCACATCCATACATGACCATAGGAAAAACCATAGCCTTGAAAGCCTGTTCAGTTCAGTTCAGTACCTTGCCCTGAATCCAAACTTCCTTTCTGAAGTGCCATATTGAGTTTGAATTTTGAAAGCTAACTAGGATCCCTAAATTTTCTCCAATTATAAAGGGCTTTAACCTAAAACTAATTAGCAATGAAGTATGATCTAAGACTTAAAATGTCTCCAAACTATGCTTACCCATCATCTCTCATATTCATTTCGGCAATACAAGATCTATGCTACGAGACTGAGAAGGAAGAAAGGCACCCCCTGATGTTTTTTCTAACTGTGCTGTCTTTGGAAGCGTGGCCAGGAGGAGGAGCCAAAGATGCAGCAGGACAGCACCAAGTACCTTCTATCTACGGCCAGATGAGTGGAAATAGGTAACCGTGCATCAGTAAAGTCGGGGAAGCTGTTCACCTTAACCCATCTAACCCCTGCAATCAAAGCTGTAATCTAGCCAGGGGTGTCTCCCTGAATTTAGCACCATCAGTCCCCATCCACGATGATCTTATAGTTGCCAACCCAAAGGGCATGGTGCAATTCTTAGTTTAATTGTGCCAGTTGCTGCAGCTGAGACATTTCAAGTACTGTCATTGTTCCAACCACCTCTCACCTGTTTGCTATACGTGAATCACTCTTCTGTGCTTTCTTCCTATTTCCTAGACAATCATTTCAAAATCTCCATCACCATATTTGATACCACGAAGTGAAGTGAAGTCGCTCAGCTGTGTCCGACTCTTTGCGACCCCATGGACTATAGCCCAGCAGGCTTCTCAGTCCATGGGATTTTCCAGGCAAGAGTACTGGAGTGGGTTGCCATTTCCTTCTCCAGGGGATCTTCCCGACCCAGGGATCGAACCCGGCTCTCCCACATTGTAGGCAGACGCTTTACTCTCTGAGCCTGACACTATAACTAGTAAAATTGTTTCTGCTGTGATTGCATGTAATACATACAAATTCACTTTAAAAAGTCCATATAACATTCAAGTAAATAAAGTATATTTGTTAGTAATGTTGTTAAATAAGAAGTTGAAGGTACTGAGGTAAAAACATATCTTAAAATTTCTGATTTTATAACATACCCGTATGATCATGGCAAGTTTCTTTAGCTTCCCTGAGTCTCTATTCAATATTTAAAGATCAGTTTTCTTGTTGCTATACTATGAAATGATACTATTTAAAAGTTATCCAGCTTCATTGAGGTGTAATTGACAAATACTGTATCCACTCAGGCCGTTCAATGTGGTGATGTGGTATGTTTACATATGTACTTACAGAATGATTATGCCAATTACGCTAATCAGCATGGACATCACTTCACACAGTGACCTTGTGTCTGCGCGCGTCTGTGAAGAGAGCACTGGAGGCCCCTCAGCAGGTTTCAGGCATGCAGTGCAGTGTCCTCAACGGGGCTGTACACGTATCCAGGGGTGGTTCAGCTTACTCGTGAAAATCGTACCCTTTGACCATGTACCTCCGTTCACCTCACCTTTCAACCCCCGCGAAACATTGTTCTACTCTGTTTCTTTGACGTTGTGTTAGATTCCACACGTAGCTTAAACCATATACCTTCCTTCTCTGCCTGACTTACTACGCTGAGCATAGCGCCCACGTTCATCCGCGTTTCCACACTGTCACAGTGTCAGGTTTCCTTTTTATATTTTTATATAACATACAGTGCACTATATATGCACATATAATATCATAATAGACACACGTATACTATGCATATACATGTGTGTGTGTGTGTGTGTTCAGTGGCGAGGTCGCGTCTATTTTGCAGCCCTGCCTACTGCAGCCCGCCAGCTCCTCCATCCGTGGAATCTCCCAGGCAGGAATGCTGGCCGGGGCCGTCTCCTCCAGGGAGAGCTCCAGACTCGGAGGCTGAGCTCACACCTCCCGCACTGGCGGGTGCATTCTCTCCACTGAGTCTCCAGGGAAGTGTGTACACGTGTGCTTCTGTGTCCTGGTATGGCTGTCGTAGAATGAAGGTTAAAATGAACCCGGAAGAGGAGCTATCTCCTCAAAGCGCATCCCGCTCGCTCTGTTCCCCGGGTGCGGGGCCGCGGGGCCGCACGGCCGCCCCGGTTACCCTCGGAGCCGCGGTCCTGCTCCCGGGCGCTGCACGACCCCGCCGCCAGCGGTCCACAGGCCGCCCTGGGCTCACCAGCACGCGCCGGCTCCGTGTTCTGGTGATGCCCGTCCTCACTGCCGTGAGGTGACGGTCACTGCAGCTCTGATTTGCACTTCCCTGTTTATTAGCGCTGCTGAATGCCTTTTAATGTCCCTGTTGGTTAGTTGTATGTCTTTTTTGGAAAAATATTTAGGCCCTTTGCCAGTTTTTTCATTGATTTACTTATATTTTTGCTATTATGTTCCTTATATAATTTATATATTAACCCCTTCTCAGATATATGTTTTGTAATAGCATATATATGTATATATATATATGATATATACGAATTAAGGCATTTGTAAGAAAATAAATTTTGAATGCTACAATAATTTTTTACTTCATGATAATTTTTTTCTTTGCATTGATTCAGACACCTTAACAAAGTGTTAAGATGGAGAAGAAGCAATTGAAAACACCTTGACTTTTCCGTATATATACTATCTTTGATTGAATAGCTATATTAAGAATTGACCCAAAACAATCATTTTAAACTAATGTAGTAGCTGTTGCTTTGTTTAATTGTTAGAACATTGATAAATGTATCTCTACATATGGCAAATTTAAATTTTCTTTGGTAAATAAAAATCTTTTTATGCAATACACTATAAAAAAGGCCACTGAAAAGTTCATATGTGAAATTACTTATTTTTTCACTAAGCATGCAATGAATATACAAATTATCTTGAAAAGTAGTTCCTCATAAAATCACTTTATTCATGAATCCCATACAACTCATTATTCTTTACTGAAATAAAAGTTTTCTGAGATAAAATGTTTAATTTCTGTGCTTAATTTAAAACTCCATCTTCTTTTTCTGCCATAGTCCAGGGGAGATTATATAAAAATAATATGAAAATACTGTGTTCAAAATATTAGTGTAATAACTGTGGTAGAAGGGCTTCCCAGGTGGTGCTAGTGATAAAGAGCCTGCCTGCCAGTACAGGAGGTGTAAGAGACGTGTGTTTGATCCCTGGGTCAGGAAGATCCCCTGGAGAACAGCATGGCAACCCACTGCAGTCTTCTTGCCTGAAGACTCCCATGGACAGAGGGGCCTGGCGGGCTGCAGTCAACGGGGCTGCACAGGGCTGGTCCCGCCTGAGGTGACTCAGCACAGACTGCAGTAAAAGCATTTATTCAAATTCTTCAATCTTTAGAATTACTTTAATCATTGTATATTGTTGTAAAAAAACACCTCACTTAACTAATAACCATGTTGCAATGAAATGAAAGATACATGCTGAAAGATACTTTTGACCCAAGTCGTGATTATGTACTAACTGATTGGAAGATGAACAAGATATAATGCTGTTTGTACAGACTATGCACAATAATGTAATCCTCAGCAGTAAGAAAATAAATCACATCAGCATCTGATTTTTTCCTGATATTTTCCTTGATTTAGATTAATATGAAATAATACATCTAGTTTAACTTATGTTGGTTTTAAAATACATAAACAGCTGTGAGTTCACAAACAGATTTAAAGGAACTCTAGTATTTGTTATGGATAAGGTTATTTTTCCCCTGAGCCTCTAATCTGGTACATCCAAACCATATTTATTTTTTCCTGAGGCTTCCTTCTCTAGGAAGGAGTCTCCTTAATTTTTCACTGACTCTGGATTTAAGAAGAGGTTTGACTCTTTTTCATCTCCTAACAAAGCTGGTGCCTGATAAATGCTTGCAGAGAGTCTCATGCTCTGGGGAACTTAGACCAGTATGAATTAGTCACAGTGTGGGTAGTTTATTCACTTTTCTTGTTCTACTTCCATTGTCAAAACCTAGGCTGATCTATGGATGGAGGAAGAAAGAGCAACCTGAGTTCTGTGCAATTCACCTTACAGGAGCTTGAATTTTTGTTCTCGGGTTGTCTTTGTGTTTTGAAGAGGCTTTAAATCTTTCTCTTTTTTTTTGTCATCGTCACCATCTTTAGCAGTTTCTTTGGCAGCTTCCTCCCCATTCTGTTCAGGCTGTAAAAAAAAAAAAAAATCTTCCTGTTATAAATGACTTTTAACACATCCCTTCTTTATTCTGCTTTTCACAGTATTCTAACCTTGCTTTGATCTCTTTTCTTCTCCTTTCTTCTCTTTTTTCTCTCTCTCCTCTCTCTCTCTCTTTTTTTTTTTTTTTTGCCTGCTTTGGTTTTCATTCCAAATATCTCCTTACACTGACAGCAGATTACTCAGGAGGCAGTTCACACTGATCTGGCTACTGTTTGGAAAGCAGACTTGGTTTTAAGTGGAGAAATAGGACTGGCTGACGAAGGACACCTTTTATAGAACAAAACAGTGGGCTGCTGCTTCCGATTCTTCTTCCTTTTTGGACTAAATGGAAGAGAGTTGTCTTCTTCATATCCTGACAGCTATAATTTTACACATAAGACTTTCTCATACACATAGAAATTCGTTCAATCAAACAGTTCTGGATTTATTCTTCAAGTGATTTTCTTCAGGAAATCTACCTCTTAGTATGCTAGAAATTCTATAAGGTAGAAAATGCGCAGAAATGGAGCGGCCAACACAAGGAGTATTATCAAGTCAAACAGGGTGAAAATGCATTCCTTTGGCAAAATGTCCTCGCTCTGTCTAACAGCCCTACCTGTTTCTCAGTGGGTCCATGCAGTAAGTAGTCTGATAGCTTTCATCCTAACTGTTTTGTGTCTCCCCTATTCTCATTTATAATGTCAACTTGCATTTAGGGCGGTGAGAGTTAACTTGCTCACTCTGACACTGCAATCAATTAATCACCTTTAGCACTCCTTTCTGCCTTCCTATTGGCTGGCTGGTAATTGAGCCATGGGGCAAAAGCCATTTTCAGCCACAGTCTGTCAACTTGTTCAGCACTTCATTTATTAGTTTCATAAGATAACCTTTTCACAGCAACATCTAATCAAAAGTACCAAGTTTAACATAAAATGGGATTATTCAGAAATTCATGTCTAGGTTCTACATGGGTCATACCGTAACAGTCAAGAGAATTATTCTCTGGGAGTTGGGCAAGAAAACATAACATGCAGCTCGCTGTCATTAGGTTTTGGGTCAAGATGCTGATAAAGACCATGCACTATGAGACAGCTGACAGCTAAGTGCCTAGCATACAGAAAATTGTATGATATATCCCTAAATTTGCTAAGCCATGGACATTTAAACTTTTTAAAAGAACTGTATTTGGAAAGACGTTTTATCTTTTTCTGTATTTTTTAGTGTTTAATATATAATGGAATGTTGACCTGGTTTCTTTCTCTTTATATAATCAAAATTTCACACCTGAGAAGTAGTTCATTTTGTTGAAAGAGATAGTGTAAACCTTTACTACAGCATTTAATTTGATTTATTATGTGGAATTCCACTTATGGTAGGGGATATAAATGTAATACCAACTCATTACAGAGAGGGCTTCCACCAGTTTAAATCCATTCCAGACTAAAGCAGGACAAAGCAAGACATCATACATTTTTTGAAATCTAAGCTCCCACCGCCCTTACAGAAATGATCCCTCTGCTTTACATTATATAAATGCTGCCTGTTTTGACACATTGACTTACTTAGAAAAAATGTATTTAGTTGCTATTTTTCACTTTAAATTCTTTTTCCCTCTATGGAAATTATAAATGTTACTTATTTTTATGTGTAACCAGAAACCCACTCATATCTGTACTCTTTTCCTACGTGACAAAGCACTTGTCCATGATAAAGGGGAGCTGCAAAGGCCACAGGGGTGTCTTTTCTACATCTCCCCTCTAAAAATTACTTGTTGCTCAAATTTTCCTTTAAAAAAGTTGTCTTCGGTGCAAGCGATGCTGTTGTCAGACAAACTTTAGCAGCACCTTCAGGGATGATTTCAGCTTCAGAGAACTTCAACTAACTTCAGACCACTCTGGCACATGAAGGACAATTGTTACAGGTTATTTTTGGCTTCAACTTTCACATGAAGTTGGTTAAGTGCCATCAAGTAAATATCAAAGTCCAACTACACCTGTTGCCAAATGCCGCTTTCAATCTCTCTCACACACAAGTGTTGATGGGTCTCATAGTCCATCTCAGAACCCTTTCCAGAAAACCCAGCTTATGATACATGGTAATATTTATTTGTTGCTTTCACATTCCCAATCACTGAACTCTATTTTATTATTCAAGTTCGTGACTCAAATATTATTAATACGATTAAGATCTTAATCATATAAATTGAGCATTTTATTTAGCCTATTAAATTTTCAAAAGAAAAAAATGCTTACAGTGAGATTAAAATGTTACATTACATGCAGTGAGCACTTGCTGTGGTCCAGGTTTCTTTCTAAGCATTCTATTGGTACTTATTTCATGTAATCCCCAAAGAGTTGAGCAAAGAGACATATGACATTTAGAGTAACTTGATGCTTACTCTTTGGAAGGAAAGTTATGACCTACCTAGACAGTATGTTAAAAAGCGGAGACATTACTTTGCCAACCAAGGTCCATCTAGTCAAGGCTATGGTTTTTCCAGTGGTCATTTTGGATGTGAGAGTTGGACCATGAAGAAAGCTGAGCGCAGAAGAATTGATGTTTTTGAACTGTGGTGTTGAAGACTCTTGAGAGTCCCTTGGACTGCAAGGAGACCCAACCAGTCCATCTTAAAGGAGATCAGTCCTGGGTGTTCATTGGAAGGACTGTTGTTGAAGAAACTAAGACTCCAATACTTTGGCCACCTCATGCAAAGAGTTGACTCATTGGAAAAGATCCTGATGCTGGGAGGGATTTAGGGCAGGAGGAGAAGGGGACAGCAGAGGATGAGATGGCTGGATGGCATCACCAATTCGATGGGCATGGGTTTGGGTGAACTCCAGGAGTTGGTGATGGACAGGGAGGCCTGGCATGCCGTGATTATGGGGTCACAAAGAGTCGGACACGACTGAGCGACTGAACTGAACTGAACTGAATCTGTTCTCAAAGTTTCTATTCCCAAATTACCATTGAGAGTGTTTAAACTGCATAGTTGTCACATATGGGCATAAACATGCATCACATTTATATGGAAAGTTTGTTAAAGCATAGATTCCTTGGGCTCACTCCCAGAGATTTTCAGTTAGTCTATTTGAAATTAGTGTGTTTGTCAGATTCTCAGGTGATGTTAAATTTGCTGATCCAGGAGGATACTTTCCAAAACAGTGGCTTAAATTACACAGTTTTTCCTATCAACTTATCTGGATATGATATAGGTGAATCAGTTATCTATGGATGTTAATTATTTTTCCCATGGCCACTTCAGTTCAGTTCAGTTCAGTTCAGTTCAGTCGCTCAGTCATGTCCTACTCTCCGCGACCCCATGAATCACAGCACTCCAGGCCTCCCTGTCCATCACCAACTCCCGGAGTTCACTCAAACTCATGTCCACAGAGTCGGTGATGCCATCCAGCCATCTCATTCACTGTCGTCCCCGTCTCCTCCCGCCCCCAATCCCTCCCAGCATCAGAGTCTTTTCCAGTGAGTCAACTCTTCGCATGAGGTGGCCAAAGTATTGCAGTTTCAGCTTTAGCATCAGTCCTTCCAATGAACACCCAGGACTGATCTAGCAAAGGAATATACTATACTATTTTTAGCTTGATGTTGTTGTTACTGTTGTTACTTAGTTGCTAAACCATGTCCAACTCTTTTGTGACCCCTTGGACTGTAGCCTGCTTGGCTCCTCTGTCCATGGGATTCTCCAGGCAAGAATACTGGAGTGGGTTGCCATTTCATTCTCCAGGGAATCATTCCAACCCAGGTATCAAAGCTGGGCCTCCTGCATTGCAGTTGGATTTTTTAGCATCTGAGCCACAAGTGAAATTTGCTCAGTTGTGTCCGACTGTTTGCAACCCCATGGATGATACAGTCCATGGAATTCTCCAGGAGAGAACACTGGAGTGGATAGCCTTTCCCTTCTCCAGGAGATCTTCCTAACCCAGGGATCGAACCCAGGTATCCAACATTGCAGGCGGATTCTTTACCAGCTGAGCCACAAGGGAAACCCTTGGAAGCTATGTCTCAACACTTCATGGCAAATAGTTGACTTTATTTTCTTGGGCTCCAAAATCAAATGGTGACTACAGCCATGAAATTAAAATATGCTTAGCTATGACAAACCTAAACAGCATATTAAAAAGCAGAGACGTTACTTTGCTGACAAAGATCCGTCTAGTCAAAGCTATGGTTTTTCTGGTAGTCATGTATGGATGTGAGAGTTGGACCATAAAGAAGACTGATAACTGAAGAAATGATGCTTTTAAACTGTGGTTTTTGAGAAGACTCTTGAGAGTCCCTTGGACTGCAAGGAGATCCAACTACTCAATCCTAAAGGAAATCAATTCTGGATATTCATTAGAAGGAATGATACTGAAGCTGAAGCTCCAATACTTTGGCCACCTGATGCAAAGAGCTGACTCATTTGGAAAGACCCGACTCATTTGGAAAGACCCTGATGCTAGGAAAGATTGAAGGCAGGAGAAGAAGGGGACGACAGAGGATGAGATGGTTGGATGGCGTCACCAACTCGATGGCCACAAGTTCGCGCAAGCTCGGGGAGATGGTGAAGGACAGGGATGCCTGGCATGCTGCAGTTCATGGGGTCACAAAGAGTCAGACATGACTGAGTGACTGAACAGCAGCAAGAGCTACTGCCTATATATGTCTTGTCACAAAATGTAAGAAAATAGCAAAATATAATCAAGCTGTATTATACAAGTGAACCAGACCAAGGCAGTTCTGCTAATGTGTTTTATTGCATTCATATAAAGTGCAATTCAGTTGGATGTGGTTATCTGAGTTTACCTCATATTTCCCAGGAAGAAAATTATCCATAAGCAGACATAAAATTCCCATTGTATTCAAATTGCTCATTAATGTATCAATTACATGGAATGGATTTTTTCTCAAAACAACCATTATAGGAGAGGTGACTGCATATGTTGATTACTGTGTACGTAATAAAATATGAAATCACAGAAACGATGCCTGTTGACATAATGAATATTGAAAGCATAACTTGGACAGTGAAATATGTTTTAATGTACTTTTCTTACTGAAGTTTTCTGACCAAATGACAGAGAATTTATTTTCCAGAAAAATACTCACAAATAAAAGAATTGAATTTCTCTGTCTTTATTGTTATATTGGGTCGGCCAAAAAATTTCCTTTGGTTTTTAAGTAAAAATAAAAGACAGATTTTTTCACTTTCACCAAGAACTTTATTAAACAACATATTCACCATTTTATTTCACTATTTTCTGTCATTTTTCAGGTGTAATTACATCTTAGCAAATTTTTATCCTTTGAGCAAAAAAACTGTTCCAGGTGCCTTTCACAGTCTACCAGGAAACTGAAATTTTCTTTCCATTAAGAGAATTGTGTAAAGACCAAAATAAGTCTAAATCCATGGGTGCCATGTCTGAAGAATGTGGAGAGTGAAGGAGTCCTTCCCAGACAAGCTGTGACAGTTTTTGCCTGGTCATCAGGAAACATGAGATCTTGTGTTATCCTTATGAAGATTATGTTTTCTGTTGACTGATTCCAGATGATTTTTGTCAATTGCTGCTTTCAGTTGGTCTGATTGGAAATGACACTTGTTGAAATTAATACTTGATTCTCTAGAAGGAGCTCGTAATAGAGGACTCACTTCCAATCACACCATATACACAGCATCACCTTCTTTGGATGAAAACCAGACTTTGATATGGCTGATGGTGTTTCATTTTGCTTACCCCACGATCTCTTGTGTTCCACATTATTGTACAGTATCCACTTTTCATTACCCATCACAATTGTTTCAAAAATTGAGCATTTTCATTACATTTAAGTAGAGAATTGCATGCAAAAATATGATCAAGAAAGTTTTTATCACTTAAATTAAGGGGAATCAAAACATTAAAACAACATAACCAAGCTGGTGCAGATGATTTTGAATTCTTGATTTGGATATTTTGGATATATCAGATTGCACATGCCTGAGCAGTCATGCACTGTGAAGACACAGCTGTCTCCCATGTGGGATATCACTGACTGTTCTCAGTTAATGTCTCAGTTGGATCACCATCAACTTCAACTGGTCTACCCAATTGTGGCACATCATCTAATGAGAAATATTCAATACCAAACTTCACAAACCACTTCTGACACAGTCCATCAATTACATCACCTTCCCCATACATGGCACAAATCTTTTTTTTCTTTTTCTGCATTTCAGTTGCATTTGCCTGTCTTGAGACAGGATGCTAAAAACATGGCTTGCTTTCTTCCACTTTAAATGGCTTCCAGACTTCACCAGCTTTGATTTTTCTTTAAGGTACACTGATACAACAGCTGTCAAAATACAACCTAATAAAATTGTTCCAAATGAAGTTGAAGACAACTCAGCACTACTAGAATCATCCTGCAGGCTACCCTGATGGCTCGGATGATAAGGAATCTGCCTGCAATACAGACGATCCAGGTTCAATCCCTGGGCAAGGAAGATCCCCCGGAGAAGGGAAAGACAACCCAGTCCAGAATCCTTGCCTGGAGAATTCCCTAAACATAGAAGCCTGGAGGGCTACCGTCCATGGGGTCGCAAAGAGTCGGACACGACTGAGCGACTCTCACTTTCACTATGAAGAAAAGAGAAGTGACCTTTTTGGCTGGCCCAATATTTCCTGAACAACTGAAACCTTTGCTGCTCAGCAAGTATAGCATGAACTGAAGGAATGTTGCTGACATGATTTAGCAAATATATTCATTAGCATGTTTCCTCTGTCTAACTGCATATTCAATGTTTTCTTCTAAAAATAACATGCTTTGCTTCATCTGCTTCCATGGTTTTATAGACTATTGAGCTGAGAGTTTTTTAGAGACCAGCCTTTCATTATTCCGTGTATGGTTGAGAACACTGAGGCTTAGGGAAGTAAAGTGCCCCTTCCATCATATGAATCACACTGTTTCTCGGAGGTATGGCAGGACTGTAATACAACCTTGTACTCACATGGTTATGATTGTTTATATTACATATAGTTTTGTTCCTTTACTGCAGGTTTTACTCTTTAATCACCATATACACTCTCCAAGATAAAATGGCAAGCTTCTGAAACTCTGGAGCCCAGAAAATCCTTTCTCAAACTCACTGTCAATTTATCTGAGATGGCTTAACATAAAATCAATCCGTTCTCAAGAATTTTTCCCTGACCTAGCCAAGCTTGGCAGACAAGGAAAGGTATTTCTGCACGCTGAAGTCTAATGTGCAAAAAAGCCATTTCTGGATTAAAAAAAAATAAAAAAGAATCAACCAAACTTGGACAGCTGGGCATAATTGAAAACATTCTTGTTGATTTCCACATTTCTGTGTTCTTTCCTTCTTTAGACCGCGTGCCCCCAAAGCAATCTTTTACTTTTCCAGCACAAACATAGCCAAGGATTTTCTACTCATTATGTAAGGAATAAAAAGATATTCTCTTATAAGGGAAAAAGATTGTGGCTTAAATGTAAGGTCTGTCTGTTCATAATGATGTGACTAGCCAACCTCATTGAGGATTTTATTTGTGGATGATATATCCTCTCTCAGGATGAAATAAAATAATACACTATAAATGATTGGCACATTACACTCTGAACTATCGTGTATATTATCGTTACGTGTGCTGGAAATGTAGCACCACACCTTCTGGTTAAGTGTGTGACTTCCAGACCTGACTACCTGAGGTTACATCTAGATAGTTACTTACTAAATAAACATATTTTGTCAAATCCCTTAAACCTAACTTATCTATAAAATAGAGGTATCAGGTTGCTTTAATAATTAAATGAAATAGCACAAAGTACTTACATCTGTGTTTGCTATTTTATACTATCTACCTACCATAAAAATTTCTGAAGTGACTTTTTATGTTTTTCTCTAAGGCACAAAGGACAAATGTGATCAGGTTTAAGTTTAGGTACTATTATCAGAGACAAATTACAAAGAGAACCAGATACAATAATTCATGGGTTTCAACTAGTTTCAATGCTATTTCTTTTATTTTGCAGTTTAATACTGATATTATTTTATGACAAAGACTGTGATTTTTTTAAGTACTCTGAATAAAGCCTAGAGTCCTTCTGTGCAAAATCTTGACTATGTAATTTATAAATGCATTGCACGCCTCACTGACCTAATATACTGCCTACAAACAATCACATTCAAGGACCTAGAGAATTCTAGAAAAGAGAAAATTGAAGCATAAAAGATACTGGAAGCTGCCTGGTGAAACTGTGGCTGCATAAAGCTATACTTTCAGATATGGGTGCAGCTTTATGTATGCAGTTAAAACTTAATCTACTATTATAACTCAAACCCAAGGTCTAATAGGAGAGAGGAGGCCCTGTGTAGTGAGGGCAAGACTTTATTCATACACAAATAGAAGATGGGAAATACAATGCAATTATATAGAGAATTCCAGGCACAATAAATAAATGCACTCACTTGTTAAATTTGCCTCCGTCTGAAAGTAGTATTTTACCATTATTCTTTCTGCTTTTCAAATTGATTTCTATTTCTCATCTTACATTTTAAACAAACAACTGCACTTAAAAAAAAAAAGTCATTTCAGTTGTCAAGCAGTTAGTACTAATAGCTTCCCTCTATGAAACTCTCAAACAAAGGTTAATGCAGGTGTAAAGAGTCGGACACGATTGAGCGACTGAACTGAACGGATTGACATCTCACTGGAGAAAGGGATAGATAATACAGGAAAATCTAATAGAATAGGATAAAATTACGGTGAACAAATCCTTTGAAGAAGGAATTCATAGGGCCTGGACTCCATCTTAGGCCTGTTCATGCTGATCATGTTTGGCCACCTCTTCAGCGGACTCTGAACTCTGTGTTTAGTGCCTATGGAAACGACAACCAAAGGATAAGACCCTCTCCAGACAGGGGAACCTTGAAGATCGTATCTAGTTTACTCACCGCCTAGGAGAAAACATACACTGATAACCCCTTCCTCCAGACAGGCCGTAAATTTTTCTGTATCTATCGGAGTGTAACCTCGGGCTTATTGATTATTGGCTAATTGTTTGACTGAGCACATGAGCACATAGCACATGAATGATGGCGTTACTGGGTTGTATTTTCCTTGGTTTATGTAAGTCTCGAGGAATTTGGGGTGGTGGGTTCAGACACGTATGCATGGAGTATAAAAGATTTTCACAAATGTTGGTCGGGGTCCTTGGCTAAGAGGAGACTCTGCCTTGGGCCCACCGGTGTAATAAACTGCACTCCATTATTTGCATAGTCCTTCTGAGTGAGTTTGTTTCCCGGACAGTGTGGCTACAACAGCTTCTTTGTGCTTTGAATTCAGGCATGATAACATAAAAACTATTTTAAAAACAAAGGTTATTTTTATAAGTCATCAATGAGAATTTAGATATAATACTTTATTAAAAATACCTGCAATAATAATATCGATACCATGGTGTGCTAAAGATGGTGTACGACAGGCAGGTGCTACAAATCTGTACATAATTTTTCTTTTAATACCTGAGTCTTTAGTGACAGCTTTTTTTTAATACCAAAGTTTGATATTTAAGGGAACTGAAATACTACAGAAGATTAAGAACCTTGACCAACATCACAGCAAGTTACAGGAAATGCAGGGACAAATAGCCCAGCCTATATGAATACTGTTAAATGTTGATAGGATCTGACTGCTGCCCCAGAAATTCCTGTATTGAAATACAAAGGGAGGGCCTTTGAAGGTACTTAAGCCAGAGGGTGGAGTTCTTACATATATTAGGGCCTTATAAAACAGATTCCAGAGAGATTCCAAGCCACTTCCATCATCCTAATCTAACGACATTGGAAAGATGATGCAGGACTTCCAGCCTCCAAAACTGTGACAGATAAATTTCTATTGCTTGTTAGATACCAATTCTGCTACTAATACCAAATATTAGTAAAAGTCCTAGCAAAGACAAACTCCACTTTAATGCATTCAAATTTTTCTTTTGTAGTTTCATGCAAAGATGGGCACAATAAAGGACAGAAATGACATGGACCTAAAAGAAGCAGAAGATATTAAGAAGGGGTGGCAAGAATACACAGAAGAACTATACAAAAAAGATCTTGATGACCCAGACATTCATGATGGTATGATCACTCACCTAGAGCCAGACATCCTGGAATGTGAAGTCAAGCGGGCCTTAGAAAGCATCACTACGAACAAAGCTAGTGGAGGTGATGGAATTCCAGTGGACCTATTTCAAATGCTGAAAGATGATGCTGTGAAAGTGCTGCACTCAATATGCCAGCAAATTTGGAAAACTCAGCAGTGACCACAGGACTGGAAAAAGTCAGTTTTCATTCCAATCCCCAAGAAAGGTAATGTCAAAGAATGTTCAAACTACTGTACAATTGCACTCATCTCACACACTAGCAAAGTAATGCTCAAAATTCTCCAAGCCAGGCTTCAACTTTCTATGAACCGTGAACTTCTAGATGTTCAAGCTGGTTTTAGAAAAGGCAGAGGAACCAGAGATCAAATTGCCAACATCTGTTGGATCATCGAAAAAGCAAGAGAGTTCCAGAAAAACATCTATTTCTGCTTTATTGACTATGCCAAAGCCTTTGACTGTGTGAATCACAACACACTGTGGAAAATTCTGAGAGATGGGAATACCAGACCACCTGAACTGCCTCTTGATAAATCTGTATGCAGGTCAGGAAGCAACAGTTAGAACTGGACATGGAACAACAGACTGGTTCCAAATAGGAAAAGGAGTAAGTCAAGACTGTATATTGTCACCCTGTTTATTTAATTTATATGCAGAGTACATCATGCAAAATGCTGGGCTGGATGTAGCACAAGCTGGAATCAAGATTGCCCGGAGAAATATCAGTACCCTCAGATACACAGATGACACTACCCTTATGACAGACATTTGAAGAAGAACTAAAAAGCCTCTGGAGGAAGATGAAAGAGTAGAGTGAAAAAGTTGGCTTAAAACTCAACATTCAGAAAACCAAGGTCATGGCATCCAGTTC
Source organism: Moschus berezovskii (assembly GCF_049115385.1). Classification (NCBI taxonomy): domain Eukaryota; kingdom Metazoa; phylum Chordata; class Mammalia; order Artiodactyla; family Moschidae; genus Moschus; species Moschus berezovskii. The sequence continues at coordinate 2,335,977 of NC_142475.1, read as the reverse complement.
CATCACTTCAATACAAATAGATGGGGAAACAATGGAAACAGTGAAAGACTTCATATTTGGGGGGACAGATGGTGATTGCAGCCTTGAAATTAAAAGATGCTTGCTCCTTGGAAGAAAAGCTATGACCAACCTAGACAGCATATTAAAAAACAGAAACAATGCTTTACCAACAAAGGTCCATCTAGTCAAGGTTATGGTTTTCCCAGTAGTCATGTATGGATGTGAGAGTTGGACTGTGAAGAAAGCTGATCGCTGAAGAACTGATGCTTTTGAACTGTGGTGTTGGAGAAGACTCTTGAGAGTCCCTTGGACTGCAAGGAGTTCCAACCAGTCTATCCTAAAGGAGATCAGTCCTGAGTGTTCATTGGAAGGACTGATGCTGAAGCTGAAACTCCAATACTTTGGTCACCTGATATGAAGAACTGACTCTTTGGCAAAGACCCTGATGCTGGGAAAGATTGAAGGCAGGAGAAAGGGACGACAGAGCATGAGAGGGTTGAATGACATTGCCGACTCAATGCACATGAGTTTGAGTAAGCTCCGGGAGTTGGTGATGGACAGGGAAGCCTGGCGTGCTACAGTCCATGGGGTCGCAAAGAGTAAGACACGACTGAGCAACTAAACTGAACTGAACTGATGCAGAAATTTCTAATTAAGTCCCACTTGTTTACTTCGTTTCCTTTCTCTAGGAGACCAATGCAAAAACATGACTGAGAGACTGAAATGAACTTAGTCACTTTTAGTGTAATTGCCCCAGAGAAAACTTCCAAAACCTATACGTATAGGAAAGCCCACTGATAAACCCAACTTAACACTGTTTTCCTTTTCTTTTTATACAATCTTTAAAATCACTGGATGTAAACTTCCATTCCCTGTTTTTACAATTAGTCTCATTTGATTAATGTATTTCTCAAGTTGTGCAGTATTTGAACTGTTTAAATCAAAGTTTATTTTGTTTTTTTTTTTTAATTATTATTTTTTTTTTTGGAACTGCAGGCATGTTTATTTCCTCTGGGCTGGCAAAGCTGCCATAGCAGCAGACATGACATGACCTCTCATAACATAACCTCTCCTAAAATAACATCCCCAGGGCTTTCCAGGTGGAACTTATATATGCTTACAGAACAAAAGTAGCCTGTGGCCAAGCAAGTATCTCATATCACACGCACAGTGCCATAAGTCATCTCAGCTGTTACATAATCATTATTCACAAAACATGGGGCAAGAGCAAGAGGCCGTGGGGCGAGAGAGCGTGACCACGCCATTGTGGCTAACTTGCTTTTTTCCTACATATGTACACATGGGAGCTGGGAAGGAAGCGGGAGGGGTGAGACCAAATTAACCTCTTGCCTCCCCACAGAAGTTGTCCCACCTGGAAGCCTGGCACAACTCAAGCCATTGCTTCAGACCTGGGAGACCTGGGTTTGAGCCTGGAGTTGCCTGTAAACTGGCCACAGTGTCCTGGGACAAATTAGTCAACTTTTCCAAGCCTCAGCTTTCTCTTCTGGAAAAAGGGCGATGGTGTCTGCTTCACTACATTTCTGTGAGAATGGAGTAAGGCCCCAGGAAGACATCAGCAGCAGAACCTGGACTGGCTGGACTGAGTGATACTCTGGTGCTTCTTCCAGCTCAACTCATTCACGGCCACTCCTAAGGTGTGAGCTTCATCACAGGAGCTGGAAGGAGGAGGAGGAATTGCCCAGGAAGGGCGTGACACTGCTGTTAGCAGTCCTGGCAGCCCTGTGGCTAGGATTAGCCATGCGGGGAGCAGGTGAGGAGGGCAGTGCTGGCCCCTCACCACCCAGGGAAGTCCGGGGAAAGGGCCTCACTCAAAGTTTATTTTGCACTGATTTTTCCTCAGTAATTAACCCAACCTAGCCAACCAGTCCATTCTAAAGGAGATCAATCCTGGGTGTTCATTGGAAGGACTGATGCTGAAGCTGAAACTCCAATACTTTGGCCACCTCATGCGAAGAGTTGACTCACTGAAAAAGTCTGATGCTGGGAGGGATTGGGGGCGGGAGGAGAAGGGGACGACAGAGAATGATATGGCCGGATGGCATCACCGACTCGATGGACATGAGTTTGAGTGAACTCCGGGAGTTGGTGATGGACAGGGAGGCTTGGAGTGCTGTGATTCATGGGGTTGCGGAGAGTCGGACACGACTGAGCGACTGAACTGACTGACTGCCTGAGTTATTGCTTTAAATCTTCAAAAGATTCTAGGACTGGACTGTGAAGCTTCCTTTCTGAACAAAATCATGTGTACTTTTATTTTTCTCACTTCTAACTCCCATTTGGCAGACTATGTGCATTTTATTTCCCTATTTTCTCAGTTAATGAGCAATCTTCTGATTTTGCTTGCCTTTTTACTAAATTCAAACAACATAACTGATGTTTCTGTGGTGCTCTGCCTGTATGGGATCAGGTGTAAGACTGAACATTTTGTAGACAAAATGTCTGGATTTTGAGTCTAGTTTTAAAATATATAATTTTGTAATCTTTGGTGGTTATACCATTTTTGAAACTCAATTCTTTCAACTTTGAAAATGGATTAATTATAGTAGTTACTATATACAGCTGGTTAAAGCAATGTAATGAGATAGTCTAAGGAAAGTATGAAAGTGAAAATGTTAGTTGTTCAGTCATGTCTGACTCTTTCAGAACCATGGACTGTAGCCCTCCAGGCACCTCTGTCCATGAAATGCCCCAGGCAAGAATACTGGTATGGGTTGCCATTCCCTTCTTCAGGGTATCTTCTCAATCCAGGGATCGAACTTGTGTCTCCTGCATTGCAGGAAGATTCTTTACCATCTGAGCCACCAGGGAAGCCCAAGTAAAGTATATTGGTTGGCAAATAATTGTGTGCATTAGTATTGATATATAGAATACCTGTAATCTTTTTTTTAACCTTTGCTAAAATTTTTAATCTTTGCTAACATTATCTCTGTCTTCTTCCTCAGAAATTACTCTGGAATTTGACACTTGACATTTTAGCCCTTGATTTTTTTCCGCCAAGATCTTCCCATCCTCTAATTTTCTTCCACTTCATCAACATGTTCAGATTTTTATCACTCTTCACCCTATTCAATAGAACTCCAGTGACCCAAGTATGTTACAGATTTACCAAAAGCGTAAGATTGTTAAGGCAGAATCTCAAAACTTGTAGGTAATAACCAAATTCAAACTATATCAGTAATGTAAAACTCCAGATGCAGTTTTTCCTTCTGTAGAGGTTCACATCTATCAGAGCTTCCAAATGGTTTCAGAAAAACAGAAGTGTTCTGAAGAGCGTATGCAAAAATACTGTAGACCTCCCTCATCTGAACTTTCAAGGTTTGTAATTTCAGCTACCAGCGGCCAACTATAATCTGAACATATTAAATAAAATGTCTCAGAAACAAACAATTCATTAGTTTTAAATCACTAAGCAATTCTGAGCGGTGTGTTGAAATTTTGTACCACACTGCTCTTTCCTGCCCATGACATGAATCATTCCTTGGCCTAGTGTATGTATGCTGCATACATTTATTCACACTTTAGTCACTCAGTAGCTCTCTCGGTTATCAGATCAATAACTGCAGTATTGCAGTGCTTGGTTCCAAGTATGGTGTTCAAGTTACTGTTGTTAACCCCTCACTATGTATTAATAAATTATATTTTATCATAGGCATGTTTGTATAGGAAAAAAACAGTACACAGATGGTTTGTTATTATCTGCAGTTTTAGGCACCCACTGATGCTCTTGAAATGAAAAAGATAAGGGAGAATCATTACCTTGATCACAAAGAAAGTTGTTTTACTTTTGAGCTACCCAGTTTAATAGTTTTATAGAGAATATTACTTATCTCAGCCAGCCAAGCCCCATAAATTCATAATTATATTAGTAACAGTTAATCTAGATAGATTAAATATACACTAATAAAGAGGTATTTTAAGAAAAGATCCTCCATTAAATTTCCAATAGTAATAGAGTTAGAACATTTATAAGGAGGTCTGATCAATGCTATTCATTCCCTTCTCTAATGTCTTGGTCACTAGGGAAGGAGTCTGTTAACTAAATTTATTCTATGGGCTTTCTTTTCCTTTTCAATCCAATTCTTAAATCTGGGGTTTCCCCCAATTTCCATCTCTAACAAATCACTAGCTCAAGTATTCCTGCAAATGCCCTTCACATATATCAAATTCAAATATCTTCAATATCAAAGTCATTGTAGTTGTATTTAAAATATACTTTTCCATGTTCTGAATTAATTTTGAACAAATCAAGGTATTCTCAGTCATTCAACCTTGCCAAGCATTCAAATCTTCAAATATGTTATGATTTCACTTAATTTTTCTTTCTTTTGGATTTACTGAGGTATTATTTGACAAATAAAATTGTAAGATATTTAAAGTGCACAGTGTGATGATCTGATCTATGTATTCATGGTGAAAGGATTCCCTCCATAACGTTAATTAACCAATGCATCACCTCTCATATTCTTTTTTTTTTTTTCATCATAGGTGAGACTGTTTAAGTTCTACTGTGAGCAAATTTCAGTTACCTAATACTGTGATAGCATAGGGAGTCTCTGTGCTGTACATCAGTTCTCAGATTTTATTCATCTTATAATTAAAAGTTTATACCCTGTCAGTTCAGTTCAGTTCAGTGTCCCTTGTACTGCAAGGAGATCCAACCAATCCATTTTAAAGGAGCTCAATCCTGGGTGTTCATTGGAGGGACTGATGCTAAAGCTGAAACTGCAATACTTTGGCCACCTTTACCTCACCCGCCAGTGCCTAGCAACCACTTTTCTATTCTCAGCTTTTTTTAAGTTCAACTTTTGCTTTGTCTTAGGTCCCACTTATACTTGGTACAGTGTTTGTCTTTATCTTTCAGGCTAATTCCACTTACTATAATGTCTTCCAGATTCATCCTTGTATTTGCAAATAGCAGTTTTTTTTCTTTCTTTCTTTCTTTTTGGGTGGGTGGGGGTAAGGCTGAATAATATTCCATTGTATTTATTATGTATACCACATATTTTTGATTTATTAATCTACTGACAGCAGCATAGGTTCCAGTCTTTAATGTATTTGTGAATAATGTTTCAATGATCATGGGAGCATGGATATTTTTTTGAAACGATGGTTTTATTTTCTTTAGATGGGCTTCCCTTGTGGTTCAGCTGGTAAAGAATTCACCTGCAGTGTGGAAGACCTGGATTCGATCCCTGGTTTGGGAAGATCCGCTGGAGAAGGGAAAGGCTACCCACTCCAATATTCTGGCCTGGAAAATTCCAAGGACTGTACAGTCCATGGGGTTGCAAAGAGTCGGACATGACTGAGCGAATTCACTTTCACTTTTCACTTTCATGCAATGGAGAAGGAAATGACAACCCACTCCAGTGTTCTTGCCTGGAGAATCCCAGGGATGGTGGAGCCTGGTGGGCTGCCGTCTATGGGGTCGCACAGAGTCAGACACGACTGAAGCGACTTAGCAGCAGCAGCAGCCGAATTGGATACGTGGTTTGAATATATTGTCTCCCTTTACACAATTTATCTTTCATTTTGCTGGTGGTTTTATTTGATGAGAAGATTTTTAGTTTGATGTAGCCCAGCTTGTTTATTTTTGCTTTTGTTGTCTTTGCTTTTAGTGTCAAATTAAACAAACAAACAAAAAAATCATGGCCAATATTAACGTTGAGGAGTTTCCTTTTCATATTTTCTTCCAGGATGTTTATGGTTTCAGATCTTATGTTCCAGTCTTTAATGCATTTTGAGTTGATAGGCTTGCCATATATGTCTTTCATTTTGCTAAGGTACAGTCTACACTTAATTTGTTGAGAATTTTAATCATGACTAGCTATTGAATTTTGCAAATTCTTTTCCTGTATCTATTAAGATGATCATATAACTTTGTTCTCCATTTTGTTCATGTAGTATACCTCATTTTCATTTCTGATGTTAACTCAGTCTTGCGTAACTGGAATAAACACCAGTTGATCATGCTGCATGAACTTTTTAATGTGCCATCGATCATTGTGTTGTAAGGTGAATAGTTTGCTAGCATTTTTGAGGGTATTTATATGAAATTTTATTTAGGCACATCAGCCCATAATTTCTTTTCTTATAATTACCTTTACTGGGTTTGTGATATCAGAGTACTGCTAGTCTTTTGAAATGGGTTTGGAAGTATTTCCTTACTTGATCTTTCTGGGAGGTGTTTGAGAAGGATATATGTTAACTCTTCTTTAAGTGTTTGGTAGAGTTCACCAGTGAAGTCATCGAGTTCTCGGTTGCGATGCGTTTGAACACTGATTCAGTATCTTGACTAAAGTCCGTTTCTTTACTTCAGCCTCTTCCACAGCGGATCTCCTCTTGACCAGCCCACGTGTTTCCTCCACCCTACTAAGGGAGATCGATCTTGGGTGTTCACCTGAAGGACTGATGCTAAAGCTGGAACTGCAATACTTTGGCCACCTCATGCGACGAGTTGACTCACTGGAAAAGACTCTTATGCTGGGAAAGGTTGGGGGCATGAGGAGAAGGGGACGACCAAGAATGAGATGACTGGATGGCATCACCGACTCTGTGGACATGAGTTTGAGTGAACTCCGGGGAGTTGGTGATGGACAGGGAGGCCTGGCGTGCTGTGATTCATGGGGTCGCGGAGAGTCGGACACGACTGAGCGACTGAACTGAACTGAACATGTTACAAAAACATATTGTATCTTTTTGGGTCTCCTTTCACTTCCCAACTCCATGGAGAATCCACGTCACAGGGTCTTTTATCTGCCTTCCTAAGGGACTGCAAGGAGATCCAACCAGTCCATTCTAAAGGAGATCAGTCCTGGGTGTTCATTGGAAGGACTGATGCTAAAGCTGAAACTCCAATACTTTGGCCACCTCATGTGAAGAGTTGACTCACTGGAAAAGACTTTGATGCTGGGAGGGATTGGGGGCAGGAGGAGACGGGGATGACAGAGAATGAGATGGCTGGATGGCATCACCGATTCCATGCGCACGAGTTTGAGTGAACTCCGGGAGTTGGTGATGGACAGGGAGGCCTGGCGTGCTGTGATTCATGGGGTCGCAAGGAGTCAGACATGACTGAGCAACTGAACTAAACTGAACTGAATTGAAGGGTCTTCCAAAAGTTCAAAGTTAGCAACATTGACCTCTGGAGACAGGAAATGGGAAAGAGACAGGAAGAAGTTACTTTTTTCTATCGAATTGTTCCAAGGAAGAGATTCTTCATGGTATTTGTCCGGAGACGTGTAGAGCTGCCCTGCGGAGCTGTCTGTGACTCCCCCTCTGGGGCTCGTTGTAAAAAAAGTGGACAGTGCTCCAACTTGGCACTGTGCGTTTTCCTCAGACTCTCTGACTTCACTTCCCTTCCCTTCATCCTCACTGGCTATGATCTCACCTCCAGAATTAAGCTCTTGCCCTTATTTCTTGTCTCTATTTCTAGAGAGCCAGAACATAGTGGTTAATAGAAGAGTTGGGTCAACTTGACTCTGCTACTTTCTAAGGGCATAGTTTTTGAAAAATCACTTCGTCTTTACATATGTCTATTTTTCTATAAATATAAATGAACATTTCCTGGATCACGTCAATGCATTTAGGGAGCCCTAGATTGGAAACGACTCACGCAGACTGACTGGCCATCCTCCAAGTCCTCCCTGCTTCTACTTCACATCCTTCCTCCCCACCCTGTGTATTCACAATCAACAGATGATGACAGGCCCAAGGGGAAAACTCGAGGGATATTGAGGAGAGGAAAACTGGGTCCAGACTGCAAAACTAGTCACTTATAAGAAAGGGAAATACATGCTACAGAGAAAGAAAATAAAGCACACATGCAGAAAAAAAAAATGTAGCTACAAGAGATCATGCGATGAAATTTATATCTGACATAATTATCTATGACTTCTACCTTGTACTTTATAGTCTCAGTGAAAATCAACTACTTTTATTTATTAACCCTGTTTTTCTCTTTTCTAGAAGCAAATTTTCAATGACTTTCTGTTATTTGCAACCAGGGTTTTGATTAGCATAATTTCTTAATATTTTCCTAATCTATTTTATCATATGCCTGCTTAAATCATCTTGCATCTACACTCGTGAGACATGGCTTTGCGACAGATTTTAAGCACACAAACATAAATATACAGTAATGCACTATTATTAAGGTCTGTGAAGTCAAGGACTATGTGCATTTAGGTAGGATTGTCTTATCATCTCTAAGCATAATGCCTGGCACATATTTGTGCTCAAGAAAGTATCCATCTAATTGAATTCAATGGCTTTTACAATGTGAATATTTGAAGAACTAAGAGTTCATTTACTATTGAATTTGTTAAAAATGAAGATATCTTGCAAACACATGAGTACCAGAGACAGAGGAAATATTTTTATGGGAACCTAAAATATCTACATTTTAGATGATTTTTCCTGAGGCTTGCATATTGATTTTAAAATGTGAACCAATGTCAGAAAAATGCTATGATAATCTAACATTAACACTAAATAAAAACATGTTTCTCTCTTGCTGTCTTCAAATGATCAATAATTTGAAAGGTTAACATGTACTTCTTTGCATAGTAACAAAAGCCAGAAGTCCTGGCAAAGCTTCAGAATCAATACACACACTGAAGAACTGCTGAAGCTCATAGCTTTAACAAATAAAATTGAAAAATGACATAAAAAACAGTTGTTGCTATCAGGTTAAACAAGGTAATGTGGAAGAAAACAAAATGTATTCTGACTTAAGTGACTTTAAAATAGATCATACTCTTCCTATGAGAATATAGATTACTACAAATTTTGGTTTTCTTTTTTATCTTTGTCAGTCCATAATATAAAGCTCATTAATCATACGATTGTATTTTTGACATCAATATCTAACTCGCAGACTACTATAAGGCAAAATATTGACATTAGCAACTCCATGTGTTTTATTTTATATTTGGTGCTTTTTTATAAATATGTTCAAAATACCACTTTGTAATTACTTCATATTTTATAAATAACCTTCCTGTCAATAGTAATCTATTAAGCTTTTTCTTCACGCTTCAAGTTTTTTCTTTCTTTTCTTTGCTAATTAATGCAAATCATTGGATACAACAACCTGCTTCCTTTTTGATCTTTTTGACAGTTATCTCTATATGACTCTGTGTTTATGGGGAATGTGTGTGTGTATACTAAAGAAACTATTTCAGCTATGAACTTTCACCATAGCACATAGAACTTTTAGTCAGCAAATTCTAACTTATGATCCCATGTTCTGCTAAATTATTAATATTCTCAGACTATTTCTCTAAGCATCATCAACTTTTAAAAGTAAACGCAGAAACAATATCAATTACAGAAAATCTGTTTTAATTTATGAGATATTTGTAATTTAAATTATACTATTCAGTTCAGTTCAGTTCAGTTCAGTCACTCAGTCGTGTCCGACTCTTTTCGACCCCATGAATCACAGCACGCCAGGCCTCCCTGTCCATCACCAACTCCCGGAGTTCACTCAAACTCATGTCCACAGAGTCGGTGATGCCATCCAGCCATCTCATTCTCCGTCGTCCCCTTCTCCTCCCGTCCCCAACCTTTCCCAGCATCAGAGTCTTTTCCAGTGAGTCAACTGTTCGCATGAGGTGGCCAACGTATTGGAGTTTCAGCTTTAGCATCAGTCCCTCCAATGAACACCCAGGATTGATCTCCTTTAGAATGGACTGGTTGGATCTCCTTGCAGTCCAAGGGACTCTCAAGAGTCTTCTCCAGCACCACGGTTCAAAAGCATCAACTATTAATGAGCTACAAATACGATGATTACTATGTGAATAAAACATTCTGCAAAGAAAATAGAAAGCTAAAAAAAAAAATGAAGCTTTTCACATATTGATACTAAACATAATGAAAAAAACGAGTTACTAAACTAGTGCATGAATGAATTAGAAATACAGTCACTCATACCTGCCTAAATGAACAGATGGACGAACAAAAGAAATGCTCAGTTAAAGTCACATAATTTGAGGTTAGAGTTTCATTTCTTTCTCTGAAATGAGATATTTGACTTCAGAAAAGACAGTTACACATATGTAACTGATTATATTGATAGGATCAATAAAATGTTTTACATTTGTATAGTAAATGCTAGGTATGAATGGAATTTATCATACAAAAATAAAAAAGGGCAATTTTTGTCAAAGACTCGCTGTCCTTATCAAAGAGGACTGAAACTGAATTTGAAGGAACTCACATAAGACAGATTTCAAATTAAAAAATAGTCCATGTAAAAATGTACAAATTAATATTATAGAAACCATTTCCTCTACTATAGAAATTATTTTAATGAATAAGCTTTGTATGAATTTTTTAAAGGCCATTTAATGACTCAGCTCTAACCATGAAAATGGAAAATAATGTTACCTTTTTATTTTAACATGATAAGAATTCACAGATGTGACAATATCATTTTCATGACTGTGTTTATTAACTGGAAAAGAGATCTTGTTCAAAATCACTAACAAGCTTTCAGGTAAAGTGCAGTTTCATTTTACATTAAGAAGATATAATAAGCCTGTCTGGAATTCTATTATCCTATGGATGAAACCTTTGTATGAGATACAGTGGTGAAGGGAGATGAGAAGGAAAGAAGCAATACAGTTGCATGATAATATTATACAGTGGTGAAAAATAAAAGAGAGAATCCATGTAATGTAGCCTAGATACAGATTAAAAAACCTAATAGAAGAACATAAAATACTGCAATATGGAAACTGCAAAAATACAGCTTCTTCTGGAATTTGTATCCTGCTATAGCAGGAGCCTGGTAGGCTGTAGTCCGTGGGGTCGCTAAGGGTCGGACACGACTGAGCGACTTCACTTTCCCTTTTCCCTTTCACACATTGGAGAAGGAAATGGCAACCCACTCCAGTGTTCTTGCCTGGAGAATCCCAGGGACGGGGGAGCCTGGTGGTCTTCCGTCTATGAGGTCACACAGAGTTGGACACGACTGAAGTGACTTAGCAGCAGCATAGCATTATGTCTAATAAATTGCTCATCTCAGAAATAAATGAATCCATTTATATCAATTTAGAGTAATTGGAAATGACAAGAAGTCTGGAAAACAATCACTAGGTTTTTGAGACAGCTAAAGAGTTCAGCAATATTGAATACACAGTGAAAAAGTGAAGCGCAAGTGTTAGTCCCTCAGTTGTGTCTGTTTCTGTGTGACTCCATGGCCTGTTGCCTGCCAGGCTCCTCTGTCCATGGCATTCTCAGACAAGAACACTGGAGTGGGTGGCCATTCCTTTCTCCAGGGAATCTGGAGAACCTCGGTCTCCTTCATCACAGGCAGATTCTTTACTGTCTGATTCAACAGGGACCTAAAGAAATAGACCTAAGGAAATAGGAAACAAATTGTTGAAGCAAAAGGCTACAGTTTATTGATTCCTTTCTTCACTATAGGGTAAGCCCCAAGGATGTTTGTGACTACTAAGAGTTTCACAGAGCCGTAGGACATTCTGGGAAGCCTAATTTATCAGCTATTAATACTTAGCATTAACACTTATCAGCCAGGCCACAGTTATTCAAAACATTTATAGCAAATGTTATAATAAAAATTTTGGATACATGGTAGGCCAGAAAATTTATATTAACTTTTCATATATATTTAAGTAATATTAGCTAAGCCTTAAATTTTTATAGAAAAGTTAATCCAGAAAAGTAGTATATAAGAATAAATACTAAATACATTATATAGAAAGGTAGGCTCCAAGAAGAAACAACGATCATTTGAGTTTTATAATAAAAGGATTGGATGCTATCCTCTTTTTCTCTTTTATGAGTAACAATTATGATTCCTAATTCACAAGGTGTTTATCAAGATTAACTGAAATGATGTATAGGGAACATTTATCATATATGCTTGTCGTATAAGAAGTAATCAATAATTAATTGCACAGGAATACAGTAAAATATATATGACAATAAAATGTAAAGCATTATATTCATTCCAAATTAAGGCAATTTTAAATAGAAAGGTATTCACAGCATTCTTTTTTAAATAAGCAGTTTAGTGATATGATAAAAATACTATTAGTGAGGCTTAATTGGAAAAAACAATAATGGGGCACAAAACGTTGCTCACTGTGTGATCAAACTATGTGAGATAAATACACATACTTAGAGAAATCACTATAAGGGAGCATGTCAAAATGTTAACCGCCATTTTCTCTGCATGGTCAGGGTATGAGTTTATTTTAGGGGTTTCATTTTCCAAAATTACTTTTATATGGAAAACAAAGCAATAAAACACAAGCAAAGTATGAAGAGTGAAGGCAAGATGCTGTGGAAATAGCAAACACATTCAGAATTTAAAGCTGGATCTGCCTGTGGCCTATAGTGAAAACTTTGCCCTCCAAATTAACATGTTTCAATGAGTTTAAACTTCTGATTCATACTTCCATAGTCATAAAACAAAGATAAGTGCCTAAATTACAGCATATTTCTGACAATTGTTTTGAAAAATAGCATGACTAACGCAACCAACTACTTTAGTGCCTATTCTGAGACAGTAGAATGAGAACATCTCACCCGAAATTAATTCTTTTCCTTCTTGGATCACACAGCTGGATTGCATTTCCCAACTTCTACTGAAATTAAGTTCAGGCATGAGGCCAGTTTTTGTTGCATAACAAACAACTCTAAAACATCTTTCAATTCATTAGGGTCTGCATTTGGGCTGAGTTTAGTCTGGCAATTCTGGTCTCAACTGAGCTCCATTACATTCGTCGTTTAGTATCCTTAAGGGGATTGATCCCTGGGCCCCCTACCACACCAACATCTGCTCATGCTCAAAAATGCACCAGTGCTCAAGTCATTTATACAAAGTAGTCCCTCCATATATGCAGAGAGTATCTGCAGATTCAACATGGTTGGATAAATATACAGATGCCAAAGTACCCACTGTAAATGCCTTCAATCAGCAGATGACTAAGTAGGGAGCAGATATTTTCTTAAAAGCCTTGGCTCAGAAGAGACACAGATCAGTTATGCTCAGATTGTGATATCTGAAACTCTCCAGTAGAACTTCCTGAGATGTTGGAAGAGCTCCATAATGCATTCTGCCGAATAAAGTGACCACTGGCCACTTAGAGCCATTGAACACTGAAGCTGTGGCTCATACCAGTAAATATTACATTCAAAATTTACATTTGAAATGTATATTCTTGCAGTTCAAGATGGCAGAGTGGAAGAATGTGTGCTCATCTCCTCCTGTGAGAGCACGACAATCGCAACTGGCTGTTGAATTACCACCGACAGGAAGACACTGGAGCCCACCAAACACAGACCCCCCCACCGGAAGAGAAGAAGCCACAGCAGACGGCAGGAGGGGCACAATCCCGACAAAATCAGAGCCTGCACCCACCAGTGGGTGACCAAGAAACTGGAGGACAATAATCCCAAAGAAATCCTTCCACTGTTGTGAAGGTTCTAAACCTAATGTTGGGCCTCCCAGCCTGGGGATCCAAAAGAGGAACTGAGAAACCCCAGGGAAGCTGACCTGGAAGGCCAGCAGGATTTGGTTATAGGACTTCCACGGGACTGGAGGAAAAAGACTCCAGTCTCAGAGGGCTCACAAAATCGTGTGCATGCCAAGACACAGAGGCAAGGAGCAGTGACCCCAGAGGAGACTGAAGCAAATCTGCCTGCTGGTGTTGGAGGGTCTCCTGTGGAGGCATGGGTCAGCAGGGGCTCAGCACAGGGACTGGAACACCGGCAGCAGCCATCCTGGAATGGCTCCCTTGCCATAAGCCCGCTTGGAGGCCGTCATTAGCCCTACCATAGAGCCTGTAGACCACAGGGCTGGGTTCCTCAGGCAGAAAAACTAACAGGGAGGGAGCACAGCCTCACCCATCAGTAGACAACTGGGTTAAAGCTTTACTGAGCAAGGTCCTTTCCACTAGAGCAAGATCCAGTTTTTCACCCTGCCAGTCACCTCCCACCAGGAAGCTTACATAAGCCTCTAGCTTCATCCATCAGAGGGCAGAAAGAAGAAGCAAGAAAAACCACAATCCTACAGCTAAAACAAAAACCACATTGCAGAAAGTTAACCAGGATGAAAAAGCAGAAAGTCCTATCCCAGTTGAAAGGACAAGATAAAACCCCAGAAAAACAACGAAATGTAGTGGAGATCAGCAGCCTTCCAGGAAAAGAATTCAGAGTAATGATAATGAAGATGATTCAGGATGTCAGGAAAACAATGGAGAAAGTACAAGAAATGTTTACCAAATACCTAGAAGAACTAAGAGCAAACATGAATAATACATTAGAAGGAATCAACAGCAGAATAAATGGGGCAGGAGAGCAGATAAATGGCCTGGAGAAGAGAACGGTGGAAAGCACTGCTGCAGAACAGGATACAGAAAAAAGAAAGAAAAAAGATGAAGACAGCCTAAGAGACCTCTGGGACAACATTAAATGCACCAACATCCATATGATAGGGGTCTCAGAAGGAGAAGAGAGAGAGAAAGGACCTGAGAAAATATTAGAAGAGATAATAGCTGAAACTTTCCTAACATGGGAAAGGAAATAATCAAGTTCAGGAATCACAGAGAATCCCAGGCAGGATAAACCCCAGGAGAAACACACCAAGACACTAAGTAATCAAAGTGACAAAAATTAAAGACGGAGATAAAATATTAAAAACAACAAGGGGAAATGGCAACATACAGGTGAACTCCCATCAGATTATCAGCTGCTTTCCCAACAGAAACTCTGCAAGCCACAAAACAAGGGCACAATATATTTAATGAGATGAAAAGGAAGAACCTACAACCAAATTCTATACCCAGCGAGACTCTCATTCAGATTTGATGGCAAATTCAAAAGCTTACCAGACAAGCAAAAGTTAAGAGAATCCAGCTTTACAACAAATGCTAAAGGAACTTCTTTAAGTAGGAGACAAAAGACAAGGAAAAGGACTACAGAAAACAAACCCAAACCATTAAGAAAATGGTGATAGGATCATACATACTGATCATTACCTTAAATGTAAATAGATTAAATGCATCAACCAAAAGACACAGACTGTCTGGGCAGACCAAAACGTACATAAATGCGGTTTCACACATCACATCACTCCGCTTGACGCCCCCAAACTGTATGGAGCTATTTTATATTGTTAGGTTAATCCTGTTCCCGTTATGACTTGCAGCTGTAATTATCTTTTATTTTTTGTCTGGCTATTGATTGTGAAAACTGATAAACGTCATTTACTGTGGTGACTGTGTAACTATTACTCACTCAATACCGTTGCATCATGATCGGCCAACAGAAAAACAACAGAATCCTATATCACCAAAATTACCATTTAATAGAAAAATCTGTAATCATTTTTTTAAAAGCAGGTGCATATCAGAATTATCTTGGAATTTTTTGAAAAATACAAATATGCAGATATTACTGCTCTCTCTCCATAGCTCCAGATACGTTTCTAATGAGCAGCCGTGCTTAAGACAACTGGACTATGTGGCGACCGCTCACTTTCATCTAATGTGTTTCACTTTTTGCATTTCAGACGCAGTGTTCCACTTCATTTAGTTTCCATTTTCCAATTTCTCCATCTCTTCTTCTTCTTGTTTTTTTATGTTCTTTCTCAAGACTCTATCAAGCAGGGTAGAAAAGCTTCCATATACATTTATACAAATAGTATGTATAATTATGCATCTTAAAAACTTAAGAATTTTTGCCTAACTAAAAACTTTATGACATTTTTGATTCCACTTGTTTAACTTAGTGTGAATAAAATTAAAAAGAAAATAAATATGCAACAAACAACAAAGATTTACTGTATAACACAGGGAACCATAGTCAATATCTTGTAATAGCCTATAATGGAAAATAACATGAAAAATAATATATGTGTATATGTATAACTGAATTACCTTGCTGTGTGCCTGAAACACTGTAAGCCAACTATATATATATATATATATGTAATATATAAATGGAGGGGGGGGAAGAAAATAAGCCTGCTCATCATGTTCTACTCAATAAACTATAATAAAGAGATAAAAATAAATACAATTTACATTTAAATTAACTTGAATAGATTTAAATAGCCATGTTCAGGTCACCATATAGCAGTGTTTCTATGTAGAACTTAAAGACATCATGTGCTAGCAGCAAAAATGATCACACTTATTTTTCTCCTTATAACTATGGATATTTCAATATGACTTTTGACTCCATCAAGAATGAAAATTCTCTTCTCTCCTTTTATATTTTAATTGGACTTGTGACCATCCTTTGCCAAATGTGGCAGCAGTATTTGCCAGTGGTCGAAAAGATTCTTTGGAGAAAAAACTGTCAACCCATTCTAGCATTCTTGCCTGGGGATTCCCACGGACAGAGGAGCCTGGTGGACAGTCCACGGGGTCACAGAGAATCAGACGCGACTGAGTGACTAACACACACTGCAGTGTTCTTGCCTAGGAAATCCAATGGGAAGAAGAGCCTGGTGGTTATAGTTGACGGAGTCACAAGAGTCAGATGCGATTTAGCAACTCTGTTCAACTATACTACCAACACCATTATTTCTGTTGCTAAATATTACTATTACAATTGCTCTTAATATGACTTCACAACTACTACAAATACCATTACTACTAAAAATTATAAACATTAGTAAACAAAATATTAGCCTCAAATATCACATGTTCATATTTATATATTTGGGTAAAATAGTAGTATTTTTCTCCTAATTTTTTCCTAAGTTTCAACAGAACTTTTATTTGTATTTAGTATTTAGACATTTATATTGGAAACATTTATCCAAGAAAAAGGCAGTACATGTGATGGTATCTAAGAATGAAGGCCCAGGATTCTGTAGTACCCTGGAGAATGTATATACTATCCCTGTGCCTCAGTTTCCTCCTATATAAAAGAAGATAATAATAGCAAATTTTCAAAGATTATTATTACAGTTAATCACCATCTCTCAATATATCTAAAGTTCTTGATAAAGTTACTAGTGCAGGTAATTCATCAAATTATTATCATTATAAGCTTTAGGAAATTTACATGAGGGCTCCACTAATGTATCTTTTATTTTATGGTGTCTTCAATCAATTTGATAAAATTTCTCAGCATCCAAAATTTATTAAGAGATCAATATAACATCATTTTGAAAACTCTATCAAAAAAGATATATTTTATTACCCATCTTGCATCTGTTTTAACCTACTATAAAATTTAATATTAGCATTAGCTGCCAATATGATAAAAATTTTTTAAAAATGGTAGTAGTAAAAACATGATATACTTATGTGAAATATCTTTTTAAAGAAAGTCAATTATTACGTAGGAAAATCAGCACACTGGAAAATGTAAGAATTTTCTTGTGAAATTATTATCATCCCCAAAACAGGCATTTTACTCTGGCATTAGTAGATTTATTTTCCTAAAAATTTGTTGTTTTTTTCCACTCAGTATCCCCTTACTTAAAAACTGTTCTTTTCCTGCCATTATTATTATGGTGAAATTATGGTGACTATGTCATCTCCACTGAAATTATTTTCATGAGACATTTTGGCATGGGATGTGGTTGGAGTTTGCATCAGCCTCATGAGGGAAATTTTTTTATTAATTATTTTAATTGGAGGCTAATTACTTTACAATATTGCGGTGGTTTTTGCCGCACATAGACATGAATCAGCCATGGGTGTACATGTGCCCTCCCATCCTGAACCCCCTCCCATCCTGAACCCCCTCCCACCTCCCTCCCCACCCCATCCCTCTGGGTTGCACCGGAGCACCGGCTTTGATTGCCCTGCTTCATGCATCGAACTTGCACTGGTCATCTATTTTACATATGGTAATACACGTTTCAATGCTATTCTCTCAAATCATCCCACCCTCGCCATCTGCCACATAGTCCAAAAGTCTGTTCTTTATGTCTGTCTCTTTTGCTGTCTTACCGTCTTTCTAAGTTCTATATATATGAGCTAATATACTGTATTGGTCTTTCTCTTTCTGACTTACTTCACTCTATAAAATAGCCTCCAGTTTCACCACCTCATTAGAACTGACTCATATGTGTTCTTTTTTTGTAGCTGGGCTTCCCTCATAGCTCAGTTGGTAAAGAATCCACTTGCAATGCAGGAGACCCCGGTTGATTCCTGGGTCAGGAAGATCCACTGGAAACGGGATAGGTTACCCACTCCAGTACTCTTGGGCTTCCCTTGTGGCTCAGCTGGTAAAGAATCCGCCTGCAATGAAGGAGACCTGGGTTCAATTCCTGGGTTGGGAAGATCCCCTGGAGAAAGGAAAGGCTACCCACTCCAGTATTCTGGCCTGGAGAATTCTGTGAGCTGTATAGTCCATGCGGTCACAAAGAGTCGGACACAAGTGAGCAGCTTTCACTCCACTAACATTCCATTAGGTATATGTACCACAACTTCCTTATCTGTTCATCTTCTGATGGACATCTAGGTTTCTTCCGTGTCCTAGCTAGTGTAAACAATGCTGCAATGAACAGTGGGGTCACGCGTCTCTTTCACTTCTGATTTCCTTGGTGTGTATGCACAGCTATGGGATCGCGGGGTCATATGGCAGTTCCATTTCCAGTTTTTTAAGGACTCTCCACAGTGATCTCCATAATGGCTGTACTAGAGATCATGATATCTGCCCCCAGCACTTCAAGGCAAATAGATGGGAAAACAATGGACAGTGAGAGACTTTATTTTGGGGAGCTCCAAAAATCACTGCAGAAGGTGACTGCAGCCATGAAATCAAAACACATTTGCTCCTTGGAAGAGAAGCTATGACCAAACTTGACAACATGTTAAAAAGCAGAGACGTCACTTTGCCAACAAAGGTCAATCTAGTCAAAGCTATGGTTTTCCAATAGTCATGTATGGGTGTGAGAGTTGGACTATAAAGAAAGCTGAGCACTTAAGAATTGATGCCTTTGAACTGTGGATGTTGGAGAAGACTCCTGAGAGTCCCTTGGATTGCAAGGAGATCCAACCAGTCCATCCTACAGGAAATCAGTCCTGAATATTCCTTGGAAAGATTGATGCTGAAGTTGAAATTCCAATACTTTGGCCACCTGATGCAAAGAACTGACTCATTGGAAAAGACCCTGATGTTGGCAAAAATTGAAGGCAGGAGGAGAAGGGGATGACAGATGAGGAGATGGTTGGATGGCATCACCGACTCAACGGACATGAGTTTGAGCAAGCTCTGGGAGTTGGTGATGAACAGGGAGGCCTGGTGTGCTGCAGTCCATGCGATTGAACTGAACTGAAGCATGTTACACTAAAAAATGAAGCACCACTATATCTCAGCTTGTTATTTATCAATTTCTCATGTTCAGCTCTTTGAGACTCCATGGACTGCAGCACACTAGGCTTCCCTGTCCTTCACTATCTCCTGAAGTTTGCTCAAATTCATGTCTGTCGAGTCGGTGATGCCATCCAACCATCTCAACTTCTGTCTCCCTATTCTCCACCTGCCCTCAATCTTTTCCAGCATCAGGATCTTTAAAGTCAGTTGACTCTGCATCAGGTGGCCAAATTATTGGAGCTTCAGCTTCAGCACCAGTCCTTGCAATGAATATTCATGGTTGATTTACTTTAAATTGACTGGTTGGATCTCCTTGCAGTCCAAGGGACTCTTGAGTCTTCTCCAACACCACAGTTCAAAAGCATCAATTCTTTGGCACTCAGCCTTCTTTATGATCCCACTCTCAAATCCGTACATGACTACTAGAAAAACTGTAGCTTTGACTGTATGGACCTTTGTGAGCAAAGTGATATCTCAGCTAGTATTAAGGTAAAGATGAAAAAGAAAGTGAAAGTCGCTTAGTATTGTCCAACTCTGCAAACCCATGGACTGTAACTTGACAGTCTCCTCCATCCATGGAATTCCCAAGCAAGAATACTGCAGTAGGTAGCCATTTTCTTCCTCAGGGACGCTTCCTGACCCAGGGATTAAATCCAGGTCTCCCACATTGCAGGCAGATTCTTTACCATTTGAGCCATCAGCGAAGTCCAAGGTAAAGATACAATTTATGTATCCTACACTGTAAGTTTCATGGAGTGCTTGATAACTGGACATGTAAATTTATTAATCTGAGCTATCATTGAGACAAAATAAGGTTTCACTATTATAAGATTCATCTCACACGCTAGTAAAGTCATGCTCAAAATTCTCCAAGCCAGGCTTCAGCAATATGTGAACCGTGAACTTCCAGATGTTCAAGCAGGTTTTAGAAAAGGCAGAGGAACCAGAGATCAAATTGCCAACATCCGCTGGATCATGGAGAAAGCAAGAGAGTTCCAGAAAAACATCTATTTCTGCTTCATTGACTATGCCAAAGCCTTTGACTGTGTGGATCACAATAAACTGTGGAACATTCTGAAAGAGATGGGAATCCCAGACCACCTGACCTGCCTCTTGAGAAACCTGTATGCAGGTCAGGAAGCAACAGTCAGAACTGTACATGGAACAACAGACTGGTTCCAAATAGGAAAAGGAGTACATCAAGGCTGTATATTGTCACCTTGCTTATTTAACTTATATGCAGAGTACATCATGAGGAACGCTGGGCTGGAAGAAGCACAAGCTGGAATCAAGATTGCTGGGAGAAATATCAATAACCTCAGATATGCAGATGACACCACCCTTATGGCAGAAAGTGAAGAGGAACTCAAAAGCCTCTTGATGAAAGTGAAAGAGAAGAGTGAAAAGGTTGGCTTGAAGCTCAACATTCAGAAAACAAAGATCTTGGCATCTGGTCCCATCACTTCATGGGAAATAGATGGGGAAACAGTGGAAACAGTGTCAGACTTTATTTTGGGGGGCTCCAAAATCACTGTGGATGCTGATTGCAACCATGAAATTAAAAGACGCTTACTCCTTGGAAGGAAAGTTATGACCAACCTAGATAGTATATTAAAAAGCAGAGACATTATTTTGCCAACCAAGGTCCATCTAGTCAAGGCTATGGTTTTTCCCATGGTCATGTATGGATGTGAGAGTTGGACTGTGAAGAAAGCTGATCGCCGAAGAATTGATGCTTTTGAACTGTGGTGCTGGAGAAGACTCTTGAGAGTCCCTTGGACTGAGAGGAGATCCAATCAGTCCATTCTAAAGGAGATCAATCCTGGGTGTTCATTGGAAGGACTGATGCTGAAGCTGAAACTCCAATACTTTGGCCACCTCATGCGACGAGTTGACTCACTGGAAAAGAGTCTGATGCTGGGAGGGATTGGGGTGGGAGGAGACGGGGACAACAGAGAATGAGATGGCTGAATGGCATCACTGACTCAATGGACATGAGTTTGAATGAGCTCCGGGAATTGGTGATGGACAGGGAGGCCTGGCGTGCTGTGATTCATGGGGTCACGGAGAGTCGGACATGACTGAGCGACTGAGCTGAACTGATTATAAGATTCTTATACTTCTTGTGTCTGAAGTGGGATAACATTATCCATTTATAATGTATTACACTAAAAGATACATATTTCAAGCTTTGGAGAAACATCTCAAATTTGTACAAAAGGATGTATCTAAAATTTCAGTGAAATTGTTAAAATCAAATATGCAAAAAATTGATTCCCCAAAAGAAAGCAAAAACGGAGACTATAAGACAACAACCACCAAAATTTAAAAAGCAGATAATACACAAATAGAAAACAGATACCAAGCAGGCTGACTTGTAACCACACCATTTATTGCATTAAATATAAGTAAATAATATAATCTGATTAAAAGACAATATTTTCAGGAGGCATAAAAACAAGATTCAAGTGAATGTTCTTACGAATCATGAACATAGATAAACCAAATTCACCTGAAATTTTTAAACAGTAGATCTTATGCTTATAATAAGGAAAAATAAATGAAGGAAATTACCAAAAAACCAGCAAAATTCATATACAAAGTTGTTTTCTGAGTTGTTTGTAATTTTAAAAAAATTAACAAATATCCCATATCAGAGAAATGATAAAAATGTGTTATATATTTTATGTTATAAACATATGTAATCATTAAAATCATGTGTTCAAATATAATAATAATATAAGACATAATGGCAACAATATTGTACTCAAAGAACAAAGTAGGTCATTCTACATATGATAATTTTATTAAGATAAGAAAAACAAGCATGCTTATTAAACTGAATATACAAAATTTATGTGGGCTTTCATTTTCTGAATTATGTTTCCCCATTTTCCCTATGATTTCACCAAAAATACAGACAACCTCGTTCCACCCGCTTCACACCATTGCCCTTCACAGACCTGCACATTTTTGCAGATGAAAGGCTTAGAGGCAGCCTTGGGTGGACCCAATCCAGGTGACGTCTTTCCACCAGCATCTGCTCATTCTCCGTTTCTGTATCACAGTTTTGTAATTCTTACAATGTTTCCAACTTGTTCATTTTGCCTCATTTCTTACACTGTGTTTGATCAGTGGCCTTTGAAGTTACTACTAAACTCACTGAAGACCAAGCGGAAGGTTAGCATCTTTTAGCAATGAAATATCTTTTAATTAAAGTGTGTACTTTTTTAGGCTTATGCTGTTATACACTTACTGGACTACAGTGCAGTATAAACATGATTTCAGATGCACCGGGAAATGAAAAAAAAATTTGATGTGTTCTTTGTTGTATTGCTCTGGAACTAAACCCAGAATATCTCTAAGCTATACCTATATTCATCCCTTGCATACGGTAAAAAGTTATAAATGAAATACTTATAGTGTCTCTTCTTAACCAGTAGGCTTACAAAAATGGTTTCAAGCTAGTATACACATAAATTAATAAACTAATACATGCCAAAAAGATCTTATGATTGAATTTGTTTATATGGTTCGTATGTAGTTAAGCTATGAATAGCCACTAGATTGGAATTGGTTTCATTTCTGTAGGAGATGAGAAAAATTTTTTAGGTCATTTCATCTTTTAAAAAAATTCTAAGATAGACGGTTGAAAGGCACTCAATATTTATTGATACCATAATATTGATTCTAGAACTATATGAAGTGGTTTATTTGAAAAGAATAAATTTACAAAAATCATCTGTTCTTCCCAAGATTCACTCTTGATTCCATTTTCCATCTTTAAATGTGCCCATCAGAAATATACAGAAATTTATATTCTGTATATATAGTGTATATATACATCAGTGTATATATGTATCAGTGTATATATATCAGTGTACCCAAACAAATATACAGTCATACAGAAAGACTGAAGGTTTAAAAGATATCAGCTGTACCTAAATTTTCAGTTACCATGTTTAAGTTCCTAAATGAATTGTAGTTCACATTTTTAAATTCTGAAATACCAAGGTACAAAAAAAAATTCCTCCTTAACTTTGGATGTGTTCAGTTCCAGATATTCAAAGACTTAGAGAGAGTCTCAGGTTCCCTTTCACAATCTATTGCCGGGTGCAAGGACGGGTCCTCGTCTTAAGGATGTTGTTTTTCTAGGCACTTCTGTGGTTTGGCTGAGGAATCTACATACACATGAATATTCAGATAATAAATACAAGATGCTTTCCCTTCTAGCTCAGTTGATAAAGAATCTGCCTGCAATGCAGGAGACCCGGGTCTGATTCCTGGGTCCAGAAGATCCCCTGAAGAAGGAAATGGCAACCCACTCCGGTATTCTTGCCTGGAAAATCCGGTGGACAGAGGAGCCTGGTGGGCTACATACAGTCCTTGGGGTCACAAGAATCGAACACGACTTAGCAACTAAAACACCACCATGTTTTCCTTTAGGAATATATACCATCTTATTGAATCTTTCTATATTCTTGCAACTGCCAAAGCAGATCTCTGCAAAAATCTGCTGTATTTCATGACTTAGTCTTGTACCCTGAATCTAAATTTTGAGTTCATGCTACCCTTTACCTGACTTAATGACACTGACACAATAGAGATTTAGATACACACAGAGAAATAACTTTGCAGGCATTTTTTTTCCCCATCAGTATATTCAGTTATGTTACTTTTCTTAGAGGACAAGATTTTTCTCTTCTATTAAAAAAAGAAAATAGCAACACTAAAGATCTATCACTGCTGGTTTATATTTTCCAATAATCCCAGAAAAATAACTGAGAAAGTATTTGCAAACTGATTTATTATTTTTTATTGTTTGATAATTGGAAAATATAGAGAATCAGACATAATAACAACTCTGGAACTCAAAACTTGCTTTAAGCAAAATCTATATACTAAAAAGCAAACAATGAAGCTGGAGACATAATTTATGGAAACAGCTCTAGGCAAGTGGAAACACCACTCTAAATATCTATTTCTCTTCTGTGGTAGATTGATCAGCCTGCACTTTGGGAACAGATATTTTCTCTGGAATAAAACCATACTTAATGACTTTGTTATTTAGGTATATTTTGTTTATACAAAATAACGATTACCTATTCATAAGATTTGCAGTACACTGTAATTAATGATATATAAAGCCATCTTTTAAACAATGTAATGAACTGATAAAATAATGTTTCAATCCCTCCCCATTACAAATGAAATCTAAAGACTTTTAAGTAACATTTTACTTTAAGTGATTATCAAAGGTAAACATTGTAAGGACAAACTTATCCCTGTGGTACGGTTGAAAGTTCTTTGTGATTCTGCAGTTTTTAAAAATGTAAATTATAAGATTTACCTTGTGTGCTCAGTGTCCCTCACGTAAAGGAGAAACTATTTGTGAATATGAGAGCTTAAAATATCTTTCCACCCTAAGCAGCATGAATTTATTTGCCATGTGAATTTTGGGTTTAATAGTAAGATCATTCCATTTCCTACAGTTTTGTGTTACATATTTTCATTTCAGTTTTTCCATTTTCATGTATCCAATTAAAACAAATTTAAGCAAGAAATAAATTTTAAAACTAGATTTCAGTTTAGCTTTCATTCTTCTTAATGATACCATGCTCTGAAATTTTAAACATATATATATATATATATATCCATTTTTGGCAGCTTAGAACTTACTCTTGAAACAGACCAAACAGGAACGAGGTCAGCAACTCTTTACTTCGTGTGGTATTACTGTGACTTTCATGAACACTCAACTCCATTTTACATTTTCTCTAGGCTATATTCATGTTACTTTTGGTTCCACATAGATAAGCAACATCTTATAAGCTCCAGAATCGAGAGTTGTTACAGAATCACGTACAAAGCAGTACACACAATAATGATAATCCTCAAGGGAAGTAAAATACTGCGAAGTATATATCTACGAAGAGGAAATGGAGAATTAAGAGTCTAGTTGCATAGTTTTTGCAAAAATAAGAAAAGTTTAAAATGAGTTCTTCTGGCTGAGACTTCCCCTATGAACATAAATCATTTTTTGTTTTTATTTTTTTGTTGCAGATAAGTCGTACAAGAAACAAATTATTAACTTTTTTCTTAATCACTTTAAAAGGGTTTTCTGCTATTTGTTTCCATTTAATTTCCTAGTAAGTAGTGTGGTTATTTTTCACCTGTAACAGAACAATATATATTAACTGAAGAACATTACATGCTAATCAAAGTGTAAATGTATAGTAGCTGAAATGAGAAAGCTTTAATTTTTAAAGTCTTTTATTATCTCCGAATTTATACAGATTTTCTTTGCATTATAATTTTTGGGGGGATATTTGTGAAGAATAATATGAGATTTACTGTAACTAATATATAAAATATTACATATTTCTGAATTTTGATCTCTAAAAGTATATACTATCCCAAATGTCCTACTGATTTTTAATTTAGCCAAAATCCAGGAATTCTCTCACGTTTGAATCCAACTCCTTCTCCTCTACACCCAGAATATATTCCTGAATGAGATCTACACCAACCTGAAGGAAGTATTGATGCCTCAGAGACCTTTACTAACACTTTCAAATCACTTTCTCTACTTATATTTGATAACAGTAAGAAATAAAGTATACTGAAGTAGATTGAGTTGATTAAGTTTCTTTTGCTAGGTTTTAGCTACTCAGATCATACAAATTAATCATATGAAACTTTCCAATTTGATGAAGCTGTAACAGCTCTGAACCTTGATTCTAAGAATAAAATGACCACCTTTATTTATTCATGAAATGAATCATCTGTGTAGAATTTCATTTGATCGTAGATTCATAAATGGATTCTTCCCTGGTGGCTCAGACGATAAAGCATCTGTCTATAATGCGGGAGACCCGGGTTCAATCCTTGGGTCGGGACTATCCCCTGGAGGAGGAAATGGCAACCCACTCCAGTACTATTGCCTGGAAAATCCCATGGACGGAGGAGCCTGGTGGGCTACAGTCTATGGGGTCACAAAGAGTAGGACACGACCGAGCAACTTCACTTTCACTTTCATAAATAAAGCTTGCCTAATTAACACTTCTAGCTGTTTTGTTTTGTTTTTTCTTCTCTAGCTTGAGTAAGTTAATGAGCAAGCTGAACATCATCTGATTCACCTAATACTGTAACTAATAATTTCTACTCAAATAAGTTTCTTCCCAGGGACGGGGGAGCCTGGTGGGCTGCCGTCTATGGGGTCGCACCTAGTCGGACACGACTGAAGCTACTTAGCAGCAGCAGCATATATATTTAAAACTTCAAGCATGTAGGAGAAATTCAATATGTTTTAGTTCTTTCATTTGTAATTATGTGCTTAATAATGTATGAAGCACGAATGATAACATAAACTTGAAATGTTACCAACACATGTTCACAGAAGCTTAAAGAAACTGTCATGAGGTTTTACCTAGAGAAGAGTATTCTAATTAGAGTGATCTTTTGCAATATGTTTACATACAGTAGAAGGTCAAACACAGATGTTAAAGTGATCAATTCAGACCCTCAGAACTCTTATCCTATATAAAGTTTTACTAATGAAGCCACGGATATGAGTCATCAAGAAAGCCAGGCGGAGGAACAGAAATCTGAGACATCCTATGTGGATTTCTGGGTCCTTCCTTTACTCATTGGACATACCTCCATGACCAGGAATACTTGCTGGATTCTCTCAGTGAAGTTTATGGGACACCTCACAAAGTGAAGAACATGTTGGTTATGAAACATCTCCATCTTACACCATAGACAATCTCCTAGGTTACCAGGCTCTTTTACTGGGAGACATGTTCTATAAATCTGTGGAACTTTCCTTCATGAACCATAGTGAATGTTAATCTAGGAACTTTTTGCTAAGACTATCCCATAAATAAGAACTTGCCTTCTAGAAAATATCAGTGGTCAACTTCTCAAGAGATCCGCTGTCAACATATTTACAAGAAGACCAGATGTAGCCTTCCTTCCCTTCCCCTGAACAACCCCCACTCCCCTGATCCACAATCCAGCAATAAGTGATTGCAGGCCCACCTCGTGAAAAATGACCTCAGTCAATGCATCTTTGTCACAGAGTTCTCAAGTATATTTTCATAATTTGTCTCACAAAATTTTTTGCAATATCTTACACAAAAGAATAAGAGGATATTCTGAGACTACTGGCCTTTAAATATATAACAAGGAGTAGATACTCACTCTGCAGAGAAATTAATTGTGCTCACATAGAATTTCCAACCACTTTCAAAGCCGTCAGTTGCTCTTTTTCCTCTCCATCATACAAAGCTCTGTGCCTCTTTTCATACTTGTTGATGAAGACATTTGACTAAGTATACCATTTTTCTAAGGTCAAGTTCACTTGTCTTTCTGACCAGTCAATTTCCATAAGTCCTACACTAGCAGGACTCCCCCTCAACTGCACAAAATATTTCTCTTCCTGGTTCACTCTCTAGACCTTATATACAAGCAATGAGAAGAAGAAAATAAAAAAATAGAAATAATATATTTTGTATGGTGATAATCACCGTCAAGAAAGTTAAACGGTAACATAATACATAGTAACTGAGTACCTAGAGTGTCCTTCTGAGTTGATTTATGTGCTGAAACATATCTGGAAGAAAATAAAGAGGCCAAGATAGCTGAGAAGAAATTTCAGTACTAATTCTGTGCCATGTATGTATGAATAGCAAAAGGAATGATAATTAAGTAAAAAGCCAAGTGGAAAATCATTAGACTAGAGGTCAAAGATGCTTTTGAACTGTGGTGCTGGAGAAGATTCTTGAGAGTCCCTTGGACTGCAAGGAGATCTACCTAGTCCATCCTAAAGGAAATCAATCTTGAATATTCATTGGAAGGACTGATCCTGAAGCTGAAGTTCCAATACTTTGGCCACCTGACACAAAGAACTGACACATTGGAAAAGACCATGATGTTGGGAAAGATTGAAGGCAGGAGGAGAAGGGGATGACAGAGGATGAGATGGTTGGACGGCATCACCGACTCAATGGACATGAGTTTGAGCAAGCTCTGGGGAGTTGGTGATGGACAGGGAGGCCTGGCGTGCCTCAGTACATGGGGACACAAAGAGCTGGACATGACTGAGTGAACTGACTGAGGGGTCAAAGAGGAAGCTAGAATCATGTCCAGGAGTTTTGGCGTGGTATGTGCTTGAGATCAAGTTTGGAGATTTATTGTGCAGGTGAGAAAGCCTTTAAACTCTTTTTAAACTAAGGAATCATCTGAATTGATTTTGTTTCCTAAGATCACTCTGCATCTCTTCTGATAATAAATTTCAACAGGTCAATACAAGAGACAGAGAAACCAGTTAGGAAATGAGAACAAAACATTTTTAAAAATAGTTAAATATTTGGAGTTCAAGAATCGAGTGATTTGTTTTACCAAATTTGGGGACTGCTGAGTGCAAAATGAGCACAACGTGGACAGCCATCCGCATTTCTTGTTCACTAACCGTGTTTCTCTCAGACATTTAAGGAGTTGCAGCTACACAATGAACTGCTTATTAATTTTTAAAGTGACATTACTTCAACAACGTATACTGTCTTAAATATTTTTCCTTTCCCCATACCATGCCTTTCAGGGTTTTTTAAGCACTAAGTGATAGGATAGAAAAGAATTAAATATATTATTGGAATTCTCCAGAGTGAAGTACCATGACACTGATTTGCAAAATTCAGTGGTAGAAAAGCTTCCGGTTAATTCTTTCTTTATTCCTTGTTGCTAGGCTCCATAAGCTGCTCTCTGAGTTTAATGAAAATGAATTGCTGTATAATGTGTGTGTGTGTGTTTATCACAAGTGAAATCCCTTTGATTCAGAGAAATAAATAAGAAATGCTATAAAGAATTAGAATATAATGTTACTTTGGAAAGGAATAACCCCTTAGTTACGGTAACTGTTTTCACACTGCAAGATGGCAATTACTTGGAAATTGCATCTTTTGCCATAACCTTCTCATACTTCTCCTGAAAATTCAATTATTCGTTTCTACAGCTACAGTTCACTGTAGATACAAACCCTGATCTACCTAAGATCAAACAAAACCCGATAAACCCAATACAGGCTGATATATTTGTTCCTATTTGTCTTTAAGGATCTCAGAGATAAAGAGAAAAACAAAATCTAAAAGTAAAGATAAAATAATAGGTGATGGACATCTGAACTATTATCCTAATGAACCATTATTTGGAAAAGCCCATGTATGATGTTAGAAATTAATACTAATTTGCAGTTAATTTACATTTCAAATTTTAGCATGAGAGTTATTCTTTAATTTTCCAGATAATTTTCCAATTTACAAATGGGTAATTAAATTGAATGCAATCAACATGAAATTTCCATTGTGAATATATGTGGGTGTGTGGGAATTCAACATGCAAAACTCCAACACGCAATTAAAATATAGCAGAGACAATTGGTTAAATTTCAAAAACAAACTCTCAGAATTAATGAAGCTCTTTTTTTTTTTTTTCAGTCTCCAAAAGAGCTAATTAGCATTAGCTTAAAAGCAATCAGGAGAGATAATTCTTCAGTTGAAGATTTATCTAAATGTGTTTAACTTGAACAAGAAATGAGGCTAACTTTCACGTAAGAGTCTGTCTCCATCTGATCTCTGAACCCAAAATCTAAACTTGATGTATATAATTGTGGAAGAAAAACTAACATACTAAAGTGATGTTAAAATATGATAGTCAAGCCACAGCTTCTTCCGATAAACTTAGCATGTACATAAATAGTTTGCGCTACCAAGAAAGTGATTATTTTAATGTAACAAAAATGATAATACACATGGAGTAAAAGTGGTGCTTATCAGAGGGTAGATATCAGAACAAAGGTCCGTCTAGTCAAGGCTATGGTTTTTCCCGTGGTCATGTATGGATGTGAGAGTTGGACTGTGAAGAAAGCTGATCGCTGAAGAATTGATGCTTTTGAACTATGGTGTTGGAGAAGACTCTTGAGAGTCCCTTGGACTGCGAGGAGATCCAACCAGTCCATTCTAAAGGAGATTAATCCTGGGTGTTTGTTGGAAGGACTGATGCTAAAGCTGAAACTCCAATACTTTGGCCACCTCATGGGACGAGTTGACTCACTGGAAAAGACTCTGATGCTGGGAAAGGTTGGGGGTGGGAGGAGATAGGGACAACAGAGAATGAGATGGCTGGATGGCATCACCAACTCGATGGACATGAGTTTGAGTGTACTCTGGGAGTTGGTGATGGACAGGGAGGCCTGGCGTGCTGTGATTCATGGGGTCGCAAAGAGTCGGACATGACTGAGCGACTGAACTGAACTGAACTGAACTGAGACATCAGAAAATTAACTTTGCAAAAAGGATGGTTTCAGGGCGTGGAGTTCATGAAAGATCTAAGAAGAAATAACAATAAAAGATCATTATAGGTAAGAATTCAAAGAAAAAACAGCAAATTATAGAAAACTAATATTAAGAAGAGGTGGCAAGAGTACGCAGAAGAACTGTACAAAAGTACAGTACTATCACGACCAAGATAGTCACGATAACGTGATCACTGAGCTAGAGCCGGACATCTAGGAATGTGAAGTCAAGTGGGCCTTAGAAAGCATCACTACAAACAAAGCTAGTGGAGGTGATGGAAATCCAGTTGAGCTATTCCAAATCTAGAAAGATGATGCTGTGAAAGTGCTGCACTCAATATGCCAGCAAATTTGGAAAACTCAGCAGTGGCCACAGGACTGGAAAAGGTCAGTCTTCATTCCAATCCGAAAGAAAGGCAATGCCAAAGAATGCTCAAACTACCGCACAATTGCACTCATCTCACACGCTAGTAAAGTCATGCTCAAACTTCTCCAAGCCAGGCTTCAGCAATACGTGAACCGTGAACTCCCAGATGTTCAAGCAGGTTTTAGAAAAGGCAGAGGCACAAGAGATCAAATTGCCAACATCCCCTGGATTATGGAGAAAGCAAGAGAGTTCCAGAAAAACATCTATTTCTGCTTCATTGACTATGCCAAAGCCTTTGACTGTGTGAATCACAATAAACTGTGAAACATTCTGAAAGAAATGGGAATCCCAGACCACCTGACTTGCCTCTTGAGAAACCTGTATGCAGGTCAGGAAGCAACAGTCAGAACTGTACATGGAACAACAGACTGGTTCCAAATAGGAAAAGGAGTACGTCAAGGCTGTATATCGTCAGCTTGCTTATTTAACTTATATGCAGAGTACGTCATGAGGAACGCTGGGCTGGAAGAAGCACAAGCTGGAATCAAGATTGCCGGGAGAAATATCAATAACCTCAGATATGCAGATGACACTAGCCTTATGGCAGAAAGTGAAGAGGAACTCAAAGTCCTCTTGAGGAAAGTGAAAGAGAAGAGTGAAAAGGTTGGCTTGAAGCTCAACATTCAGAAAACGAAGATCATGGCATCTGGTCCCTTCACTTCATGGGAAATAGATGGAAAAACAGTGGAAACAGTGTCAGACTTTATTTTTTTGGGCTCCAAAATCACTGCGGATGCTGATTGCAGCCAGGAAATTAAAAGATGCTTACTCCTTGGAAGGAAAGTTATGACCAACCATGATAGTATGTTAAAAAGCAGAGACATTACTTTGCCAACCAAGGTCCGTCTAGTCAAGGCTATGGTTTTTCCCGTGGTCATGTATGGATGTGAGAGTTGGACTGTGAAGAAAGCTGATCGCCGAAGAATTGATGCTTTTGAACTGTGGTGCTGGAGGAGACTCTTGAGAGTCCCTTGGACTGCAAGGAGATCCAACCAGTCCATTCTAAAGGAGATCAATCCTGGGTGTTCATTGGAAGGACTGATGCTAAAGCTGAAACTCCAATACTTTGGCCACCTCATGCAACAAGTTGACTCACTGGAAAAGACTCTGATGCTAGGAAAGGTTGGGGGCGGGAGGAAAAGGAGACGACGGAGAATGAGATGGCTGGATGGCATCACCGACTCTGTGGACATGAGTTTGAGTGAACTCCGGGAGTTGGTGATGGACAGGGAGGCCTGGCGTGCTGTGATTCATGGGGTCGCGGAGAGTCGGACACGACTGAGCGACCGAACTGAACTAAACTGAACTGAATATGGTAAATTTGAACTGTGATAAAGATTGTCAAGAAGGCAAATATTTCATGAGCTAGTAAAACCATGTGAAGGACACAGACTGGAAGCTTTCCTCAACTGCACACAAGCATTTAGTAAAATTCTACTACACGTAAACCGTTTCTCCTATGAGCAGTGGCTAGGCTGTGGGTAAACAGGTAATCAGCCCGCAGTTCAGAGAGACTGGGTCTGAGATTTGGAATAGTGCTCAAGAGAAATAAACGATAAACAGGAGAAAACATTTAGAAAATTTAAGACACTGAAACTAGAAATACCTTTAAGGACACACCTCTCTAGGATATTTCATGATAAATAATATTAAAGTATTTAAAATTAACTGATATATGAGTTACAATACTGTTGAAATATTTAATGGTAATAGCACTGTTCTATTACCAATATTAAATAAATACTATCTATAAGTCAGGCACCAAACTCATAACTGCATGGATTATGTTATTTGTCTGTCACACAAACCATGAGGAGAGTGGTAATGTGGGTTTGTGTGTGTGTGAGTATGTTTGAAGTGAAGTCGCTCAGTCGTGTCCGACTCTTTGCGATCCCTTGGACTGTAGTGTACCAGGCTTCTCTGTCCATGAGATTTTCCAGGCAAGAGTACTGGAGTGGGTTGCCATTTCCTTCTCCAGGGAATCTTCCTGACCCAGGGGTCGAACCCAGGTCTCCTGGATTGCAAGCAGACGCTTTATCCTCTGCCGCCAGGGAAGCCCGTGTGTGTATGTTCACTTATCAAGAAATTAAAGCAGAGAGGAGAATGGCGAGATAGGGGTATGGGATTAAGAGATGGAAACTACTCTGTGTAAAATAGATAAGCGAACAGGATACATCGTACAACACAGGGAATTATAGCCCTCATTTTGTAATAATTTTAAATGGAGTATAATCTATAAAAATACAGAATTAGTCTGCTATACACCTAAAATTAATATAATGTTGGGGATCAACTACACTGCAATTTTAAAAATGAAAAAAAAATTAATTCAGAGAATGTTAAGGATATAAATGTTCCAATAAAATAATAGAAAAAGAATCTATATACACATACCACACAACCAATAAAATAACCTGGATTAGTTATATTAATGAAGGTAGTTTTCAGAAAAAGACATATTATAGTAATGAGGAAAAGCATTATCAAATGAAAAGTAGTCAGTCGATGTACTTAAAAATAGGGTCTTAAAAATATAGGAAGTAAAATGAATAGAACTAAGAAGATAAATATGCAAATGTATATAAAATTGGAGTCTTCAAAATTCTTCTCTCAGTTCAGTTCAGTCACTCAATCGTGTCCAACTCTGTGACCCCATGAACCACACGCCAGGCCTCCCCGTCCATCACCAACTGCCAGAGTCCACCCAAACTCTTGTCCATCGAGTTGATGATGCCATCCACCCATCTCATCCTCTGTTGTCCCCTTCTCCTCCTGCCTTCCTTCTTTCCCAGCATCGGGGACTTTTCAAATGAGTCAGTTCTTCGCATCAGGTGGCCAAAGTACTGAAGTTTCAGCTTCAACATCAGTCCTTCCAATGAATATTCAGGACTGATTTCCTTTAGGTGGACTGGTTGGATCTCCTTGCAGCCCAAGGAAATCTCAAGAGTCTTCTCCAACACCACAATTCAAAAGCATCAATTCTTCAGCACTCAGTTTTCTTTATGGTCCAACTCTCACATCCATACATGACTACTGGAAAAACCATAGCCTTGACTAAATGGATTTTGATAGCAAAATAATGTTTCTGCTTTTTAATATGCTGTCTAGGTTGGTCATAACTTTTCTTTCAAGAAGCAAGTGTCTTTTAATTTCATGGCTGCAGTCACCATCTGCAGTGATTTTGGAAGATAAAGTCTGTCACTGTTTCCATTGTTTCCCCATCTATTTGCCATGAAGTGATGGGACCGGATGCCATGATCTTAGTTTTCTGAATGTTGAGTTCTAAGCCAACTTTTTCACTTTCCTCTTTCACTTTGATCAAGAGGCTCTCTAGTTCTTCTTCACTTTCTACCATAAGGGTGGTGTCATCTGCATATCTGAGGTCACTGATAATTCTTTCAGCAATCTTGATTCCAGCTTGTGCTTCATCCAGCCCAGCATTTTGAAAGGTTGTTGCTGAACCATGAAAGACACTATGATTCTTGGCCTCCGGAGGAGAAGAATTCAATCCAGGGCCAGAGACGAGGCTTGATCGCTCAGAGCTTTTGTGTAATAAAGTTTTATTGAAGTATAAAAGAGATAGAGAAAGTTTCTGACATAGACATCAGAAGGGGGCAGAAAGAGTGTCCACCTGCTAGTCTTTAGTTTGATGTTTTATAGCTACTGCTGCTAAGTTGCTTTAGTCATGTCCAACTCTGTGCAACCCCATAGACGGCAGCCCACCAGGCTCCCCCATCCCTGGGATTCTCCAGGCAAGAACACTGGAGTGGGTTGCCATTTCCTTCAATGCATGATAGAGAAAAGTGAAAGTGAAGTCACTCAGTCGTATCCGACTCTTCACGACCCCATGGACTGCAGTCTACCAGGCTCCTCCGTCCATGGGATTTTCCAAGCTACAGTACTGGAGTGGGGTGCCATTGCCTTCTCCGATATAGCTACTAGCAGTCTGCTAATTAAAGAAAGGAATGGCCCCTCCCCTACAACATGCATTTTGAGATGACACTGGCACCATGTGAGTCACCCCAGACCGTAAACGACTGACAAGGATCTTGAAGGAAAGGCAGGTCTCCACACAAATGCACGGTTTCATTAACACAGATCAGGAGAACAACGTGTGAGTATCACACAGTGGTTTGTCAGGTGGGCTCTGAGCCTTTAGGCAGAACCGACTTGAAGACAGAGTCTGGGATAAATTTGCAGTAGATTAACGTAGCTTCAGACAAACATTTCCATAAGAAAAGTGCATTGGTTAGCTCAAGGTTTGAGAAAAGTTAAGTTCAGGTGGAACCAGGTGTCATTATGGCAACACAGAATTTTAAGAAAAACCTCTCTTTAAATTTGTATAGAGAAGGGAAAAAATGTAACACTAGTTTGATTCCTTCCTCTGCTTAAGAGAGAGATAAAAAAATGTGTGACACTTGCAGCATATTTCCTCCATTTGGAGACCCCTGGCCTTCCTGACTATTACCCTCTCGGTGTACTCTGCATATAAGTTAAATAATCAGGGTGACAATATACAGCCTTGACATACTCCTTTTCCTATTTGGAACCAGCCTGTTGTTCCATGTCCAGTTCTAACTGTTGCTTCCTGACCTGCATACAGGTTTATCAAGAGACAGGTCAGCTGGTCTGGTATTACCGTGGCTTTCAGAATATTCCACAGTTTATTGTGATCCACACAGGCAAAGGCTTCAGCATAGTCAATAAAGCAAAAAGAGATGTTTTTCTGGAACTCTCTTGCTTTTTTGATGATCCAGTGGATGTTGGCGATTTGATCTCTGGTTCCTCTGCCTTTTCTAAAACCAGCTTGAACATCTGGAAGTTCACGGTTCACGTACTGTTGAAGCCTGGCTTGGAGAATTTTGAGCATGACTTTACTAGCATGTGAGATGAGTGAAATTCTGTGGTAGTTTAAACATTCTTTGGCATTGCCTTTCTTTGGGATTGGAATGAAAACTGACTTTTCCAGTCCTGTGGCCACTGCTGAGTTTTCCAAATTTGATGGCATATTGAGTGCAGCACTTTCACAGCATCATCTTTCAGGATTTGAAATAGCTCAGCTGGAATTCCGTCACCTCCACTAGCTTTGTTCATAGTGATGCTTTCTAAGGCCCACTTGACTTCGCATTCCAGGATGTCTGGCTCTAGGTGAGTGATCACACCATCGTGATTATCTTGGTCATGAAGATCTTTTCTGTACAGTTCTTCTGTGTATTCTTGCCACCTCTTCTTAATATCTTCTGCTTCTGTTAGGTCCATACCATTTCTGTCCTTTATTGTGCTCATTTTTGCATGAAATGTTCCCTTGGTATCTCTAATTTTCTTGAATAGATCTCTAGTCTTTCCCATTCTATTATTTTCCTCTATTTCTTTGCACTGATTGCTGAAGAAGGCTTTCTTATCTTTCTGTGCTATTCTTCTCTCAAATATTTATAAAAATGCAGATAGAAAATCAGGAAATAGATGATCTGAAGAACACTATCAACCTAATTGACATCAAATAACCATGCACCTGAAGGATAATAAGAAATAAGAGTTCTTCCTAAGGTGAACAAGATACAACCACCAAGATACATCACAATCTGAGCCATAAAGCAAATTGAAACTTAAGAAATATAAAGAAATTCAGGCAATCAATGTTCTTGAGTGATGACTAGAATTAAAACCAGACATCAATATCAGAAAAGTACCTAGAAAATCTTAAATATTTTGAGAGTAAAATGCATAACCTCAACAACTTATGCAACCTCATGGAAAGTTACTATTTAAAGTATAAGAAAACAAAAATATAACACACCAAAATATGAAAGATAGAACTCAAACAATGCTTAGATAGAAATTTATAGCATGAAATGGAATTTAGCAAAACAAAAATGTGTTAAATGAGTAATAAAGGATTCTACTCTAAAGTCTAGAAAAATGAAAGACAATGAGGAAACTTAAGAAAGAGAAATGAAAAAGAGTGGAATTAAACAGAATTAAAAATAATAAGGAAAATTAACAAACCAAAAGCTAGTTTTTGGAAAAGGTAAATAAAATGGATAAATCTCTAAGAATACTAACTAGTAGAAAGAGAAGCAGCACACACTTCTAAT
The DNA here is from genome assembly GCF_049115385.1 of Moschus berezovskii. Lineage (NCBI taxonomy): Eukaryota > Metazoa > Chordata > Mammalia > Artiodactyla > Moschidae > Moschus > Moschus berezovskii. Next base: position 2,298,767 of record NC_142475.1, on the reverse strand, counting down.
ATCATAATGAAGAACTGAACACCACTATAGATACTACAATACTAAGTGGATAGCAAGGGAATGATTACTCATAGTCTTAAAGATGAAATAAAATGGATTATTTTCTCAAACTATGAAGATCAACACTGAAAACATAAAAAATCTGCCTCGTTCAGAATTTATTAAAGTAATATCATTCATAGTTTAAAACTATCTGACAAAGAAAACTCTCGATCCAGTAGGTTTCACTGGTGAGTTCTTTCAAATAGTTGAAAAAAAAACAAAAACAATTCTACACAATATATTTCAAAGATTATACTTGGAAAGAATGCTTCCCAATTTATGGTGTGGGGCCAGCATTAGCTTAATACTAGAAAATATAAGAAAATAATATTAGAGATCAACATCTCTTAACACACATACGAACATTCTCAGCAAAGTTTCAGCAACTCAAATTCAGTACGCTGTACAGAGGGTAACACAGCCTGATGAAGAGGAGCTCGCTCCAAGAAGGAACAGCTAATTCAGTATCAAGAAGCAATCTGTGTAATTCACTGTGTCAAGAAACTAAAAGAGGATATCCAAATAGTATCTCAATAGACGCAGAAAATCATTGGAAAATTTTTAATATCCTCATATAAAAAGTCAAAATAATTGGAAAGGAAAAAGTTAAACCTGCTATATTCACAAGTGATGGGATTGTGTAGAATTCTTAAATATTTCATAGTTAACAATTTAGCAAGGTCACATGATAAGTGTCAATGTAAAAGCATCAATTATATTTTCATATACCAGTAATAAACAGTTGGAATCTAAAATTAAATTTTAAAAATTGCACCATATACAATACCACTAAACATATGAAATATATAGATATAAATCTAACCATATGAATATAAGATCAATCTTTTGAAAACTACATTACATTGTTGAAAGCAATCTTTAAAAACCTAATTATATAGGGCGGCATATAATGCTGCTAAATTGGAAAGTTCAATATTAAAATGCCAATTCTAAATTTGATTTTTATACTTATTAAAATCTCAGTGAAAGTTTTAATTCCAACAAACATTTTTATCACTAAACTTTTTCAAACTTTTTCCAAACTTTATAGAGAAAGGCAGAAGAGAATAGCCAATTTTAGCATACAAGATCAAAGTTAGAAAATTTACCATTCTCCAAATCAAGATATACCATTAAAACAATCAGAGCAGTTCATATACATTACTCTATTTATGGAGTCTTCCATAAATAGAGCTATAAAATAGAGTCCACAGCTTCATAACAAAATCATAAAAACAATCCAATAACAAAAAGATAGTCTCCCAACAAATGCTACTGGAACAATTCAAATTCATATGCAAAAATGTACAAGTTTGACCTAGAGTGCGAACTTGAAATTACTTAAAAGTGAATCATAGACCTTCTTGTAAATTTTAAATCAACATAGAAAATTTTATAAGCTTATGAAAAATAAAAAATTTTATTGCAATATCAAAATCAGCATCCATAAAGAAAAGAAAATTATAGTTTATCAAAATTAAAAACTTGCTATGAAAAACGACAACAGTTGAGAGAATGAATGTATTGGCAAGTCATATTCTTGAGAAAGTACTTGTATTCAGGATATATAAGGAATTCTGGATTAAAAAAAACATACAATCCAATAAAGATATGGGCAAGAGATTTAGATATAAGCTTCACCAAAGAGGAGATATCGATGGCAAATGAGCACATAGAAAGATACTCGAGTCATTAACCTTTCAGTTCAGTTCAGTTCAGTCACTCAGTCGTGTCCGACTCCTGCAACCGCATGAATCACAGCACGCCAGGCCTCCCTGTCCATCACCAACTCCTGGAGCTCACCCAAACTCATAGGGAAATGCAAATAAAGATCACAATGAAATACCACTGCACACCTACTAGCTGAAATTCCTCCTCCAACACCTGCTTCCACACCCTCCTGCCGCCCCTCAAAAAAAAAAATCCTGACAATGCTGAGTGCTGGAGAGGACACAAAGCAATTTCCATTCATTGCTATTGGCAGTGCAAGCTGGCAGGTTCGCAGTTTAACAATAGTTTGACAATTTCTTATACAGTTTCACAATGTCTTATAAACAGTTTAACAAGTTATTATAAATTAAACATATACATGATAAAAGTATCATATGCCTAGATATTATCCCAAAGAAATAAAAGCTTATTTTTACACAAATTCTATATGGTAATATTTATGGCATATTTACTTATAATCAACCAAAACTGAAAACAGCCCATATGTCTTTCAACTAGCAAATGGATAAACTCTGCTGTATTTATGCTATTGAAGACTTAGAATACACAAGAATAAGCAAAATACAAGAGCAAAACATAAGAATAAGCCATGGATGGAGGAGCCTGGTAGGCTGCAGTCCGTGGGGTCGCTATGGGTCAGACACGACTGAGCAACTTCACTTTCACTTTTCACTTTCACACATTGGAGAAGGAAATGGCAACCCACTCCAGTGTTCTTGCCTGGAGAATCCCAGGGACAGGGGAGCCTGGTGGGCTTCCGTCTATGGGGTCACACAAGAGTCGGACACGACTGAAGTGACTTAGCAGCAGCAGCAGCATTGATTCGTTAAAAAATATAGATAGATCCTGAACCCATTTTCAAAGTGGAAGAAGTCAGACTCAAACTACTATTGTATTTGATTCCATCTAAATAGAATTAATGTTCTTTGATTCCATCTGCATGCCATCTGGGTAAGGCAAACAATAAAATGGAAACAGGTTAGTGGTTAGCAGACTAGAAGTAAGGACAAATTTGGAAATTTCAAAAATTCACTGAGAATAAAACTGCCTTATATTAGTAAGGTCGTGTATACTGGATGTAGTGTTCACAAAGTGTTTAATTCTACTCTAGAAAAAGACACAGATATTAAAAGAACAAATTAATATTCCCTGCATCTAGTTAATAATTATTAGAGTTGGCATTCAAATCCATCTCCTGATTCTAAATCCAGCGTTCTTTATATTACAAGTTAAAGTAATTTATATTTTTAAAAATACTATGTTTTATCATATAATTCTTATCTTTAAATTTACTTTTATATTTTCCAGCTACTTAGAGGACGTTTATATTTGTCATCTCGACAAATGTTTGGTGTTTCTGTACCTAATATTCAGAGTAGAAGAAGCAGTTTGTACATTATTGACTTCACAGATATATTGAACTTTTACATCTAATTTAGCATGCACAACACATATTTTTAGATAAATATCATTAAATTATTTATCAGGGTGTACTGGTCAAAATGGCTTTTACCATATTGCTAAAAGCAAACTTGTGACATGATGATGTTATTTTTAATCATTTAGAAGGGTAAGCTGATGAAAGCAATTTTTCCTTCCATAAAAATTAATTATTTAATGCAATACCTCATTAAAAAATAAATCATTGTTTCTCTCATTTTTACTTTGCAATTATTTTCATACACCCTAACTACTTTGACTCCTGCCTAGTTTTTAAGTTATTGCTTATTCTATTACTTATCTGTTCTTTTTCACATATGTTTTAGCTGCTGCTGCTGCTGCTGCTAAGTCACTTCAGTCGTGTCCGACTCTGCGTGACCCCATAGACGGAAGCCCACCAGGCTCCCCCGTCCCTGGGATTCTCCAGGCAAGAACACTGGAGTGGGTTGCCATTTCCTTCAATGCATGATAGAGAAAAGTGAAAGTGAAGTCGCTCAGTCGTGTCTGACCCCTAGTGACCCCATGGACTGCAGCCCACCAGGCTCCTCCATCCATGGGATTTTCCAGGCAAGAGTACTGGAGTGGCTTGCCATTGCCTTCTAGCAGGTGCTCCCAATTCACATATTTTTATGGTATCAATGAGTTGCAGTGATTTTTGGATAATTCAAGTTAAAGAGCCCCTTAGATTAAAAAAGGGAGCATTTCTTTTAAATACATTCAATCAAGAGCCAGGTTCTTCACAATATCTCATTCTTAGGATCACTTTGACAATTAATCTCAGTGTTCCTAGAAGTATCAGTCCCTTGTTTTCATGACTGATTACCACAAGGGTGTGTATGTGTAGGTGTGTGGATGTGCATAAAATATTTGGAGTTCAAAACAATGCCCCACACTAATTTTATTATACCAAACTCACATCCTTTTAAATCCTTCCTACTAACACTTGGAAAAACTAAATTATGAGTATAACAGATGAAAGAGCATTCTGAAATAATGCTAATATACCTATGAGAAAAAACTATATTTTGGTATGAAAATAGAAAGATGAGATTGTGGTGATTTCCTAGGTATTAAAGAAAAAGATAAGCAAATAGTTGAAACAAAAGTGGATGTTTGTTGTTCAATAAGATTACCATTATGCTTCCAGTTTTGTAACTAAATGTACAAATAAAAGGATGATATGCATATTTAGACAGAAAATGGAAAGTGCTATTGTGGAAATTGCCAAGTTTAGGATAATAAAATATTATGAGAATGATCTAAGTAAGCAACAAAGATTTTCTCAACATAGCTTCTAATTTTTTTCTCCTTTAATGCAGACATTACTGATAAACTTTCATAACAGTGTTTCAAGACATGGTGGCTGACTTTTTACAAAAATTAACCAGGACCTATGAAGGGCAAAATGTGCATTTTTCCTCTCCTGGCAGGTACGGAGGCTTTTGCTGCGCAACTCCTATGAATATTAACAATGCTGATTACTGATCCAGTAGACGACGACGGCTCATTCTCAGCCGTCACAGTCCGTCACATACAGTCATATTTAGAGACTGCACCCCTGCAAGTTATGGTGCTTGGGCGCCCTTTAACTTGCAGATCCTTGACACAAAAGACAGTTACAGTGTATTTATAGCCTTTAAGGTCACTGATCATCGATATGATGGACCATTATGTCTCCAGAACGTGTCGGCTGTCGGCACTATTGGTCTATTAACAGAATATCCTCTGCACTACACACATGCTCTATGAGACCATCTGCCAAATATCCTTATAAAAGAATCGCTAGAATCTGTTCTGCATAACCACGCTAAAGTAATTTCGATTGACACAGTGATTCTTCTGTGTATCTATCATACTTACACCTGAAAGTCCTTGAGTCTCTTTGCCACCTTCCTTATTAATAATCTGCACACTCCTAGTTAATTATACTGCAGAAGGTTATTTTAGCAGCTGAAAGAACGTTTGTAAATCTCGGCATTTTACTGTATATTTCCCAAAGAGTCAGTTTATTTCTTCCTTTAAAAAAAAACTTTCAATTTTTTATTAGAACGTTTTGGACAAAATAAAAGACAGTTTTGAAGAATGTTTTGCAGTTAAGACTTTGGAAGGGGAGAGTATCATTGACATCTTATTGTTCTAATTAATATTTTCACTTAGCTGTTGCTGCTTCATTTTAACTATTTCTTTTTACATTTGGGAAAATTTTGAATTTACAAGGAAGGTGTAAATAGTGTAGATAGCTTCTGTAGACTTGTTTCCTGGCTTCTGCTTAGACTGTGTGTGTGTGTGCCCAGCCATATCTGACTCTGCAACCCCATAGACTGTAGCTTGCTAGTCTCTTCTGTCCATGGCATATTCCAGGCAAGAATACTGGAGTGGATTGCCTATTCCTACCTCAAGCGATCCTCCTAACCCAGGGATTGAAACTATGTCTCCTGGATCTTTTGCATTGTCAGGGAGATTCTTTACTTTGCCACCTGGGAAGTCCCTCGTTTAGATTGACATTGTATATAACAATAAAGCTATTATAAAATGTAAGAAATTACCATTGGTACAATTTTATTCACCAACACACAAATTTAATCACATTTCAGTGATTTTTCCCATTAGTGTTTTTTTTCTTTTCTGTTTTATGATCCAACCCAGGGTCCCAATTTTTCTTAGCTGTCATGTATCCTTAATCTCCTCTAATCAGAAACACTTCTTTCAGTTCCGTTAAGTTCAATATCTCAGTCGTGTCCAACCCTTTGCGTCCCCATGGACTGAAGCCCGCCAGGCCTCCCGGTCTGTCACCAACTCCCAGAGCTTACTCAAACTCATGTCCATTGAGTCGGTGATGCCATCCAACCATCTCATCCTCTGTTGTCCCCTTTCCCTCCCGCCCTCAATCTTTCCCAGCATCGGGGTCTTTTCAAATGAGTCAGCTCTTCATATCAGGTGGCCAAAGTATTGGAGGTTCAGCTTCAACATCAGTTCTTTCAATGAGTATTCAGGACTGATTTCCTTTAGGATGGACTGGTTGGATCTCCTTGTAGTCCAAGGGACTCTCAAGAGTCTTCTCCAACATCACTTCACCAACACCAGTTCAAAATCATCAATTCTTCAGTGCCCAGCTTTCTTTAGGGTCCAACTCTCACATCCATACATGACTACTAGATAAAAACATAACTTTGACTAGACAGACCTTTGTCAGCAAAGTAATGTCTTTGCTTTTTAATATGCTCTCTAGGTTGGTCATAGCTTTTCTTCCAAGGAGCAAGCGTCTTTTAATATCATGGCTGCAGTCACCATCTGCAGGGATTTTGGAGCCCAAGAAAATACAGTCTTTCACTGTTTCCATTGTTTCCCCACTTCTTTAGTCTCTTTAAACACTAAACATTTCTTCAGTCTTTACAATTTTGAAGTGCACTGGTCAGTTCCTTTAAAAATAATTTTTCATAATTCTCTTCTATTTTGTTTAGACTGAGGTATTGCATTGTTGGAAAGAATGGTAGAAAGGCTATATACACTCTTCTCAGCACTCCTATTAGGGAACGCCTGATGTCTGTTTGTGGTACTGATGACGACAGTCTTGATCATTTGGCCATTAATGTGTCTGTCAGAAATACCCATGCAATCTAACTGCAATTATATTATACTTGTAATATGATTACAATATATTATAGCTATGTATTATGATAAAATGTAATTATAATAATTACGTATTTTGAGAAAGTTATTTGACACTCTGACTATTCTGTTTAAGGTTAAAACTTCACCTATTCATATCAGCATCCATTGGAAGAGACTGCCTGCAGCAATTATGACTTTGGTAGCGTAATAGTGAGCTTCTGTTTCTCCCACATCATCCACATTAATTAATTGGAATTCTTCTGATTCAGTTTTTATTTCAGCACAGACTCACCGTGTTTATTTGAAGGTTCAAAATCCAACACTACGCTTCTTTTCCCTCAAACTCTAGTTGTGACCCTAATAACTGTAAGGTCAACTCTGGGGTGCACGTATTTCTTCATATGCCCTGCTGCTTCTTTACTAGCTCCACAGATTCCTCAAAATTCATTTTGCATTTCTCCTGTCCAGGCTCAGAATCAGTTAGTTCTTCAATGAAACTTCCTTATTTTTATTAGAGAATTGCAATTAGGGACTCTATTATTGGTGGTAATAAGTGTGCTCATTGCTACTGTGTGGTCACTGCTTTTGCCTGGAGAATTCACACATGTCTCTCTTGCTTGCACACACATGCATATTTATGATTCTGAACTCTTTGTTTATATTTTAACAAACCATCAGTGCCTGCCGATGCCGCTGCCCTCACTCAGCACCACTGCCATCCTAGGTGTCCTACCACTATGTTTGCCTTTAGCCTTGACTATTCGGTCAATGTTCCCATCATCTTGAATGCGTATCATTATCATAAAATATAAGGGAGACAATGTGTATTTGTTATATGTTATAGTGTAAAAAAAACACCCAGAATATAGTGGCTTAAAATAAAAAACTTTGTTTTAATCTCACAGATTCTGTGGATCAATTATCTGGGCATAGCTTAGCTGGGCGCCCCTGTCCAAGGGGCTCTCACAAGATGGCAAACAAAGCAGCATCTGGAGCTGCAGCTGTCTCAGGGTACTTTAGGGCCCGACTGCTTACTAGCTCATTCTCAAGGCTCATGGAAGGTCTCAAAATTCCACTCCCAAGTTCCTTCACATGACCGTTGGTAGGCTTTAGGAGACCACTTCCAAATGCATTCACAGAAGCACCTCAAGTCCTCACTGGAGGTTGACCAGAGGTACCCAGAACAGAGGTACACCAGAACAAGATCTCCAAGACAGAGAGAGAAGGAAAATAACCCATTTTCAGATGTCACATCTCGTTTCATTCACTATATTTATGTAAAACAGGTGATACACTAATCAAACCCTTAAAGGGGGAGGTATAACATTAGGACATACATATCAGAAGGCAGAAAAACCTGAGTGCCTTTTCAGAGCCTGCTTATCACCTTCTGACCCTCAGCAATTTACTTTGGTTCCAGATGGAAAAAACATCCACTTCCCCCACAGGTCCTCAAAGTCCCTTTCATCTGCAGCATCAGCCCAAGGTCTAGAATCTTATCACCTAATTCCAGGTATAGATGAAACTATATTATGAAAAATGGTAAGGAAGTTTCTTAGGAAATAGGAAATGTTGCCAAAAGAAAAACTGGACCTGCATAAAAGAATGATGAATATTAGAAATGCTAAATTTGAGGGAAAATGTGTAAGATGTATTTAGTCATTTGTAATCTCTGTAAAATAAAACTAAATATTTAAACTAGAAACAGCAGTCAAGTGTAATGGGTTTTCAGCATTTTGAAACGTGAAATATGTGAAAACAATAGCATGAAGGATGGGAGGGGAATAAAGGCAGGATATTTCTGCAAGGATTTTTGTTAAAATTAAAATTGTACAGTTTAAACGCAAATGGCTATCACTTAAAAAAAAAACAACACCACATTTACATAGAAACCTACATAATGAAGCCACAATTAAAAACTCCCAAACAGCAAAGTTCAGGGAACTTGCAAGTTGGTAAGCACAGCCACACCTGGGGAGTTACAGCACCCCGGCTCCACAGAGTCAGGGGATTCTTTGGGGAACTCTTCTGCACCTGCTGGTCCAGCTAGCTGTTCATTTCTGCCACAAGTGAACCGAGAAGCAGTGTGTTAGAGTGAGACACACCCAGATATTACGGTCTCCGACACCCGGATTCCAGTCCTAGCTCTACTAACCAACCAGCGGATGTGCTTGGCCACTCGGCTTAGTCTTGTGTCTGCCTTCCCATATCTGCATAAAATAGAGGGTTGATTAAATAGTCCTAGAGTTTAACACTAGAAACCTGCATTTCTAACAAGAAACCCTGTGATTCTAAGGCATTCTGACTTTTGAAAACCACCTCTTATGACGTCAAGTTGTTAAAAATTTAAAAACCTTCAGCTCAAAAGCAAACAAATAAAACAGAAACACTAAAAGAATAAAACAATGCAGTCTAGCTAATAAGACAAGAGGAGGATTAAAAATAAACATTTAAGACAAAAAAAGGAGAAAGGATAAGAGGGGGAAAGTGCGAGAACATGCAGGACAAAGAGAAACCAACCAGCAAAAGTGCAATTAAAACTTGCCCATTGGTAAATGCAGTGCATAAGTGTAAACTTTTCTAATCGTTCAACCGAAACATAGATGTCAACTATGTGTTATTTACAAGAAGCCAATTTAAATATAAGGACATTTATGTGTTACGTGCAAAAGAATGGAAAAGACATACCATGTAAACATTATACATACAAAATTAGAATAACAATATTAATATTAGGCAAATTAGATGTGAAAATAAGGAATAATTCAGACATACAAAGGTAGTTTTCATAGTGATAAAGGGGGTAAATTTATTTTTCTTTTTTCTGCAGTCTGAAATAGCTCGGTTTATTTTTAGCAAAAGCATAAGCATGAGAAGATTCAAATATTTAATGTCATTGGAACTAGTTCAATTTTATTAAATAAAACTAAATTTGTATGCAACTAATAATAACAGAGTTTCATATACTCTGAAGACAACATGAGGAAGTTAAAGGAGAAATAAACCATACCAGTTATAATCGGAGAGATCAACACTTATCTCTGAATAGATTAAAATTACTTACTGAGAAATGCAATCAGAATATACAGTTCATGAACAAAATTGTCAAGGAGCCTGACCCAACTGAAAATTACTGATAACACTATCCCAAACCACTAAAATATACATTTAAGTGTATTGAGCATTAGTCATTCCAGTGAATATTCTGGGTTGATTTCACTTAGGACTGACTGGTTTTATCTCCTTGCAGTCCAAGGGACTCTCAAAAATCTTTCCAGCACCACAATTTGAAAGCATCACTTCTTAGGTGCTCAGCCTTCTTTATGGTCCAGCTCTCACATCTGTATTTGACTACTGGAAAAACCATAGCTATGCAGACCTTTGTCTGCAAAGATATTTCTCTTTTTAATATGTAGTCTAGGTTTGTCATGACTTTCCTTCCAAGGAGCAAATGTCTTTTAATTACATGGCTGTTCACTACTCAGGCCCAAAGCCAGGAAGTGGTAAGTCCACATCATGTATTTTAAGCTTTGGTTGTGCCAATACCCCATTCCCAGTAGCAATCTTTGGTCAGTGTATCAGTTGCCACATAATACACTATACCAAGAAGAAAAGGAAAGATATATTCATCTGAGGAAAACAGAAAAAGGATATATCATTCCTTTTCTTCTTGGTATAGTGTATTAAGTGGCAATCGATACAATGAACATAGGAGAGATAAGAAAGACTTCTCTAGTGATCAATGCAAAGAAATAGAGGGAAACAACAGAATGGGAAAGACTAGAGATCTCTTCAAGAAAATTAGAGATATCAGTGGAACATTTCATGCAAAGATGGGCACAATAAAGGACAGAAATGGTGTGGACCTAACCGAAGCAGAAGATACTAAGACAAGGTGGCAAGAATACAGAGAAGAACTGTACAAAAAAAAAAAGACCCAGATAACCACAATGGTGTGATCACTCACCTAGAGCCAGACATGCTGGAGTCAGAAGTCAGGTGAGCCTTAGGAAGCATTACTATGAACAAAGCTAGCAGAGGGAATGGAATTCCAGTTGAGTTATTTCAAGTTCTAAAAGATGATGCTGTTAAAGTGCTGCATTCAATATGTCAGCAAATTTGGAAAACTCAGCAATGGCCACAGGACTGGAAAAGGTCAGTCTTCATTCCAATCCCAAAGAAAGGCAATGCCAAAGGATGCTCAAACTACCAGACAATTGCACTCATCTCTCACACACTAGCAAAGTAATGCTCAAAATTCTTCAAGCCAGGCTTCAACGGTACATGAACTTAGAACATCCAGATGTTCAAGCTGGATTTAACAAAGGCAGAGGAACCAGATCAAATTGGCAACATCTGTTGGATCATAGAAAAAGCAAGAGAGTTTCAGAAAAACATGTACTTCTGCTTTATTGACTCCGCCAATGCATTTGGTAAAAGCAACAAAGAAACTCATACTCACAAAAAGAAAGTGGAAAAAAAAGAATAAAGAGAGGAACAAAAAAGAAAAAGAGAGAGAGTAATGAAACCCACGAACAAACCCATAAACGAGAACAGACACTAAACACTAGAGCAGCAAAAATGCAAAACAGATGCAAAAAAGTGCATTATAAAGAAAGAATATTGCAGAAATAGGAAAAAATGAAATGAATTTATTTATAAATAAAGGTATTAAAAAAGGAAAAACTAAACAAAAATTAAAGGATTAATAAAAAAACAGAACAAAAAGAAAAAGCAAACTATATATAGATAGAGAGAGACCAGTAGTAAAAAGAACGCTATCCTGTGATGTCAGATGTCCTCTCCACACAGTGAGTTCCAGCCAGTCTGCCTACTGAGAAAGTCGTCAATATTTCTAAGATGTCTAGGCCTTCTGTGGGCACTGTGGGATCAGTTCCTATTCTGAGCTGGCCTTTCTCCAGCTTGTTCTATCTTCCAGAGTCCACCGTCTCCCCAAAGTCCACCGTCTCACACTCACTGTGGGGATTAAATCTGCTGCACCGGGACAACGATACATTGCCTCTCTGGCAGGAAGGCTCAGGCTCTTCCCTGGACTCTCGTCTATGCTGTATCAGTCTTCTCAGGGCAGCTTCACGCCATCAACCCCAGTCCCTTCCTGGAGTCCAGCCCCCAAAGTCTGAGCTTCAGCACCCAGCAGCCACTCCCCATGGCAGCCACACAAACAGATCCTCAGCTGGGAACTGCTGGTTGTCAGATTTCTGTCCTGAATTCTCTCCACACTTTTTGATGTGCTCTCCTCTGAGGTTCCGAAGCTCCCTGTCTCTGCTCTTGAGGGCGTTTCCACATGTGCCGAAACTTCCTCCTTCACAGTTCCCTCCCCAAGGGGCAGGACCCCTCCTGTTTTCTTGGTCTCTTTAGTTATTACCAATGGCATTTTTCACAGGACTAGAACGAAAAATTCAAAATTCATATGGAAACATAAAAAAATAAATAAATAACCAAAGCAATCTTTAGAAAGAAAAACAGAGCTGGAGGAATCAATCTCCCTGGCATCAAATTACACTACAAAGCTACAGTCATCAAAACAGTATGGTACTAGCACAAAACAGAAATATAGACCAATGGAACAAGAGAGAAAGTCCAGAGATAAACCCATGCACAAAGGGGCACTTTATCTTTGCAAAGGAGGCAAAAATTTACAATGGAGTAAAGATAGCCTCTTCAATAAGTGGTGCTGGGAAAATTGAACAGCTATGTGTAAAAGAATGAAATCAGAACACTTTCTAACGCCATACACAAAAATAACCTCAAAATAGATTAAAGACTTAGGTATAAGGCCAGAAACTATAAAGCTCTACAGTTTACAAACTATAAAGAGGAAAATATATGCAGTATGTAAATCACAGCAAGATTCTCTCTCCTTCACCACATAGATTGATGGAAATAAAAGCAAAAATAAACAAATGGGAACTAATTAAACTTAAAAGCTTTTGTATAGCAAAGGAAAATATAAATAAGATAAAAAGACAACCCTCAGAATAAGAGAAAATGGTGGCAAAGGAAGCACTTGACAAAGGATTAATCTCCAAAATATATAAGCAGCTCATATAGCTCAATATCAAAAAACCAAAAAACACAATCAAAAAATGGGCAGAAGACCTACACAGACATTTCTCCAAAGAAGACATACATTAATCCAACAAATGCATGAAAAGGTGCTCAACATTACTTATTATTAGAAAAATTCAAATCAAAACTACAATGAGATGTCATCTCACGCCAACCAGAATGACCATCATCAAAAAACCTACAGACAATAAACGCTGGAGAGAATGTGGAGAACAGGGAACCCTCCTGCACTGTTAGTGGGAATATAAACTGATACAGACATTATGGAAAACAGTGTGGGAATTCCTTAAAAAAACAGGAACAAGTCCGCTATATGGCCCAGCAATTTCACTACCAGATGTATACTCTGAGTTAACCACAATTTTAAAAGGCACATACATCAGTGCTCATTGCAGCAATGAACATGGAGGTAACATAGATTTCCATCGACAGATGAATGGATAAAGAAGCTGTGGTATATTTATACATCGGCATACTGGTCAGCCATAAAAAGGAATGAATTTGAGTAAGTGTAGAGAGATGGATGAACCTAGAGCCTCTTATACAGAGCAAAGTGAGTTAGAAAGCGAAAAACAAGTCTTGCATATTAGCATATATATATGGAATCTAGAAAAACGGTACTGGTGAACCTAGTAGAGAATGGACTTCTGGACGCAGCAGGGGAAGCTGAGGTCAGGACGAAGTGAGAAAGCAGCATTGCCGTCATGTGGGAAATGCATGGCTGGCGGGGAGTTGCTAAATAAGCAAGGGGCCCAGCCTAGTGCTCTGTGATAACCTAGATGGGAGGGATGGTTGAAAGAGGGAAGGCTCAGGAGGGAGGCGATATATCAGTTCAGTTCAGTTCAGTCGCTCAGTCGTGTCCGACTCTTTGCGACCCCATGAACTACAAGCCAGGCCTCCCTGTCCATCACCAACTCCCGGAGTCCAACCAAACCCATGTGCATCGAGTCGGTGATGCCATCCAACCATCTCATCCTCTGTCATCCCCTTCTCCTCCTGCCCTCAATCTTTCCCAGCTTCAGGGTCTGGTATATATATACACATATATAGTTATATATAGACATGATATAGATGTAATTATGACTGACTCACACTGTTGCATGGCAGAAGCCCAACACAAAATTGTAAAGCAATTTCCCACCAATTAATTCTTTTTCAAAAAGGGAAGAAAAAGTTCCTGTATTTTTCTGACAGAACTTTAAAGTCATTCAGCATCTAATACCGCATTCTAATAGCTGCGAGTCAAACACGCAACCCAGATTCATAAGTTGAGAGTTAGATGCCAGGTCCAGATGGCAGAATTATTAAAAATATGTAAGCACTACTTTGAAAACCACAACACAATAAATCATTTCTTTGAAACTCTATTACCAGATATTTGATCTTTAATCATTTATCTGGGATTCATGCCTATGCTTTCTTTTTTGTCCATGCTTAATTTTTCATTGAAAGCATATGAAATGAAATAAGTTAAATATTCAATTCACATATTAATATGAAGCAAAAATGTATGTACATTTAGACACAATGTAAATCAATAGTAACCTCCAATCCATTATATAATCATAATCCATTTATATAATTACACACTAGTGAAAAGTCAGAAAGAAATTATTATAGAAATGCAAGGATAGATAAAGTATGGAAACTGTCCATATAATTTATATTGATGAATTAAAAGCAATAATGTCACCTCAATAGAGTCCAAATAAACATTTGAAAAATGTGTTTGGTATTTTCCCCTTGCCATACTATAGCTTGTTTCTACAACCCTTTCATCGCAGACTATGGTGATATAAAAGAGCTACGATACGACACATCTATATAGAAATATAAGGTACAATAAAGATGACACCATAAAGCAACAAAGAAATTAAATGCTTAATAGACGGCATTGCAAATAATGGCTTATTATATAGAAAATAGTAAAACTGTATCATAACTTTTCTATTAACATTACATAGAAAAGTGGATTATATTTTTAAAGAAAAAAGTACAAAATAAAATCAATTAAAAGATTTAATAGAGTAAAATTAATAGAAAATATAGGAATATATCTTTGTGATTTGGAAGTAGTAAAGGGTGTATATAATATACAAAAAAAAAATATTAGCCAAAAATTTGATGCTCTTGACTAAGTGAAAATTAAATGTTTTTTTCAGGAAAGAGGGAAAAAGAATTTAAAGTTAACAAAGAGTAAAAGTGCATACTAATATTTTTAATGTCTTACAGGGACCGAACAAAATAATTACCATACAAAGAATTTTGTGCAAATCATGAAGAGATAATGACACATAAATGTGCAAAGGTTAGGATAGTTAATTTACAGAAGAACAATTCAAAAGTACTAAAAAATTAAATAATGAAGAGTTTCTTGGTCTCTCCAGACATTAGTGAAATGCAAGCTACTGTAGCATTGAAATGCATCTGATGACTGGCAAAATTAGAAAGCTGGATCTTCAAGTAAATCAGATAAGGAAGACTCTGCTTTTTCCCCACCCAAAATTAAGTGGAAAAGGTAGGAATGGCAAATGAAAACCACTATTACTTGTGAAAAAGCCAAAGTTCTAGGCAACTTAGTCTGAGAATTAAATAAGCTATCTCAAACAAATTCCAGGATTAACCAGAGACATCTGCCCAACAGCAAAATCCTAGAATGAGGTTAAGCATTTCCTTTATGGGAAGTTCGCCCAGGTAAAGGTTATGACATGGAGAATCACAGGAAAACCACTGTTTTCTATGGCCTGCTTTTTCAGAAAGAATGGGAGCAGCATAACAACGCTTCATATGTAATACTGGAATGTAAATGAGTAGTGTGCTCATTCCATATGACACAAGTGCAGGATGGAACATCTAAGAATTTTGAAGGAAAAGTAAATTGATTTCTTTTATTTCACTTAAAATAGGCTATACAAATAGGTTATGAAAAGTGCACTGTAGGTGGTACAGAACTCACAAAAAGCATAATTTTGGAGATAAATTAAGTTCTTATTATGTGGGGACAAAATTATAGTAAATCGTTATGTGGTGCTTTATATAGATTAACACTGAAATAAGAACAGTTGAAAACTGAACCACAAAGATGCTAAGTAACTTTTAGGCACTCCTCATGTGAATTTACAGTGTTAATATAAGATTTCTCTGTCCCTGATTAAGGGTTTCATTGTTGCATCCCCAGAAAATCTGATGATTAGATATTAATCTGATAATTAGATATCAATAAGTGTGGGTTAGAAGGCTAGTTTTCCAAAACATCTCTCATTGGTATTATCATACCTACTGCCCTGTAAAAATAGAATACAATAGAATGGGAAAACAATAGAATAGGAGAGACTACAGAGCTATTCAAGAAAATTACAAATATCAAGAAATGTTTCATGCAAGGATGGGCATGATAAAGGATAAAAATAGTATGGACCTAACAGAAGCAGAAGAGATTAAGAAGAGGTGACAAGAAAATGCAAAGAACTATACAGAAAAGATCTTAATCACCTGCATAACCACAGTAATGTGGTCACTCACCTAGAGCCAGACATCCTGGAGTGTGAAGTCAAGCAGGCCTTAGGAAGCATCACTATGGACAAAGTTAGTGGAGGTGATGGAATTCCAGCTAAGCCACTTGCTGTTAAGTGCTGCACTCAATATGCAGCAAATTTGGAAAATGCAGCAGTGGCCACAGGACTGGAAAAGATCAATCTTCATTCCAATCCCAAAGAAAGGCAATGTCAAAGTATGTTCAAAATATTGTACAATTGTGCTCATTTCACATGCTAATAACCTCATGGTCAAAATCCTTCCAGCTAGATTTCAGCAGTATATGAACAGAGAACATTCAGGTGTATAAGCTAGGTTTAGAAAAGGAAGAGGAACCAGAAATCAAATTGTCAACATTAGTTGGACTGTAGATAGAACAAGGGAATTCCAGAAGAAAACATCTACTTCTGCTTCATTGACTATGGGGAAGCTTTTGACTGTGTGGATCACAGCAAAATGTGGAAAATTCTTAAAGAAATGGGAATACCAGAACAATCACCTGCCTCTTGAGAAACATGTATGTGTGTCAAGAAGCAACAGTTAGAACGGGAGGTGGAACAGTGGACTGTTTCAAAACTGGGAAAGGAACATGACAAGCCTGTATTATTGTCAACCTGTTCATTGAACTTCTGTGCAAAATGCATCATGAAAAATGCTGGGCTGGATGAATCACAAGCTGGAATCAAGATTTCCTGGAGAAATATTAATAACCTCAGATATGCAGATGACACTACTCTAAAGGTAGAAAATGAAGAGGAACTAAAGAGCCTCTTGATGAGGGTGAAAGAGGAAAGTGAAAAAGCTGGTTTAAAACTCAACATACAAAAAACTAAGATCATGGCATCCATTTCTCATCACTTCATGGCAAACAGAAGGGGAAAGAGGGGACGCAGTGACAGATTTAATCTTCTGGGACTCCAAAATCACTGAAGATAGTGACTACTACCATGAAATTAAAAGACACTTGTTCCTTGGAAGGAAAGCTATGACAATCCTAGACATTGTATTAAAAACCAGAGACATCACTTTGTTGACAAAAGTCCATCTATTCAAAGCTATGGTTTTTCCAGTAGTCATGTACGGATGTGAGAATTGAACCATAAAGAAGGTTGAGTCCTAAAGAATTGTTACTTTCCAACCCTGGTGTTGGAGAAGACTCTTGAAAGTCTTGGACTGCAAGGATATCAAATCAGTCAACCCTAAAGGAAATCAACCCTGAATATTCATTGGAAGGATTGAGGGCACCTGGTGAGAAGAGTTGACTCACTAGAAAAGACCCAGATGCTGGGAAAGATGGAAAGCAAAGCGAGAAGGGGATGGCAGAGAATGAGAGAGTTAGATAGCATCACCAACTCATGGACACGAATGTGAGCAAAGTCCAGGAAGTAGTGAAGGACTGGGAAGCCTGGCCTGCTGTAGTCCATGAGGTCACAAAGAGTGGGGCATGACTTAGCAACTGAACAACTGCAACAACTGCCCTGTCTTCTCCTTAAATCTGTTGTTAGGATCAAACTGAAGAAACAGTTTCCCCGAAGATCCATATCTAAATATTTAGCTCAGTTCAGTCACTCAGTCACGTCCGACTCTTTGAAACCCCATGAATCACTGCACGCCAGGCCTCCCTGTCCATCACCAACTCCCGGAGTTCACCCAAACTCATGTCCATCCAGGCATCTCATCCTCTGTCGTCCCCTTCTCCTCCTGCCCCCAATGCCTCCCAGCATCAGAGTCTTTTAGACTTAGAGCTGTAACACATAAAATTGTGCGTGACATAGTTTCCAACAAGGACCCAGTTTACAGATAAAGAGTAAGCCAGGAGGTCTCTCTACCCTCTTCCTTCAAAGGAGCAAATTATCATTTTATTGATTTTCTAAATGAGGGTTGAACATGGGAATGCCCTACTTGAAGGAGTAATTGTCTGATAATTTAATAAAAAATAAATAAAAGTGCCCTCCAGATTGATGGCACTATCAGTTGCTAAATAACACTTTGGTGTTCATGGTGTCTATCATATTAGCATATGTAATCTGTGGTATTAAGAGGAGGAAGGGGACGACAGAGAATGAGATGGCTGGATGGCATCACCGACTCGATGGACATGTGTTTGGGTGAACTCCGGGGGCTGGTGATGGACAGGGAGGCCTGGCATGCTGAGATTCATGGGGTCGCAAAGAGTCAGACACGACTGAGTGACTGAACTGAACTGAATCTGTGGTATTAAGAGTAGGTCATTAAGTGGGAAACAGGAAAACATGCTGTTGCTGTTCAGTTGCTAAGTTATGTCCCACTCTTTCTGACCGCATAGACTTCAGCACTCCAGGCTTACCTGTCCTTCACTATTTCCCAGAGGTTGTGCAAATTCATGTTCATTGAGTTGGTGATGATATCTAACCATCTCATTCTCTGCCAACCTCTTCTCCTTTTGCCTTCAACTTTTCCCAGCACTAAAGTCTTTTCCAATGACTCAGATAATTGGAAAACATGCTATATCAGTAAAATAAAGGAGCTAGAGAAGACTAGCTGGGAGGAGTTCTAAAAGGCCAATTAGTTTTTATTCACTCCCTCTTTCTCAGTCAAATTTGTTTTAGTTCGGTTATTCTAGAAAACCCGCTGTTAACCTGGAGCACCTCTTAATTTCATTCCAGAAAGGAAAACTATTCAGTTAACTGCACTTTATACCACATTGCCAAGATATCCAATCAAGTTTTCCTTCACAGGTTTCTCACATAATGCTTCAAGGAACAGCTCTTTTTCTTATACTAATTAATTTTCTTTCCTCAATTTATACACCTCAGTTAATATTAATATGCTTTTAAATGCCCTGAAGCCAATCCACGCTAGTTTCTTTAATCAATTATTGATTTACTTTATAGTCTGTTGCTTTTTTTAAAAAAAAGTTTTATTTACTAGGCTTCCTTGTTTACATCTGCATTAATTATTCAGTAATTGCCTTAAGTGTTAGATTATTGAAAGGACTCATAGGACTCAACTTTAACTCACAAAAGAGCTTTGTTACAGGCAAAGGGGAAAAAAAGAAACTTGGGAACAGAGGAAAAAGGACATGCATTGAAAACCGTCTGGAGATGTCAAATGTAAATTTTTTCCTCCTAAGACTGGATTGCACAGGGCACACTTTGCCTCCAGATCTTAAAACACCTCACTAACAGCAAACCCAAAGTCATCTCCTGGTGGAGAGGTCTTTGGGGTAAATCAGTCACACAGTCTTAATAGTAGTTCTACAAAAACCAGGTACAATCCCTGTTGTTATTACCAAATAATGCTGACATGTAAATGCATCCTGCCTCCAACACAATTCACATGTTCGTGATTACAGAGCATTTCTCTCTAACTCAGTCCTCTAGTGTTGGCCGAGGGTCACCACCATGCTTCTGGCTGACCTGGAGATTAGCACGTGGTCAGTCCAGATCAGCCGAAATTAACCCATGCTCTACGACCTCTTTTAAGTGACATGCACAGGTACAATTCATGCACTGGCTTCGGTGCACATGTAGCGAGCTAGTCTATGAAGTATTATACAGTTTATAGTAAAGCGGTCATCTGGAAAAAAAGGGAAATAACAACCTCTCCAGTATTTGGTGAAATATCTTAGAAAATCTGACTGCTTGAGAAAAACATTGGTATTTTTATGATTTAGCAAAATCGCAATATTACACACGCATCACTGTAGATTTTAGCAAATGTTCATAATGTTGCAGAGTCTCTAGGTGAATAAACTTTGGCGAGAATAATGGACTTTAAAATGAAAAATACAGGGTTAAAAAGGGAAGAAAACTAATCCACTGCAAAGATAATGAACCTGTAGATATACACAGCTGAACTTTGCAAAAGGCCACAGGGAGTTTTCTGAGAAGACTTGATAAGAATGTTAAAATGAGTATATTTTCTATTTATTTAGTGTTTAAATTGGTAACATATTAAAAATTATTAAATACATAGACAGTTCATTATTACTATGGATTTAAGTCTAAGGCAAGAGAAGGTAATTTTCAGTTTGCATAATGGCCCTGAATTTACTTTCATGGAGCTCAATGTGGACAGATAGCAGAAAGCCCTAATCCCTTACATGTCTCCAGTTGAAGAAAAGGGAAAAGCATACTTTATTGATAACTACAATAGACCACATCCTAGGGATTATTTTACATTGACAGTCTGGAGGGTTTTTTTGGCCTTTGACTGTTTCCCTTTTGTCTATAACTCATTTATCCTCTTGGCTGTATTTCTTTTAACTTCGTTTTCTTTTCAAGAGAAATATGTGTATATTACTGAAAATATATTAAGTTTTCTATACTGGAAGCTAAAGATGAATAAATAAGAATACTGAGCTCTTCTTTGTCAGCAAAAACATGATTTTCTCCTTCCTGAAATAGAGCTTTATCCTCCTTGTTTCAAAACCCATTATAATCAAGAATAGATTCTCCTCACCACCCATTGTTTTAACTGCAGATGATGGATTTTAAAGAAAAAAAATTCAGCTACGTACTGATAGCCTGATTTGCAAGATGGCCTGGTTTGAGGGCAGCAAGCGAAGGTACAGTAACACCTCTGTTTCAGATGCACGTGAAAGAGTAACTGTCAATCACATTTCCTAATGCAAGAGTTCTCCCGCCTCTGATTATCCTCACAGAAGATGGAATTTAAGAACCATGGTCAACAGCCACTTTCAAAACTTCAAGAAATACAGACAAGAATGGGAGAGGTAAAGGTCATTAGACTCTTCTACAAATCAAGCCATGCCTCTAGGGCTTCACAATTCACTTTAATTCTTTCCCATGTCCTGATTTAAGAATCTAATCAATGACTCAATCAACAATATTAAAGATCTACTCTGTGTGTAGCATTATTTTTAGCAACTATGGTCACATCCATCTTAAAGCAAGTCTACATCAGCAAACAGCATTTTCAATTGCACAGCAATAAAATATTTGTCAATAACAACTGAATAAATAGGATCATTCAGTGAAATTCAAATTAAGCCTTTACATGTAAGGTATCAGATTGTAGTGAATCTAAAATTAGCTGAAGGCAAAAGCATTTATTTATGATATGCCATCTCATGGGACTATTTTTTTCCCAAGTTATTAAAAAATGCAATCATTCTCCCACCACACATATGGAAAAAACCTCAAATGTCTTTAAAAGACTATGTGATAGCTTAACACCTCATATCATGAGCATTCTTAACTATGAAAAAAGCATTATTTACAGTATTCTTGCCTGGAAAATCCCATGGACAGAGGAGCCTGGTGGTCCAAGGGGTCGCAAAGAGTCGGACACGACTGAGCGACTTTACTTACTTTACTTACAAGAGTAAGCAAGATATTTTTTAATCATAGTGTAAATTCTCAATAGACTTCAACTATCAGTAAACATAACATTTAAATATTCACTTTCCCCTTAAGCTTAGCTTAGCATTGCACAAAATATTTAACAAATGACAAATAATTTTTAAAAGCACATTCAAATTTTCAAATGGTAACTCATATACTTTCACCAATGTTCTGCACCACTTTTATAACTTTAAAAAGAGGGTCATTATGTATCTATTGATAACAAAGTTGAAAATGTCACTGATTTATCCTATATTCATTTAGTTTTTTTCACCCTATAGAGTCAGGATTTTTCCCTTACTATTGCTACAGTCATATGGCTTCTCTCTTGGGCCTGAGTTAGCAATTTCTGGTACAAAGCACAATCTATCAGCTGCTTTATTATATCACATTACAGTTTAGGTTCTATTTCGTCAGTCTCAGAGCAGTATTTTGAATTCTGCTGTGGGATGTGATATCTCAAGACAATTCTGTACTTTTCCAAGTTATCTTGCCACTTTAAAAGTGTTGTCAGAGGAAGTATTATTTGGAGAAGTCAGTCTGAATTATGCTGTTGCAAATCTGCACTGCACAGCTAACATAAATTGATTTACCCAGGAAGCTAGCCGCATTCCTGAGATGTACAGCCACTGGAGCAGCTTAGAGAAATCATTGTTCACCAATGACATATTCAAATACAGCAGGAGAATCCCTCAAAATGAAACTCTGAAACCACTTCAATCCACGGAAGGCACACATTTATGACTAATTTGGAAGAAATGGCAATGTTTCCTATTTATGTGGCATTATTAAAATTAATATACTACTTTAGAATAATTGCTGTCACAGTGAAAGAAAATCAGCATCTTAGGTGATATATGTCTCTTTGGAAAATGTTGGCATTGAACAAAGGGCAAGTTTAGTTGAAAAGAGAAAGTACAGTTAACAAGTAAATAAATTTCTGTGTGTATAGTGATACATCTTTTCTAATCTGTGGGTCTTCTGTATAGTCCCAACTCTGCACAAAGCATGACTGAATTCTATTTTAAAACACAGTCATATTACACTGGTGACTCACCGAGCAGTCACCTTCAGTGTCAGACACAGAGGGATTTGGCTTCCAGCTGGAGCTCACCGTTTTTCTCTGCCTGTCCACTTATTTTATCTGCTGGGAGGAAGAAGCTGGTACAGATACATTAAATTCAAGGAGGCAACGCAGTCAGACTACTAAGGGGATCATAATTTATTAGAGGAGTATGCAATGGTCTTCTATTACCATTTTATTTTTACTTCTTTGCCTGAGGCTCACTTTTCAATGCTAAAGGAGCTGCAATATTTAAAGAGGTAGGAAAAAAATAACCAAGAGTTTTGATTGGATTTTCTGTGTGTATGTTTGTGTGTATGTGTAGGTTCAATCATGTCTGACTCTGTCCACGGAATTTTCCAGGCAAAAATACTGGAGTGGGTTGCCATTTTCTACTGCAGGGAATATTCCAGAGCCAGAGATCAAATTTCAGTCTCCTACATTGACAGCCCGATTCTTTACCAGCGCACCACTTGGGAAGCCAATGGTTGACTGGATTTTAGGGCTAGCCTTAAACATTGCTATTCTAGTAAATGCTCAAAGCTTGCTTACCAAAATACTAACACTACTATAATAGTACTTGAATTTGTAATATTTGCCATTTTCTATGATATAAACACCCCTATCATGCCAATTTCAAGCTACAAACTCAGTATCGCAGACTATGACTGCAGGGGCCACTGGAGATGGAACACAGCACACAGTGGGTCTTCCTCTGTCCTTTCCTCTGATGTCTTTGTGTGATTCTAGGAGGCAAACACTGGCTTAGTAGAAGTGTACTCTTATAGAGAACAGTATTTTTACCATAAATTAAGCAAGAACTGACTTAAAACCATGGGGTACAATTTTGGGTGAGAAAAAGTATTTCTTCACTTACATGTATATTCAGTAGGATATTGATAAATCTTTATTGAGTGGACCTGCCCTATCCCATACTTTAACCCTCATTGAGTTTTCAAATAAAAGTCAAATCAAGGTATTGTGTTTGGCTTTGTTCATAATCTTTAACAAAAGTTGTATACGAGGTAGGAAAATAGTTTATTAAAGGCAACACTACTCAGGGTGTTCTCCTCCCAATAAAATTATATGTTTATCAGTCATTTAAGTCCTCCCATAGGTTACTCTCTACAATAAGCTACAATAACCCCATATCCTGTTCTCAATTCTTGCTACCAAAATGTTATTTCCACCTTATTTGGTCTCTCACTCTCCATCCATAAGAAAATCATGGGGAAATAATCACCATTTTATTTACTCTACTTACTGTTTAAAGATTATTATTTTTCAGTTAAGTTCAGTCCTTCAGTTGTGTCCAACTCTCTGCAAAACCAAGGACTGCAGCACTCCCGGCCTCCCTGTCCATCACCAACTCCTGGAGTCCACCGAAACCCATGTCCATTGAGTCAGTGCTGCCAACCAACCATCTCATCCTCTGTCGTCCCCTTCTCCTCCTGCCTTCAATCTTTCCCAGCATCAGGGTCTTTTCCAATGAGTCGGCTCTTCGCATCAGGTGGCCAAAGTATTGGAGTTTCAGCTTCAGCATCAGTCCTTCCAATGAATATTCAGGACCGATTTCCTTCAGGATTGATAGCTTTGATCTCCGTGCCTTCCAAGGGACTCTCAAGAGTCTTCTCCAACACCACAGTTCAAATGCAAGAATCCTTCAGCACTCAGCTTTCTTTATAGTCCAACTCTCACATCCATACATGACTACTGGAAAAACCATAGCTTTGACTAGATGGACCTTCGTTGGTAAAGCAATGTTTCTGCTTTTTAATATGTTGTCTAGGTTGGTCGGGATTCCCTAATAACTCAGTTGGTAGAGAATCCACCTGCAATGCAGGAGACCCCGGTTGATTCCTGAGTCGGGAAGATTCACTGGAGAAGGGATAGACTACCCACTTCAGTATTCTTGGCCTTCCCTTCTAGCTCAGCTGGAAAAGAATCTGCCTGCAATGTGGGAGACCTGGGTTCGATCCCTGGGTCAGGAAAATCCCCTGGAGAAGGAAAAGGATACCCACTCCAGTATTCTTGCCTGGAGAATTCCATGGACTATGCAGTCCATGGGATCGCAAAGAGTCGGACATGACTGAGCGACTTGCGCTTTCACTTTCACTAGGTTGGTCATAGCTTTTCTTCCAAGGAGCAAGCATCTTTTAATTTCATGGCAGCAGTCTGCAGTGATTTTGGAGCCCCCAAAAATAAAGTCTTTCACTGTTTCCACTGTTTCCCCATCTATTTGCCATGAAATGATGAGACCAGATGCCATGATCTTAGTTTTTTGAATGTTGAGTTTTAAGCCAACTTTTTCACTCTCCTCTTTTACTTTCATCAAAAGGCTCTTTAATTTTTCTTTGCTTTCTGCCATAAGGGTGGTATCATCTGCAAATCTGAGATTATCGATATTTCTCCTGGCAATCTTGATTCCAGCTTGTGCTTCATCCAACCCGGAGTGTCACGTGATTAAGCAGGGTGACAATATACAGCCTTGATTTACTCCTTTCCTGACTTGGAACCAGTCTGTTGTTCCATGTTCAGTTCTGTTACTTCTTGATCTGCATACAGATTTCTCAAGAGGCAGGAGAGGTGGTCTGGTATTCCCATCTCTTAAAGAAGTTTCCACAGTTTTCAAAATTTGCTGGCATATTGAGTGCAGCACTTTCACAGCATCATCTTTTAGGATTTGAAATAGCTCAACTGGAATTCCATCACCTCCACTAGCTTTGATCGTAGTGATGCTTCCTAAGGCCCATTTGACTCCACATTCCAGGATGTCTGGCTCTAGGTGAGTGATCACACCATCATGATTATCTGGGTCATGAAGATCTTTTTTGTACAGCTCTTCTGTGTATTCTTGCCACCTCTTCCTAATATCGTCTGCTTCTGTTAGCATTTCTGTCCTCTATTGTGCTCATCTTTGCATGAAATGTTCCCTTGGTATCTCTAATTTTCTTGAAGAGATCTGTAGACTTTCCCATTCTATTGTTTTCCTCTATTTCTTTGCATTGATCACTGAGGAAGGCTTTCTTATCTCTCTTTGCTATTCTTTGGAACTCTGCATTCAGATGGGAATATCTTTCCTTTGCTCCTTTGCCCTTAGCTTCCTTTCTTTTCACAGCTATTTGTAAGGCCTCCTCAGACAACCCTTTTGCCTTTTTGCATTCCTTTTTCTTGGGGATGGTCTTGATCCCTGTCTCCTGTACAGAATCACGAACCTCCATCCATAGTTCTTCAGGCATTCTGTCCATCAGATCTAAACCCTTGAATCTATTTCTCACTTCCAACGTATAACTGTAAGGGGTTTGATTTAGGCCATATCTGAATGGTCTAGTGGTTTTCCTACTTTCTCCAATTTAAGTCTGATATTTGGTTACAGTTTTGTTTTGTTTTCTCTATTGTATTACTATTTACCAGTTTCCATAATTTATTTTTAGAGCAACACATAAGGGAGTTGAAATAAGCTCTAACTGATTGAGAACAGAGTATCAGAACGTTTGGGGCGTTGTTACAATAGCACAGTTAGCTACCAGTGCTTCAGAGGAGAGCCTCTGGGATTATGCAAATGATCTGTTTCTCTCTGTAGTTCTGCCCACTAACTTTGGGACCCCGCAGCTGTTCTTGCCTGAGCCATTATTAATGTGGTTCTAATCATCACTTTTGGTTCCCCTAGCCCCTTCTACATTACGTTGCGAAATGGAATGTTTTACGCCACAGCCACTGACTCCAGCCCTCCAGTGTGAGTTTCTGAGCCCCAAGGGCACTCAGGAAGGAGAAGAGTGTCTGTGGTCCAGCAGGCATCAGACTGTAGCCACTCCCTACAAGGAGCCCAAGGGAGCTCAGGATGTGAAAAAGACAAGAGACTGGCCCCAGAACAGCTGAGCTGCTGACGAAAGGAGTGATTTCTGGCATCTTCCCATACGGGGAAGCACTAAGTTCCTTAACTTGGGGCATCCGCTTGTCTTCAATTAATAAGAATCTACTGACATTCAGACTACTTGCCCTTAATGTCTATATAATCTGGCTCCCCCTTTCGCCTCCTCAAACGGTCCTCTCAGTTCAGGGTTACTTGAGATGCTGTCTTCTGGGCTTGAAGTCCTAAAAATTCCCACTGGATAAAAAACAGCTTTCAACTTTTAGGTTGTGTTTATATTTTATGTTGACAACTTGTGATTCTTCTGTAGGGAGAAATTCTCTATTTACCTACTCAATCATTCATTCAGGATGAATTAAAGGGTGCATATTTTATTGTATTGGTCGTAATTCAATATGACTGTGTGTTTTGTTCTTCACATTAGTAATTTTAATTAATGAAAATCTAATATTCCTCAATATTTAAATTCTTGCACTTTTTCATTTGTTCCAAATTCTCTTGCTTCCTATTCATCCCTCATTCTCAAGACTCAATTCAAACAAGCCCTTCACCGGCCATTCAATCTGAACAATCCATTCGTGTTTAAATGGCCATTCTCTGCACCTTAAGAGCATAAACAGATATTTTTAAACTATTGACCTATTTTTCTGTTTCTCTCTATCTGCAGCAGACTGTGTCTTTTATATCTGGACCCTTGGCATCTAAAACAGTGACAAGTGCAGCATATGTACTCAGCATGCCTTCTTAGTCACTGAATTGTGTTTGACCCTTCAGAACACCATGGACCATAGCCTCCTAGAATCTTCTGCCCGTGGAATTCTCCAGGTAGAAATACTGGCATGGGTTTCCATTCCCTTCTCTAGGGGATCTTCCTAGCCCAGGGATCAAACCCAGGTCTCCGTCACTGCAGAAGATTCTTTACTGTCTGAAAGTGAAAGTTGCTCAGTTGTGTCCAACTCTTTGCAACCCCCTATACAGTCGGAGAAGGCAATGGCACCCCACTCCAGTACTTTCACCTGGAAAATCCCATCGACGGAGGAGCCTGGTAGGCTAAAGTCCATGAGGTGCTAAGAGTCGGACACGACTGAGCGACTGCACTTTCACTTTTCACTTTCATGCATTGGAGAAGGAAATGGCAACCCATTCCAGTATTCTTGCCTGGAGAATTCCAGGAACAGGAACCTGGTGGGCTGCCGTCTATGGGGTCGCAGAGTCGGACACGACTGAAGCGACTTAGCAGCAGCAGCAGCATACAGTCCATGGAATTCTCCAGGCCAGAATACCAGAGTGGGGACCGTTCACTTCTTCAGGGGATCTTCCCAACCTAGTGATTGAACCCAGGTCTCCTGCATTGTAAACGGATTCTTTACGATGTCTGAGCAACCAGGAAAGTCACCTTGTTAAAAAATAATTTAATTATTCATGAGAGGTAGTATGGGAAAGAATGATTATTCTTCAGTGAATCTTATCTGTGCAAAGCAAGAAAGAGTGCACTCACCAGAGAAGAATTCAAGTTGGGAGTATAATTCATTTTTGTAGATAGAAATAAATTGAATGTACATAAAGTAAAGGAATAATTCAGGGGAAAAAAGAGGTTTGAATCCTGAAAGATTTATCATGATTAAAAAATCAAAGCCCCTGAGGAAATAAAGCCAGTGTTGCTGTGAAAAGGGAAAAAGAGGAATGAGTTTTTCTTTCTCCCTTTTCGGAGAACAAAGAAGATAAAGAGAACAGAGATCAGGCCTGAACATTCCTAGGTTTTTGTTTGTTTGTTTTCCTTTGACTGCTTGTACTTCTCCATGTCAGTGAGAAGCTTGCTTTTCTGCCCCTTGACTCTGCAGGAGCTACAAATCACATTGTTTCCTTTGATGCTATGCGAAATACACCCCCTATCTGGTGTTTCCCCTTACAACACCCTTCCACATCGGAAAGGAGGCTGGGGAGCCACCTAACTGCCAGACTCAATTACTGGGTTGCTGAGGCCAGTTTATGGCTGTCTTTGAAACAATGCAAGATCCTACCCACTTCACTCCTCATCACTGACTCCTGGCTGTGAGCCCTGGCCTTACATAAGCCCCTGGCCTCCTCCCTGAGGGGGCAGGGAGGACACAGCTCTGGAGGCAGAAGCCTACTGTTCCCTTCTCTGCCCACTGAGAATAAAGGCCACCGTTCCATTTTCTCCAGACTCTGTCTCCATATTTTTCATTCAGCTTCGGTGGGCAGAGAAGGCCAAGGTTTTGGCCAGCAACAGGAGCAGTATCGCAAAGCATCACGAGAACAGATACAACAGATAAAAGTGACTACAGATTTGCCTGAAGCTGCAAGATGACAGAGAACTGAGAAAACTCAGAGCAATGCCACTGCTGTGAAATTCAGAAAACAAGGTGAGCTTTGCTCTGCTAGTACAATTTAATACTTATCAGTTGCAAAAGAGAAAACTAAGGAGAGAGAAGGAGAGATACTTTTGGTCAGCACACTGATTTTTCCTATTAATGCAAAACCACATAGGTATCTCAGTTTATAAATCTTGATGAAAGACCTTTCACCAGTCTTCAGCTGCGTCCACCAAATTTTCCTTATACCAGCCTACTCAACCATTACACAAACAAATACCACACACACAAATTGATCTTCTCTGAAGTCCCATGTTACATTTGGAAAATACTTTATTATAACTTCCCAAATAGACTTCTCTGGAGAAGGGAATGGCAACCCACTCCAGTATTCTTGCCTGGAGAATTCTGTGGACAGGGGAGCCTGGTGGGCTACAGTCAGACATGGTCGCAAAGAGTCAGACATGACTGAGCGACTAACACACACACAAATATACTTCTTAACACTTTTCTCTGTCTGGACATGAACCATATGGTATTCCTCTAATCAATGGTGCTAGAACTGCACCCTGAATATCGTAGGTTTTAGGAATAATTTGCTGGATAAGAATAACATATAAATAATTACAGAGCGGATACATAATTTTATATGTAAAGGTAGGGGTTTTGTTGTATCCATAGTTCTTAGAGCAGCACATGATAAAAACAAGTGCTAAATATCTATTCACTAAATGACTAAGGGATATAATTAGATTTTTTGTAGATCTTAAATTCACTGCTGGGAGGTATAAAGCACTATTAACACCTCCCTCCCAACACTTAAAGCTAAACCATAAAATATTTTACTACGAAAGAGAAAAACAATTTTCATTTTAATGAGTGAGATAAAGAGACTTGGGAAATTTAAAAAACAGAATTAAATCCATTCCAAAACAATCAAACAAGTTATTCTTAATGACTGAGAAAAGATTCACACAAGAGGAAAACCGATCTTAAGAAATAATCAATAACAAGTACTGGAGCATCAGCTAAGAAAGATAAAACACCAGGATTTTAAATTTTGCCAATATTATTTCGAAGTAAAGAGCGAGGAATAATGTTAATCCATGTTTTAATAACACATCTAATTCAAAAGCCATTGCCTCGACTCAGGAGAGGGGAAGAAACCAGCAAAACAGTCCTCCAACATGACTACAACAGTGTTATGGCAATTCTAAATATGCTGCTGCTGCTGCTGCTAAGTCGCTTCAGTCGTGTCCAACTCTGTGCGACCCCATAGACGATAGCCCACCAGGCTCCCCCGTCCCTGGGATTCTCCAGGCAAGAACACTGGAGTGGGAATTCTAAATACAAAGAGCTAAATGAAACATTCAATCTCAGAAAAATTTAAAGGAGCTGCCATTTGCTTCATGGTTCTGTTAAGTTTTACCTTTCCGTAGAAGGATCAAAGGATTTGAGGAGACATAGAATATGAATTGGGTATATGATCACATTGTTTAATTGCACTATCACTTCCTGAAGAAAATTCAACTCCTGTGTACAATTTTCTAACAAAAATACCCTATTTTCTTTCTTTTAAAAAAGTACCCTATATATTTTAATACAATTTCATGTGTTTTCAAAATACACAGAGAAATACAAAGACCTTGGATACCCAAAGGAATCTTGAAGAGGAAGAATAAATCTGAACTCATCATATCTCCTGATTTCAAAACATATTACAAATCTCTAGTAATCAAAATAGTATGATATTGGCATAAAGACACATAGATTAATGCAACAGAATAGAGGGCCAAGAAATAAAACCAGGCATATATGGTCAGTTAAAGTTTCACCAAGGAGCCAAGAATATACACTGTGGAAATGATAAACTCATTAATAAATTATGTTGGGAAAACTGAATTGTCACATGCAAAAGAATGACACTGGGCCTCTGTCTAACACTGTACACAATTCTAAAGGACATCAACCCTGAATGTTCATTGGAAAGACTGATGCTGATCCTGAAGTTCCAATATTTAGGCCACCCGATAGAAAAAGCCAACTCATTGGCAAAGACTTTAATGCTGGGAAAGACTAAAGGCCACAAAAGGAGAAGAGTGGGCAGAGAATGAAATGGTTAGATAGAGTCACCAACTCAGCGGATAGGAATCTGAGCAATCTCTGAGATAGTGAAGGACAGGGAAGCCAAGCGTGCTGCAATCCACCGGGTCACAAAGAGCTGGACACGACTTAGAGATGAACAACTAACACTGTACACAAAAATCAAACCAAAACCTATGAATACCTGAACATAAGGTCTGAACAACTGGAAGCAAACATAGAAGTTAAGCTGTTTGACATTGGTCGTGGCAATAATTGCTTTGATTTGCCTTAAAAGCAAAGGCATTAAGAACAAAAATAAGTAAATGGGGCTACAGCAAACTAAAAAGATTTGTACTGCAAAGGAAAAAGGAAGCCATAAATAAAATGTAAAGGCAAGCCACTGAATGGGAGCAAATATTTCCAAACCATATATCAAAAAAGAGATTAATATAAAAACACACAAGGAACTTATATACTTTAACCGCAAGAAAAAAAAACAGAATAATCAATTTAAAATTATGCAAAGGACTTTAATAGACAGTTTCCAAAGACATACAAATAGTCAGCAGTACATGAAACTGTGCTTAATATCACTAATTAGCAGAGGAAACAAATCAAAACAACTATGTGTTATCACCTCACAACTGTTAAGATGGCTATTCTCAAAAAAATAAGAGATAACAAGCAAGGGGATTCTGACAAAGAAACACTTATTCAGTGTTGATGGGAACTGAAACAAGTTTTACTATAACAAGTATATGAAAATTCCTTAAGAAATCAAGAAACCAAAAATGGAGCTACTATACAGTCTAGTCATCTCACACCTAGGTATTTATCCAAAGAAAACACAGACACTAATTTGAAAAGATATATGCACACCAAGGTTCATAGCAGCATTATTTATAATAGCCAATATTCAGAAGCAACTTCAGATCCATCTACAATTGAATGGATAAAAAAGATAAGCTATGAGTGCATACATACAGTTTATATAAAATATGCATTTGTACATATTATATACAATATAGAGTATAATATTCAGTTCAGTTCCGTTCAGTCGCTCACTCATATCCAACTCTTTGCAACCCCATGAATCACAACACGCCAGGCCTCCCTGTCCATCACCAACTCCCGGAGTTCACTCAAACTCACGTCCATCGAGTCGGTGATGCCATCCAGCCATCTCATTCTCTGTCACCTTCTTCTCCTGCCCCCAATCCCTCACAGCATCGAGTATTTTCCTATGAGTCAACTCTTCGCATGAGGTGGCCAAAGTATTGCAGTTTCAGCTTCAGCATGAGTCGTTTCAATGAACACCCAGGATTGATCTCCTTTAGAATGGACTGGATGGATCTCCTTGCAGCCCAAGGGGTTCTCAAGAGTCTTCTCCAACACCACAGTTCAAAAGCATCAATTCTTCGGCAATCAGCTTTCTTCAGAGTCCAACTCTCACATCCATACATGACCACTGGAAAAACCATAGCCTTGACTAGATGGACCTTGGTTGGCAAAGTAATGTCTCTGCTTTTTAATATACTGTCTAGGTTGGTCATAACTTTCCTTCCAAGGAGTAAGCGTCTTTTAATTTCATGGCTGCAATCAGCATCTGCAGTGATTTTGGAGCCCCAAAAATAAAGTCTGACACTGTTTCCCCATCTATTTCTCATGAAGTGATGGGACCAGATGCCATGATCTAAGTTTTCTGAATGTTGAGCTTCAAGGCAACTTTTTCACTCTCCTCTTTCACTTTCATCAAGAGGATTTTTAGTTCCTCTTCACTTTCTGTCATAAGGGTGGTTTCATCTGCATATCTGAGTTTATTGATATTTCTCCTGGCAATCTTGATTCCAGCTTGTGCTTCTTCCAGCCCAGCGTTCCTCATGATGTACTCTGCATATAAGTTAAATAAGCAGGGTGACAATATACAACCTTGACGTTCTCCTTTTCCTATTTGGAACCAGTCTGTTGTTCCATGTACAGTTCTAACTGTCGCTTCCTGACCTGCATACAGGTTTCTCAAGAGGCAGGTCAGGTGGTCTGGGATTCCCATCTCTTTCAGAATATTCCACAGTTTATTGTGATCCACACAGTCAACGGCTTTGGCATAATCAATGAAGCAGAGATAGATGTTTTTCTGGAACTCTCTTGCTTTCTCCATGATCCAGCGGATGTTGGCAATTTGACCTCTGGTTCCTCTGCCTACAAGACCTTTTACAACTAACACCCAAAAAAGATGTCCTTTTCATTATAGGGGGCTGGAACACAAAAGTAGGAAGTCAAGAAACACCTGGAGTAACAGGCAAATTTGGCCTTGGAGCATGGAATGAAGCAAGGCAAAGGCTAATAGAGTGTTGCTCTTTCAACAACACAAGAGAAAACTCTACACATGGACATCACCAGATGGTCAACACCGAAATCAGATTCATTATATTCTTTGCAGCCAAAGATGGAGAAGCTCTATACAGTTAGCAAAAACAAGACCAGGAGCTGACTGTGGCTCAGATCATGAACTCCTTATTCCCAAATTCAGACTTCAATTGAAGAAAGTAGGGAAAACCACTAGACCATTCAGGTATGACCTAAATCAGATCCTTTATGATTATACAGTGGAAGTGAGAAATAGATTTAAGGGACTAGATCTGATAGATAGAGTGCCTGATGAACTCTGGACTGAGGTTCGTGACATTGTACAGGAGACAGGGACCAAGACCATCCCCATGGAAAAGAAATGCAAAAAAGTAAAATGGCTGTCTGAGGAGGCTTTACAAATAGCCGTGAAAAGAAGAGAAGCGAAAAGCAAAGGAGAAAAGGAAAAATATAAGCATCTGAATGCAGAGTTCCAAAGAATAGCAAGGAGAGATAAGAAAGCCTTCCTCAGCGATCAATGCAAAGAAATAGAGGAAAACAATAGAATAGGAAAGACAAGAGATCTCTTCCAGAAAATTAGAGATACCAAAGGAACATTTCATGCAAAGAGGGCTCAATAAAGGACAGAAATGGTATAGACCTAACAGAAGCAGAAGATATTAAGAAGAAGTGGCAAGAATACACAGAAGAACTGTACAAAACAGATCTTCACAACCAAGATATTCACGATGGTGTGATCACTGAACTAGAGCCGGACATTTTGGAATGTGAAGTCAAGTGGGCCCTAGAAAGCATCACTATAAACAAAGCTAGTGGAGGTGATGGAATTCCAGTTGAGCTATTTCAAATCTTGAAAGATGATGCCATGAAAGTGCTGCACTCAGTATGCCAGTGAATCTGGAAAACTCAGCAGTGGCCACAGGACTGGAAAAGGTCAGTCTTCATTCCAATCCCAAAGAAAGGCAATGCCAAAGAATGCTCAAACTACCGCACAATTGCACTCATCTCACACGCTAGTAAAGTCATGCTCAAAATTCTCTAAGCCAGGCTTCAGCAATACGTGAACAGTGAGTATAATATTATTCAGCCATAAAAAAGAATAACATTTTCCCATTTGCTATAAGATGGACCTGTAGAGTATTACACTGGTGAAATAATACAGATAAAGAGAAATGTCAGACAGAAGAAGACATACTATTTCTTTTCACTTCCATGCAGAACCTAAAAATAAACGTGATCAAAAATGACAAAATAGAAACAGACTCACAGTTACAGAAAATAAACTAATTAGTTACCACAGGGTATGAGTCGGAGGCAGGAATGATACAAACTTGAAGGTAAAAAATAAGTAAGTCACAGAGATGTACTGTATAGCAGAAATAATACAGTCAATATTTCATAACTTAGTATGGTATACCATCTATAAAAATATCAAGTCACGATGATATTGGCGGCAGAGAGCAAGTTAGCCAAGATGGCGCGTCCAGGCTCTCCCACTCGACCTTTTGTAAGCGCTGAGTGTGTAACTGCGGAGGGCCTGCGGAGCACTGCGCATGCGCACCCCGAGGCTCTGGGTTGGTCTCGGGTTAGGTGGCGCAGGGCGCATATACGTGGGCTCAGCCTATGAGAAGGCGGCTTTACCCCTGCGTCACTCTGCGTCGCGGCCGGCCCGCTGCGTCAGGCGTGAGGGGAGAGACCTGTGGCGTGGCTGCTGCGTTATCCAGGCCATGGCTGCCATGCCGGGTGGGAGGCAGTATGCATATCTGCAGTTCCCTCGCTCTTGGTGTCTTCTTCCAGCCTCTCAGCTCACGCCTTGCCTACCCTGGGTTCAGTGCGGACTGTGTGAACAGCGATATCATTGGCATAGTCAGCAGGAAGAAGAGCAGTGCAGTTATATACCTGGAATTAACGTAAGTATTGTAAGTCAATTATATATTTCAGGACACAAAAATTTTAATTTGCTAAAGATTAGACCTTATGTTAATTATCCTTACCACAAAATAAGGAAACACAACGTGACAGAAATTCTTGAGGTGATTGATATGTTTATCAGTTTGATTATGATAATGGTATCATAGGTGTATGTGTATGTCTAAACTTATGAAATGGTGCACGTTAAATATGTGCAATTTGTATGTATAAATTGTACCTCAATTCAGATATAAAAATCATTCATAATTGCAAAAAATCAAACTATGAAAATCTAAAATATAACAAATGAAATATCTAAAAATCAAATCAGATGAAAAATCCTGCAGTATTGGTGCAACGAAGGAGATATTCAAAGACATAGGAATTTAAGGTTAGTTCAGTTCATTCGCTCAGTCCTGTATGACTCTTTGCGACCCCATGGACTGCACCAAGCCAGGCCTCCCTGTCCATCACCAACTCCCGGAGTTTACTCAAACGCATGTCCATTGAGTCGGTGATGCCATCCAACCAGCTCATCCTCTGTCGTCCCCTGCATCTCCCACCTTCAGTCTTTCCCAGCATCAGGGTCTTTTCAACTGAGTCAGTTCTTCGAATCAGGTGGCCAAAGTATTGGAGTTTCAGCCTCAGCATCAGTCCTTTCAATGAATATTCAGGACTGATTTCCTTTAGGATGGACTGGTTGAATCTGCTTGAAGCCTAAGGGACTCTCAAGAGTCTTCTCCAACACCACAGTTCAAAAGCATCAATTCTTCAGCGCTCAGCTTTCTTTATAGGCCAACTCTCACATCCATACATGACTACTGGAAAAACCATAGCTTTGACTAGATGGACCTTTGTTGGCAAAGTGATGTCTCTGCTTTTTAATATGCTGTCTAGGTTGGTCATAACTTTTCTTCCAAGGTGCAAGCGTCTTTTAATTTCATGGCTGCAGTCACCGTGTGCAGTGATTTTGGAGCCCCCAAAATAAAGTCTGTCACTGTTTCCGCATAGCATTAAATCAAATAATGTTTGTATATAGCTAATAACAAAACCTCAGAATATACCAGATCAAATTCAGGGAACTAAAAGGTTAAAGAAATAAATACATAATTATACTAGAAAAAATTATTTTAAAAACCTCTAATACCAACTGCTGAAAAAGCAGGGAAAATTAAGTATATAAATATTTGAAAATATTGGACAGTGTTTTCTTAAATGATTGGCAGTGAATACTTTATCTAGCAGCTGTGCGATTCAAAAATTTCCAAGTATACCTGCAACATTTACCTAACTTGACCATGAAACGTATTACAAGTCAAAGCTCAATAATTAAAACCATATTGGTTATCCTCTCAGGAAAAAGGGGTGCTAGACTATAATTCATGTACAATAAGATACCTATTAAAATCCCTTATTTAAAGTGAGTCAGTATGTATCTTAAGTATGCCAGGGATCAAAGAAATGTAATGAAAATACAATATTTTTTCAAAAGAATGATAATGAAAATTTAAATGTTTCGATTTTATGATTGTAGTAATATTGCTCTTAATATTGCTCTTATGACCTTAAATGCACACAGATAAAAAAGGAAAAGCTGAAAAATGAAACATTTAACTTTCATATATCAAAAAAGGTGAGTGACAAATACAAAGTATCAGTTCAGTTCAGTTCAGTTGCTCAGTCGTGTCAGACTTTTTGAGAGCCCATGAATCACAGCACGCCAGGCCTCCCTGTCCATCACCAACTCCCGGGGTTCACTCAAACTCATCTCCATTGAGTTGGTGATGCCATCCAGCCATCTCATTCTCTGTCGTCCCCTTCTCCTCCTGCCCCCAATCCCTCCCAGCATCAGAGTCTTTTCCAGTGAGTCATCTCTTCGCATGAGGTGGCCAAACTATTGGAGCTTCAGCTATAGCATCAGTCCTTCCAATGAACACCCAGGATTGATCTCGTTTAGAATGGACTGGTTGGATCTCCTTGCAGTCCAAGGGACTCTCAAGAGTTTTCTCCAACACCACAGTTCAAAAGCACCAATTCTTCAGTGATCAGCTTTCTTCACAGTCCAACTCTCACATCCATACATAACCACAGGAAAAACCATAGCCTTGACTAGACGGACCTTGGTTGGCAAAGCAATGTCTCTGCTTTTTAATACGCTATCTAGGTTGGTCATAACTTTCCTTCCAAGGAGTAAGCGTCTTTTAATAAGAAATTGAATAAAAGAAATTATTGAAATAGCAATTGAACATAATAAAATAATCTTGCTCCTTTAAAAAAATGAATATAAGGAATAAACTTCTTGCTAGTATTAGGGAAAAGAGAGAAAGAAAACTATACAACAGGAGTTAAAAGAGAGACATTACTAAAGGTTTTGCTAATATTGTAAAGAATATGATAGCTTCCCAGGTGACTTAATTGTAAAGAATCTGTCAATGCAAGAGAAACAAGGGACACAGTTTTGATCCCTGGGTCAGGATGATCCCCTGGGGGAGGAAATGACAACCCACTCAAATATTCTTGCCTGGGAAATCCCATGGACAGAGGAGCCTGGTGAGTTGCCGTCCATGGGGTCTCGAAGAGTCAGACATGACTGAGCATTCATGAGGTAAAGAACATGAAAAAATATAGTGAAGAACTGTATACCAATACATTTGGAAATTTAAATAGAATGGACAAATTTCCAGAAGAAATAAATTTGCCGAAATAATAGAAAGTAGAAAATGCGAATATTTCTAAATCTATTAAGAACTGTATTTAGTTAGCTCCTCACCTTCAAATAAATCTCCAGGCCTGGATAACTTTGTCTAGTTCCACTGTTGGTGTTGTTGTTTAGTCACTAAATCATGTCCAACTTCTTTTGATCCCGTGGACTGTCGCCCTCCATATCCCATTGTCCATGGGATTTCCCAAGAAAGAATATTTTATCAATAAGTTACTCCAAACATATAAGAAAGAAGTAGTAGCAAAATTATGCAAATTTCTCAATAAAGAGAGAATGAGCCAACATGTCTAAAGTTGAAACAAGAATTTTCACGTCAATTTCACTCAACAGCATAAATGCATATATCCGAATTGAAATGATTATTAAACCTACTCCAGTACAGGTCAAAAATGTGTACAAATAATATGCCATCATTTAGGTTGGTTTTTCTGTTAATGCAAGTTTGGGTTATTTTTCCAAATTCAACTGCTAAAATTTAACATATCACCAGAATCCATATGATTTTCCATTATTATTTGGTAAAATACAATATCTATTTTAATATAAATTATGGTAATAACATATTTTTAGGAGGCAAATAAATTCCCTAATTTCTTAAGTATTCTGTACATGAACACAGAGAAAACATCACACTTAATGATGAGATATCATGGTATTTCATGATATCATGATGAGATATCAAAGTCAGTTTTGCTGAGTTAGAAACAATATACTCACCATTTTTATTCAACCCTGCATATACTTTATATGTTATTCAATACTGCATCTAGCATATATGTTGGAAAAGTCAAACAGAAGATGTGCAAGATCCCATTAAATATCTGTAAACCATTACTGAGGAATAAATTAAATGACCCTTGAATTAATATTTGTAACATGTTAGAACTCCAATGTAAACATATGAAATAGTGTCAAAGTAATCAATATTAAATCAATCTATAATTTATCATTATGTCATATTTCAAACATGAAATGTGGTGTATTAACAATTATGCTAGTACAACAGAGTAAATTTTGAATGTCCCATGCAAGCCTGGGTATATAGTCATGAACTATCTAGATTAAATTAATTTCCATTCAGCAATACAGCAAGAAGTTTTGTATAAATTGACATAATAACCCCACAATTTATATGAAAGTATAAAATCCAAACAAAGCAAGACAATCCTGAAGAAGAACAAAATTGGAGAATTTGCATAGTAGTTCAAGGTTTATTGCAACTCTAGTAATTAGGATGATGGAGTATTAACACAAATACTAAGAAAGAAGCAAATGGAAGAAAATAGAGACTAGAAACAAAATCGCCTATGTAAGCACACTTGCTTTCTGAAAAGTTGAAAATGTAGTAATAAGGGAATTGGCACTTTTTTCAGTAATCATAAGCAATTGTATATCTATATAAAGTCTATAATTTTGACTCATATTTCACACTAATTGAATTGCAAATCTAATTTTGAAAGCTACAGAAATAAAATTATAATAGATAACACAGGAGCTTTCATGATCTTGTGGTAGGAAGTATTTCTTAAGTGGAAAATAAAAAACATAGAAACATTTACATTAAATTAGGGCTACATTAAAATTAAAAGATAATGTTTATCAAAAAAAAAAAATCTCAGAAAATGAAAAGGTCAGCCACAGAGCAGAAAAATGTGTTTGGCAAATATTAGTTTCATACACAGAACGTATAGAGAACTTCATTAAATTAACAAGTCAACACACTTAAAATTGTGAAATCAATGTCAGCTTCACAGAAGATCACATGGATAATGCACATATGAAAAGATACGTAATATACTTTATTAGTCATCAGAGAAATGCAAATTAAAATGGTAATGAGATACTACTCCACATCCACCAGGAAGACTAATTTTTTAAATAGTCAGAAAATAGTAAATTATTTTCAGAAACAGAAGCAAATTAGTTTTTTTTTTAATAGATATAACATATTAAAAGCTCTTCAGAAAGTGATTGTGCATTATCAGCTGGACATGAACATGCCTATGACTTAGCAATTCCACTTCCATGAGAACCCCATTTCAATATATATATGTATGACTATGTATAATATACATTTATATATTTTTATATGTAATAAAGCATGTAGCTATATGTATAATTACATACATTATGTATATTTTACTTACATAAGTGTATATATATAGTATGTACATATAGTCACAAGAACAATATTTATCATATCCATGAAACGGAAATATTATAGAATTTTAATTTGTTGCATATGCATAAAGTGGAATATTCTACAGCAATGAAAATTGACACACTACTCCATACATAACTTACATAAATTTCATAAACACATTCAAATGAATATTGTCAGACTAAAGAGTACATATACTCTATAATTTCATTTATATAAAGCATAAGTGCCAGCTGAATTAATAAATGGCCATGTAACTCATTAAAAATTTAAACTTAGAAGGACGGTGACAATTGAGAAGAAAACAATACAGGCTTCTGAAAGAAATTGAGATTTTATATTTGTATTTATGGTGTGGCTTCAAAGCAGTATTCCTTTGTGAAAATTTACTAGATATTTTTCCACAGGATACTTCAATAAAATAATTTTTTTAATTTAATTAAAAGATAAAATATGATTCTTGCCCCATGGGCAATTGCCAACATTCATTGGATCATAGAGGAAGCAAGGGAATTCCAGAGAAACGTCTACTTCTGCGTCATTGACTACACTAAAGCCTTTGTGTGAATCACAGCAAATTGTGAAAAATTCTTTTTTTTTTTTTTTTAGCATATAAAAAGATGTTTTGCATCCTGTGAAAAATTCTTAATGAGATGTGAATACCAGATCGCCTTACCTGTCTGCTGAGAAATGTATATCTAGGTCAAGACGCAGCCATGAGAACCAGACATGGAACACAGACTGGTTCAAAATTGGAAAAGGAGTAGTGCAGAGCTGTGTATTGTCACCCTGCTTGTTGAAATTCCATGCAGAGTACATTATGTGAAATGCTGGGCTGGATGAATCACAAGCTGGAACTCAGACTGCTGAGAGGAATATCAACAATCTCAGATATGCAGATGATACCACTCTAATGGCAGAAAATGTAAAGGAACTAAAGAGCCTCTTGATGAGGGTGAAAGAGGAGAGGAGAAAAGCTGGCTTGAAACAATATTCAGAAAACTAATATCATGGCATCTGGTCCCGTCAGTCAGTTTAGTCACTCAGTCGTGTCTGACTCTCTGTGACCCCGTGAATCACAGCACGCCAGGCCTCCCTGTCCATCACCAACTCCCGGATTCACTCAAACTCATGTCCACAGAGTCGGTGATGCCATCCAGCCATCTCATCCTCTGTCGTCCTCTGCTCCTCTTGCCGTCAGTCTTTCCCAGCATCAGGGTCTCTTCAAATGAGTCAGTTCTTTGCAGCAGGTGGTCAAAGCATTGGATTTTCAGCTCAGCATCAGTCCTTTCAATGAATATTCAGGATTGACTTCCTCTAGGATGGACTGGTTGGATCTCCTTGCAGTCCAAGGTACTCTCTGGTCCCATCACTTCATGGCAGATAGAAGGGCTAAAAGTGGAAGCAGTGACATATTTTCTTTTCTTGGTCTCCAAAATCACTGCAAATGTGACTGCAGCCATGAAAATAAAAGATGCTTGCTACTTGGAAAGAAACTTATAACAAATCTAGACACCGTATTATAAAGCTGAGATAGCACGATGCCAACAAAGGTCCATATAGTCAAAGCTAAGGATTTTCCAGTCGTCATGTATGCGTGACTGTTAAGAGTTGCACCATAAAAAAGGCTGATCGCTGAAGAATTGATGCTTTTGAAGTGGTGCTGGAAAAGACTCTTGAGAGTCCCTTGGACACAAAGAGATCAAACCAATCAACCCTAAAGGAAATCAACCCAAAATATTCATTGGAAGGATTGATTCTGAAGCTGAAGCTCCAACACTTTGGGCACCTGATGTGAGGACCCAACTCCCTGGAAAAGACCCTGATGCTGAGAAAGATGGAGAGCAGGAAGTGAAGGGGGCAGCTAAGGACCAGAGCGTTGGATGGCATCACCGACTCAGTGAACATGAGTTTGAGCAAGCTCCAGGAGACAGTGAAGGACAAGGAAGCCTGGCATCAGGCAGTCCATGAGTTGGCAAAGAGGCAGACACGACTTAGCAACTGAACAACAACATGCCCCAAATTAATTTATGCACCTAAAAGTCTCTGTAGAAGAAGAATGCTATCTTCAAAGTTAATTTTTAGCAGCTCACAGATACTTTTCTAAACACTTTCATCTACTATTTTCTTGAGAAGTTTATGAGGTAGATACTATGCATTTTACATGGAGGGCAACTGAGGCCAGAAGGATTTAATAATCTGTACAGACTGCTGCAGTTAATGACTGGAACAGAAAGACTGTGAATCTGACTCCTATTTTTTAATAAGATTCTTTCTTTAAAATGGTCCTCTCATATATCTCTTATTGTACCCAAAATGAAGAATATCATATCAAGATGCACTCAAATCAGGGGACTAGGTCATTTTATATCTTCTTCATAATAAAAATGGTAAATATATTGAAAGGAGACCTCTGTACTTCGGGACTTTCTCTCCTAGGTCTTATTGATGAGTGGAATGGAGATGGGAAGAAGAAAACTCGTATCAGGACTTCTCTGGTGGCTCAGTGGTAAAGAATTTGCCTGCCAGTTTAGGAGATGCAGGAGCTGGGATGATCCTCTGGAAAAGGAAATGGTAACCCACTCTAGTGTTCTTGCCTGGCAATTTACCAGAAGTGGACAGAGGAGCCAGGTGTGCTTCCATCCATGAGGTCACCCAAGAGTCGGACATGACTTACTGACTAAACAACAACAACCATATTAAGGTTGGATGATGATATTTGGAGAAAATATTTGCTGCCTACCCTTGTTTTCTTGTTCGTGCAGTAAATTATCCTCCATATTAGGGATAGGTAACTAGGTTTTATCTTTTTGTTTCTTATTTTTAAAATAGTTTCTGC
This sequence comes from Moschus berezovskii, assembly GCF_049115385.1. NCBI lineage: Eukaryota > Metazoa > Chordata > Mammalia > Artiodactyla > Moschidae > Moschus > Moschus berezovskii. Next base: position 2,255,618 of record NC_142475.1, on the reverse strand, counting down.
TTTCATCAGTGCCATAATTTCCTTCCCCTGAATGTATTATTTGTTGTGGATCTTTAATTCTTTTTAACTGGGAAAAAAATACATCAGTGTACAATAGAATATTATGTTTTGCGTGTGTATATATTCGTAACTCTCCCTTATTAACTGGAAGTAATTTTAAAATGCAGTGGTCAACATTTCAAATATTTTAAAATATGACTAAGTTGTTGATTGAGTCACGCATAATTCATTAAATGAATCAGGGTTATTATGTTGCATTCTTAAAATGCTTTTTTGTACTTTTGAAAATCACCCCACTTGAAATAATAATAATTGTAGCTTTGATTTTTGAAACTTCATATTCTCCCTCTGCTACTGATTTGCACTATATGCTAAAAGACCTTTTGACTTAAAGCAGTAAAAAATATGCTAAATAATGAAAAACGCTGCCATAGGGATTTTTCTTTCTCTTCACTCTGAGTTGTCACATTCCACTTTCGTTTAATCCTTATGTCACTTGAAGTACTGAATGTTTCATTCTACTTCAGAGGAAAACTCACTAAAATATATTTGTGGAAAGGTTAGTCCTAGAACCCCCAAGGAGACTTCATGCTAACAGGATACATTCAATTCTTTCTCTTTTTCCTACCATGCAGAGTTTTATATATATATATATTTTCAGATCACAATTGGCCAGAAAAGTTCACTTATACCAAGATCTGCCTACACATAATGTATAGTTTGTATGGTTTTTGGAAACGATGATGAAATTTTTAAAATTTCATCATAAGTGTTCAAATGAATGAAAATGTATTACCCTGCTTTTTTAAAGTTCTGTATTTATATTTTCAGACATTCTTGTTTAAAAATTCATTAAAAAATGTAACATTCCTTGGAGTAAAATGCTGTACTTTAGATGTAAGACTGGCCTGGTCACTAGTAACTTAGGTGAAATTTGAAGTCAATGTAATAAATACATAAACCTAATTTGACAAGTATAACAAATCAATTTTTTTTGGCCTATATAATTCTCCCTTTTGAGAAAAAAAAATGGAAGAGAAATCTTTATTAAGAAAGCAAAAACTAAGCTTCTCAACTCTAAGATCAGATATAAAACACAAGATGTACAATTTTCATTAATTAGGCAACTCAATTTTCACATTCCCCTGTGACTCAGCTGGCAAAGAATCCACCTGCATTGCGGGAGACCTGAGTTCGATCCCTGGGTTAGGAAGATCCCCTGGAGAAGGGAAAGTCTACCCACTCCAGTAATCTGACCTGGAAAATTCCATGGACTGTATAGCCCATGGGGTCACAAAGAGTCGTACACATATGAGTGACTTTCACAAATAACAGAAAACCATACAAAAGACACATCAGTTTGTACTACAGTTGAATACATGCACAGTGATCTGGACTGGACATCTGCATTGCCACTTGTAAATCATAATAAATGGTTTTGTCCATCTACACATGATTTCATGATAAATGAGGGCAGATTTTCACAAACTGCAAAGCAGAATGAAACAATATAAATGTCTAATTTTATAAAATTAAAGGTGGTGAAATTCTAAACTAAAATACCTAATCTAACATTGAGTAAGGGCCCAAGCAATTGACTTGAGTTTCCTTCAATTCCTGGAGCTTCCAGGTGGCTCACAGTTAGGAGTCTGCCTGAAATGTAAGAGAATCAGATTCGATCCTTGGGTTGGAAAGATTCCCTAGAGGAGAGCATAGCAACCCACTCCAGTGTTCTTGCCTGGAGAATTCCATGAACAGAAGAGGCTGGCGGGCTACATACAGTCTGTGGGGTTGCAAAGAGTTAGACATAACAGAACAACTAGCACTTTCACTTTCCTTCAGGTTCTATCACTTCAAATAGTGTTCACTTCAGTCGCTCAGTCGTGTCCGACTCTCCGCGACCCCATGAATCACAGCACACCAGGCCTCCCTGTCCATCACCAACTCCCGGAGTTCACTCAAACTCACCTCAAACTTCCCTGGTGGCTCAGAGGTTAAAGCGTCTGCCTCCAATGCAGGAGACCTGGGTTCGATACCTGGGTTGAGAAAATTCCCTGGAGAAGGAAACGGTAACCCAATCCAGTATTCTTGCCTGGAGAATCCCATGGATGGAGAAGCCTGGTAGGCTACAGTCCACGGGGTCGCATAGAGTCAGACACGACTGAGCGATGGAACGGAAAGGAACACCTCCATCGAGTCAGTGATGCCATCCAGCCATCTCATTCTCTGTCGTCCCCTTCTCCTCCCGCCCCCAATCCCTCCCAGCATCAGAGTCTTTTCCAGTGAGTCAACTCTTCGCATGAGGTGGCCAAAGTATTGGAGCTTCAGCTTCAGCATCAGTCCTTCCAATGAACACCCAGGACTGATCTCCTTTAGACTGGACCGGTTGGATCTCCTTGCAGTCAAGAGTCTTCTCCAACACCACAGTTCAAAAGCATCAATTCTTCGGCGATCAGCTTTCTTCACCTACTTGTGGTTATAAAGCCCTTGAAATGGAACTGGTATAAAATGAGGTATGCTCTAAGTGTAAAATACATACTGAATTTCAAAACAAAAAATGGAATTTAAGATATCTCATTAATAATGTGAATTTAATATATGTTGATATATTTTGGAATTATACTCAAATGTTTATGGATGGTGAATTATGGGTATGTTTTGCCAAGTTCTTCGTAAGTTCTTTATAAAATTGAATAAAATAAGCATACCCTATTTTGAAAATTAGGAAAAATAAGGATATTGGAAATAAATCTGGAAGATCAAGAGAAAATATGTATAAACTCTTAAGTGTCAGAGCCTCATTAAGGTATTCCATGGAGGAATAAAATAACTTTTCTCACTCCCCAACATTTGTATCACATGTGGCACATAATTTTAATGGTAATTTATTTATGTGTCCAAAGCCTTATTAGACTGTGAATCTATTAGGTCACATTTTCTATTCCTAGATGTTTAATACCACTTGTTGAATGCTTTTGAAATAATACCTAATGTAAGGAAAAAATCATATTTCATATATGAATGTTTATGATTTTGGGGTTATTATGACATGACTCACATATGCTTTTTAATAAGTGGACACAGATTTTACATCACAATTACCAAAGCTTCATCTTTAAATAATTTCATACTTAAATGCTCATTGGAAAGAAATTTCCAATTCCTACTAACTGCCATAGGAAATGCCATGTTTAGCAAAACGTTTGAAGAGTTAATCTATTTTTTCCCATTCTGAAGGTTACACTTATTTCTAATGGGTGTGCCAACCTTGAGTACAGACATATTTTCTATAGTTTAAGAGTTAGAAGCAAGTTTATTTATTTATTTTTAAGTAGAGAAGAACATGAAACATTGTATAAGCAATGCAAAGACAAAAAAAGAGCAGACTAATTTGTACTATCACAGAACTTCAAATTTAATATATTATTTATAAATATCTTGTAAATGTTAATAATCTTATACTAAATAATGTCTTATTCTCAAGACTGATTTCTTCTTGTCCAAATGGACATATTTGTTTGATAAAGTTTGCTTAGTTAATGCCCAGAACGGTTGAAACAGAAAGAAGCGTTTTTCCCTTGTAAAGACTGAAGAGTCTATTACTTTCTGAAAAGAGAAAAAGGTAACAACAATTTATTGAATGTTTTCTCACATGTAATTTAAGAGCTTATGTCTTATTAAAGAGAACATTGTGTAAGGAAAATGCGTTCTCTTATATAGGTCAAAAAGGATTTGAGTTGGAATTGTATGATTCCAACAATATGACACATTGGAAAGATGAAACTATGGAGTCAGTAGAAAGATCAGTTCTTCCCAGAGGGTAGGATAGAGACAGGAACAGTGGGCAAAGCAGAGAGGAATTTGAACGCAGTGAGACTACTCTGCACAGTACTGTAATGAGGGACATTCTTCATTATGCATTTGTCTGAACTCATAGAATGTACAAAAGCAGGAGTAAATCCTAATGAAAATTATGAACTTTTGGCGATAATGATGTGTCAATGTTTGTCCATCAGTTGTAACAAATGTACCACTTGAGGTGATGGGGATGCTGCTAATGGAGAAGTTATTTGCATGTGTTGGGGAAGATAGTCAATGGGAACTCTGTACCTTCTGCTCAGTATTGATGTGCATCTAAAACTTCTATAAAAATAAAAGTCTATGCTTTGGCTGATAGAATAGGGCAGAAGCAACATCGTGCCAGTTCTCAGCCTAGACCTCAAAAGGCCTAGTATGTTTCTCCTTTCCTTCTTGTGCTTCTGACATTGCCTTGAGGGGAAAAAAAAAATGCCTGAACAGATCCACTAGTTGTAGGAGAAGGAATAGAATAGTTACTGGGAGCAGAAACAAATCATCTGAGTCAGGGCTAGCCTAGATCAGCAAGCTCCCATTCAACCACAGGTCTTTCCATGTGGAGCAGTGGTAAAGAAGCTGCCTGCCCATGCAGGAGAGGAGAGAGATGCAGGTTCAATCTCTGGGTCAGGAAGAGTCCCCTGGAATAGGAAATAGCAAAACCCACTCCAATATTCTCGCTTGGAAAAATTCCATGGACGAAGGACTCTGGTGGGCTACAGTTCGCGGGGCCACATGAGTGGGGCATGACTGAGCAACCGAGCAGACGCACACATCCACCCACAGAGCCATGAGAACAGACGGTCATTGTTTTAAGTCAAAATACATACATATAAAGTTTAGTGAAAAAAAACATGAGCATGAGCTAAGAGATGCCTGTTTGAGTGTGAAATAAGATATATGCTATTTTAGGATCTATGTGGAGATTTGCACACAAAGAAAACAAAGTAAAACTTGGTGCTAAGATCCCAGAAAAGTATATCCCTAAGATGGGCAAATCCAGAGGTGTCAGGGTACAGCAGTTTCAGAAATCATTAAAAAATCTCTCCTAGTTTAAGTCGCTCATAGAGAAGGTATATGTTACAGTGGAACTATTGAACTATAAAACTAGGAACTATAAAACTAGCCAGGTTTATAGTCAACTAACAGAATTCAACTGGGCTATTTTAGTCATTTTAGCATGTAAATCATCCTCCAGAACAGCAAGATGGAGAAGGAGAAAATAGAATGAAATACTTAAAGAATAGATTGATTTATGGAAGATCTTCAAGTCTAGCAGATGAGAAAAGAAGAAGCCATGTAAGAACTGAGTGAATTGTCAATGAATTTCAGTTAAATAGAAATTCAGGCCTGGATACCCATGAAAGGATCTGATGATAGAATGGAAAATCTAGGGAGGATATCAACAAACATTTCCTATCTCACGTATTTTATTATCCTGGTCCCACCTTGGACTGGTTAATTTTATGGTCAATTTGACTGAGCTAAAAGATATCCAGGTAGCTGGTATTGATAGAACGTTACTTCTCAGTGCATCTGTGGAGGTGTTTCTCAAGGGATTATTATTTGAATCTGGAGACTGAGTAAAGACCGCCATCACTAGCGCGTGGGGGCCTCATCTCATCTCTGAGGGCTTGACTACAACAAAAGCGGGAAGGAAATGCGGATCTGCTCTGTGCCCAGGCTGAGACGTTTGTCTTCTACCCCGGGTCATCTCTGCTCCTGCTTTTCAGGCTTTTGGACTCAAACTGAATTTGAGTCCAAAACCGGTTTTCCAGGCTCCCAGCTTGAAGATAACAGATTATAGGATTTTTTAGCCTCCACATGAGCCAATTCATAGAACAGATATCTGTGTATACACACACACACACACACACACACACACACAGATCTGTTTCTCTGGGGAACCCTAATGCATTTATGTCAGTCACAAACATAATTCAATTACCATATAAGAGATAAGTTTACAGAGTTAGAAAATATATTTTGTTCTAAATAATTTTAGGTAAATAAAACAGTCTTATCTGTTGAAAGAAAATTATTATTTTTTCCCTTTGGGACAGCAAATTGAATCCAGTTTCCATAGGTATTTCATGGGTTTTAAAATGTAATTCCTCAAATATAATTATTAGTTCAACTGACATTTTATACTTTTGGTTGCTTAATTTAGATGTAAGAAAAGATAATTGCACTTTAATTTTCTCATTTCTACAAAATAAAATGCTACTGACAATAATGTTTCTTCTCTTCGAAAGAAAATTGCTATGATAAAAATGCCACTTTGAATATCATGAAATTTTAAATAGAGTTTTTATTATGTAAAACATAGATTATTTAACTATTGTAGTTGTTATAATTTCTAAACTCATGTGAAAACTGATTTGAGAGTTTACAGAATAAAGAAAAAATGAAAACTATTTAATTTTAATTAATTTAATACCCTTATTTTCTATCCGTATAATGTAGCTTTAGTTTTTGTGCTCTTCATTAAAACTAACTTGTGTGTGTGACTGAACACAAAGAGCAGTTCACATTAAAATCATTCTTTTAGGTAAAGATAGTCATTTTTCTTTTTTTCCTTATCATCCTATGAATACCATTTTCTCATCACACACTCCTTCAAAACAGAGCTCGTAAGTTTCCGTGAAGCCTGGTTTCTGATGGTCATAAATTGCTTCTTCCCAACAAATAACCACAAATCAAATCAGAGATTATCAAAGAGCAGCCCGAAATGATGCCCTCTCCCCATGACCTTCTGCTATGAGCGTCAGAAGACTCATTGCAAAGGGGAGGTTAGATGCATCGTTTATATGTCTGGATCCCCTCAGTGCCAAAACAACTGATGTACAATTTTAATATGCTTAACAATTTTTTTTCTTTCTATAAGAAAACAGGTAACCCATGTGTGCTTCTGCGATGCCCTTTCTCAGCTACATTTGCTAGTTGTTTTTGATAGCAAAATGCAGAGATGTGAAATCTATTTCAATGTACTTAGTCAAGTACATATTACATGTCTGTAAGTTATTCAAAACAGGACCAGGGTTTGTGAAGGACATGACAGAAGAACATAGCCGAGCACAGATCACTGCAAACAAAGGAGTGGGTCCTTAGTGGGGACACAGTCCTGCATGTGATCAACAACAAAATAGCTTTATAAATAAGTCAAGAATTGAATGAAACTTAGGATCAAATTTACCGCAAATATCCCTTGGACTGCAAGGAGATCCAACCAGTCCATTCTAAAGGAGATCAGTCCTGGGTGTTCATTGGAAGGTCTGATGCTGAAGCTGAAGCTCCAATACTTTGGCCACCTCATGCGAAGAGTTGACTCACTGGAAAAGACTTTGATGCTGGGAGGGATTGGGGGCAGGAGGAGAAGGGGACGACAGAGAATGAGATGGCTGGATGGCGTTACCGACTCGATGGAGGTGAGTTTGAGTGAACTCCGGGAGTTCGTAATGGACAGGGAGGCCTGGCGTGCTGTGATTCATGGGGTCACAAAGAGTCAGACACGACTGAGCGACTGAACTGAACTGAACTGAACTGAATATGCTGCTTCTTCATAAGTGTGACATGCGTTTCCTAATGGTTAGATGGAAATATTTGTGTTAACTCTGCTGATGATACACTGTCCTAAAAACAAATTCCCTTTCTGTTACTGCTATTCTGTGGTTCTTGAAGTAGTAAAACCCTTCATTTTTATTTATTCAACAAGTATTAACACCTGTTATTTGCCATCCATTCAGAAGGAAATTGTCAAAACACAGTCCTTGGCCTTATGGGACTCAGATTATAATGAGAGGGATGAACTTCAAAGAACCGTGATATGTATTTAATTTAAAAATAGGAATTGTTATGAAAAAATGCAGAGGTAGGAAGACAAGTAAAAGTCATACCAAAAGAAGTTTAGAGAATGTCTCCTTGAGATTTTGAAATTTAGAGAATGAAAATGAATAAACAAGTTATAGAACTGGAAAAGGTGGGGAAGAATAAGGCAAATGCATAAATTCTGAGGTAGCATAATACAAGAAAACTGGAAGCTAAAATTTATAGACTGAAAATGGAAATGTTTTGGATAAACCTGAAGAAATACACAGGGCCAGGTCATATAATGTCTTCTGTTACATGCCATCATACCATTTTTTTAAAAAGAAAAACTATTAAAAACACAGAAAACCATGGATAGATTTTAGATAAGGGAGTCAAAAGTAAAAACTGTGCTTTAAAAAGATGTGTTCTTTAGAATTAAGAATTTAAAAGAGTGGAAGGGTGTATTAATTTCACAGCTTTATCAGCACTAGTCATCTCTTCCTGGTAAGAGTGGAGACCTCTTGTCTCACTTAGGAAAAATTAAATTAGAGAATTAATACTTTGTGGCCACATAAGATGAAGGTCAACAACAAGAGCAACAAAAATAAAGCAGGTATTTTTAAAGACTGATTACTAAGTTTATCTTGTAAATGTTCAATAATTAGGTCTTACATGTTTTAAATGCATAGTTTATCTAACACTGCATGGTAGTTATTCTCTGCGGATTGTAGGAAAAAGAAGCCTCTTCTGACGTCACTGCCCACAGTTACAGGACCATTCTTAGACCCTTCTGGTGACATGGCGAAGATCAGCTGACGCACAGAACCGTTCCTGTGGACAGCGTGCGGCTTTGTGTTGGCTCCCCTGGTGCCGTCAGGAACTGAAAGAAATGGCCATGATGGTGCTTCTATTTTTACAGGAATTAATATTTCATAAGATTCTACCTTTGTCTATTGCATTAAATAGTAATGAACTGAATTATGCCTGAAAGCTGCTTTCCATTTGTGTTACTTTTCGTCACATAAAAAAATAACAATAATTCACAGTGCTTCAGTAACATGGAACTCTTCTTGACAGCTAGCTGATTTTCTGTCAGTAGTCTTGGAGTCTGGAGGTACGTTTATGCTGGGTTAAGTTATAAAAAAGTCAAACATCAGTGAAATAAAGTTTTTAATCTATATTTAATTTTTCTTCACCTATAGTACATATCTATTCTAGCGAAGTGTTACACTGAGGAAGTAGTCACCAAGTTGTCATTTCATTGCTGACCTTTTGGGCTATTTTTACTTTGATATCTGAAATGAAATCAGAGTTCAGCAAATATTAAAAATATCCTGGAACAAACCTTGAATAATAACTAAAGTTAATAAAAGACTCTCCTTGGAAAATTGCCTTTTAGAAATTTTTCATTTCAATTTTACTTTTGATAAAGTAATTAGTATCATTCGATCCTTCAAAACATGTCTATACTTTTAGGTTTCTGTGTTATTAATAAAACCGAAGACTTTTCTGTCCATTAGATTTTCACTCCCAAGCATTTCATAAACGGAGTTTATATTTATTAAAAAGAAGAGCTGCTCCTCCTCTTCCTCTGCCAGTCCTCCCTTTCCTGCCTCTCCCCTTTCTCCCCCACCCCCTTCCTCTTCCTTCTAATGATACAACAATTTTTGGAGAATTAAATGAATTTGACAATTAAATATATTCGCTCCAATGATTTAATATCTCATCCTCTGTTGTCCCCTTCTCCTCCTGCCTTCAATCTTTCCCAGCATCAGGGTGTTTTCCAATGAGGCAGGTCCTCGCATCAGGTGGCCAAAGTACTGGAGTTTCAGCTTCAGCATCAGTCCCTCCAATGAATATTAAGGACTGATTTCCTTTAGGATGGACTGGTTGGATCTCCTTGCAGTCCAAGGGACTCTCAAGAGTCTTCTCCAACACCACAGTTCAAAAGCATCAATTCTTCAGCACTCAGCTTTCTTTATGGTCCAACTGTCACATCCATACATAACTACTAGAAAAAACATAATTTTTACTATATTACTGTTACGCAGTTATTAATATTATTTGCATGATACTAATTTTGAAGATAAGCACATTGAAGTTCAAAAGTATTATGTAAGTTACTGGTTAAGAGTCAAGCTAATAGCTTTTGAGACAGTTTGTTTTATAATCAATGTACTCTGACTCAAGAACTTGGAAATTAATTCTATGAGTGTTTTGTGAAGTATCAATAATTTTGTGAAACTAATGTGCAGAAGGCTCGTGGTCAAACAACTTTCAGAAAGATCTAATGTAGCTTTTATTGTGATTGCTGCTTGTTTTTACTATAGGCCTTCTCTGAGCTTTTAATGTCTTACTGTGCAATGTAACCCTCAAAATGTGTGCATATTACCGTTGAAAATTTCTTATAAGCAACCACTGAGTATCTGACTAAATTTATCTTCTTTGCCTCCAATTAGCTGTAACCCCTAATCCCTAAGATCCGACAGACTAGAGAGCTGAGTCAGGAAAACTGTTCTGTTCTCACTGGTCTGCTTGCCGTTTATTGGCTTATTTTTATATTGGAAGATAATTGCTTTACAATGTTGTGGTGCTCATAGAGGCACTGTTCTGATTGAAGAGATCAAGATCTCCAACTACCCACTTCTTTGAGATGTTATCTTTATGCAACAAATGGAAAAAAAATGTGTTTTTTCCAGAAAGCAAAGAATTTTAATTAAAAGTAAACCTATGTCTGATTCAGGTCAATGTATGGCAAAAACCACTACAATATTGTAATTAGCCTCCAATTAAAATTAATTAATTAAAAAAATAAAAGTAAACTACCTAATGATTCTAACTAGATAAAAATAATAATTATGACTGTTTTGCAGACTCCTGTAGGTTATTTCTAAGCTACCATTTCAGTGAGAGAAACTGGCTCATTTGAAAACTGTATTTAATGGTGCAAATACAATACTAATTTAACTCAGAACTAAAGTTATAAATTATATTGAAATATTCTGTATTTCTCCTGAAGTCTCCAAACATATCCATATCATTTGCAACCTCTTCTGGGACAGTCTTACAAAAAGACTCTGGGAATAAGTTTACACTAAGTACTAATGTACATTAGTCAATTTGAAATGCAGGAAATATTTGAAATGTATGAAAGGGAACTTCATTTCCCTTGTGATTCAATACTGAAATCAGGGCAAACTGTAGAAGATCAGGAGGGGTAATCAGAGGGCAGGGTTACGCCTTGATAGAAATCGAAGAAGAAATGGGAAAGGAAAGGAAAGGCGCATTCAGGATGCTTAATTTCTTTCAAGTTGTGTAAGGAAATGGACAAAGGAATTGAGTGACTGTAACAAAAAGAGTTTGCATTTTACATTCAATAAGAACAAGAATTGGAATTAAAAGTAATGCATTTTGGAGCTCAATATATACTGAGGAAATACAGAAATAGAATATTGAGCCAGAAGTGCAAGAGCCAAATGTCTGCAGATGGAGAAGGTGCAGGAGCGCTCGTTCAGTGTCCATATCTGCAAACTGGCACGAAGGCCTTTGCCGTCTGAGGACGCACCCTGAGAAGGATGCTCTGGCTGCTGCAGTGAACCTGGCTGTAAATCAAATCTACTGTCTAAGCTGTGTTACCTCATCCAATTTTCAGTTCATAATTTTTACCCTTAGATCCACAAAATGCAAAAGTATTTTATAAATGAACAAAGGTTCCAAATGGAACGACTGGAATAATTTACTGCGGTGGCCTTTTAATGAAACTATAAGGTTAGGTGAACTCCAGTTGTGATTCATGGTGTTTTATTCAGCATGACAGGAATGCTTACATAAATCATGTGTTCTCGTTATGCCATTGCCAGTTTTGAACCCAGTTACATGATAAAATATATATATATATATTTTAGGTCATTAAACACATTTCCTTTCAATTTACATCAGACATAACTGGCCTAAAATCACAAGGGTAGAAAAGCTCAAGTTAGGAACTTTTATTTCTTTCAAGTTGACTTTATTCATTTAGCTAATTTTTTTGCATATCTTTTAGCTTATTCGCATTTTGCTCAGAATAGGAAAATTTTAAGGAAAGGTTTTCTGGTTTCTGTAGAATCATGAAAGAACTTTATTTTGGAATTACCTGACAGATAAACAGTTCACCCAAATTCTTTATTAAACAATATTTTAAGTGACAATCTGTTTCCCCAGCTCTTATATGAGTACTTTGCTTAAAGAAACAAACAAAGACCCTGACAGTTGACTGACAGGAAATACGTTTTGTTTCTTTTTTTATTCCAGCTTCATTATTTGCCGTGGAGACGGATTCCTGAAGTGACAGTCTGTGTTCATGTCAGTTCAGCTGTTCATCAACTTGAGCGACATCAAAATCCTTTCCAAAATGAAAAAAAAAGAAAAGATGCTTAGATATAATCCAATACCAAGCAATTTACATGCCAGACGAAGACTCTTGGTATTTGAAGACAAAGCCCACTGAAGAATCTCTAAAATTTTCATAATTCTGGCTTGGTGATATATCCTCTTAATCTGCCACTGTTTATTAGTGGCAGTCACTCTGGAGTCCTCCAACACAGACACCTTGTATCTCATTAAGGCATCTCTTCTCATTCTTACTGCAAACATGACATTTAGAAGACCATTATATGACTTACATCGGCAGTGTCGATAAAGTTCTGAGCCGCCTTGATGCTGTTCTGTCTTACAGCGTGTCAGCCTGCTCTCAGCACATTCTAGTAGCACTCTTATTAGTTAAACATTCTTGACAATATCTCACAAATAATGTGTTTTCTAAATTTGAAAAGTTTAAACAGCTTGACATTTTAAAGTTTATCACTTTCTTTCCCAGAATAATTATTGCCAGTGTCAATAATGTACTTTTTAATCTGTGTATTGACAATAGAAATGTTAGAAATTCATCTACAGATTTATTTTGGTGTCATTTTAAGAAATAATATGTGCACTGTGAAACAGTAGGTGATATGAGTCTGGTCTTACTCTGGATAATTTTTCTTCTTCGTTTATTCTTCTGAAACCATGTAATGAAAAACAAAGTTTAGATAAAATAGTTTAAATGTCTGAAAGTTGACATAAAAGCTAAGTTCATGGAAACATTTCAAGTCTTTTTTTAAGGTTTCAACAGTCTAATTTAAGTCTTTTTTCTTTAATCGAAGGCTAATTACTTTACAATATTGTCGGTTTTGCCATACACTTGCCTGAATCAGCCATGGGTGTACATGTGTCCCCCATCCTGAATCCCCCTCCCACCTCCCTCCCCATCCTATTCCTCAGAGTCATCCCAGTGCACCGGCTTTGAGTACCCTGTCTCATGCATCGAACCTGGACTGGCGATCTATTTCACGTATGGTAACATACATGTTTCAATGCTATTCTCTCAAAGCATCCCACCCTCGCCTTCTCCCACCAAGTCCAAAAGTCTTCAACAGTCTAATTTAAGTTTTAAAGTGTTATTCAGAACTAAGGTAAATCAGGTTCAGAGAATCTGGATTCCAACATATTTTGTATCCAGGCCTATTATTCAGTTCAGTTCAGTTCACTTCAGTCGCTCAGTCGTGTCTGACTCTTTGAATCACAGCATGCTAGGCCTCCCTGTCCATCACCAACTCCCGGGGTTCACTTAAAAATCATGTCCATTGAGTCAGTGATGCCATCCAGCCATCTCATTCTCTGTCGTCCCCTTCTCCTCCTGCCCCCAATCCCTCCCAGCATCAGAATCTTTTCCAGTGAGTAAACTCTTCTCATAGGTGGCCAAAGTACTGGAGTTTCAGCTTTAGCATTGGTCCCTCCAGTGAACACCCAGGACTGATCTCCTTTAGGATGGACTGGTTGGACCTCCTTGCAGTCCAAGGGACTCTCAAGAGTCTTCTCCAGCACCACAGTTCAAAAGCATCAATTCTTCGGCACTCAGCATTCTTCACAGTCCAATTCTCACAAACATACATGAAGACTAATAAATATTTTTGATGTCTTAAGTAAGTAAACTACCATATGTTTACACTCATTTCACATGATAGCAAGGTATTGGTCAAAATCCTCCAAGCTAGGCTTCAGCATTATGTGAACTAAGAACTTCCAAGTGTACAAGCAAGGTTTAGAAAAGGCAGAGGAACCAGAGATCAAATTGCCAACATTTGTTGGATCACAGAGAGAACAAGGGAATTCCAGAAAAACTTCTATTTCATTGACTACATGAAAGTCTTTAACAGTGTGGATCACAACAAACTGTGGAAAATTCTTAAAGAGATGGGAATACCAGACCACCTGACCTGCCTCCTGAGAAATCTGTATGCAGGTCAAGAAGCAACAGTTAGAACCGGACATGGGACAGACTGGTTCAAAGTTGGGAAAGGAGTACATCAAGACTGTATATTGTCACCCTACTTATTTAACGTATATGCAGAGTTCATCATGAGGAACGCTGGGCTGGAAGAAGCACAAGCTGGAATCAAGATTGCCGGGAGAAATATCAATAACCTTGGATAAGGAGATGATACCATTCTAATGGCAGAAAGTGAAGAGGAACTGAAGAGCTAAGTTCAGTTCAGTTCAGTCACTTAGTCGTGTCCGAATCTTTGCGACCCCATGAACCACAGCACGCCAGGCCTCCCTGTCCATCACCAACTCCCGGAGTTCACTCAAACTCATGTCCACAGAGTCGGTGATGCCATCCAGCCATCTCATTCTCTGTAGTCCCCGTCTCCTCCCACCCCCAATCCCTCCCAGCATCAGTCTTTTCCAGTGAGTCAACTCGTCGCATGAGGTGGCCAAAGTATTGGAGTTTCAGCTTTAGCATCAGTCCTTCCAATGAACACCCAGGATTGATCTCCTTTAGAATGGACTGGTTGGATGTCCTTGCAGTCCAAGGGACTCTCAAGAGTCTTCTCCAGCACCACAGTTCAAAAACATCAATTCTTCGGTGATCAGCTTTCTTCACAGTCCAACTCTCACATCCATACATGACCATGGGAAAAACCATAGCCTTGACTAGACGGACCTTTGTTGGCAAAGTAATGTCTCTGCTTTTTAATATGCTATCTAGGCTGGTCATAACTTTCCTTCCAAGGAGTAAGTGTCTTTTAATTTCATGGCTGCAGTCAGCACCTGCAGTGATTTTGGAGCCCCCGAAAATAAAGTCTGACACTGTTTCCACTGTTTCCCCATCTATTTCCCATGAAGTGATGGGACCAGATGCCATGATCTTCGTTTTCTCAATGTTGAGCTTCAAGCCAACCTTTTCACTCTCCTCTTTCACTTTCATCAAGAGGCCTTTGAGTTCCTCTTCACTTTCTGTCATAAGGGTGGTGTCATCTGCATATCTGAGGTTATTGATATTTCTCCCAGCAATCTTGATTCCAGCTTGTGCTTCTTGCAACCCAGCGTTCCTCATGATGTACTCTGCATATAAGTTAAATAAGCAGGGTGACAATATACAACCTTGACGTTCTCCTTTTCCTATTTGGAACCAGTCTGTTGTTCCATGTCCAGTTCTAACTGTTGCTTCCTGACCTGCATACAGGTTTCTCAAGAGGCAGGTCAGTGGTCTGGTATTCCCATCTCTTTCATAATGTTCCACAGTTTATTGTGATCCACACAGTCAAAGGCTTTGGTATAGTCAATGAAGCAGAAATAGATGGTTTTCTGGAACTCTCTTGCTTTCTCCATGATCCAGCGGATGTTGGCAATTTGATCTCTGGTTCCTCTGCCTTTTCTAAAACCTGCTTGAACATCTGGGAGTTCATGGTTCACATATTGCTGAAGCCTGGCTTGGAGAATTTTGAGCATGACTTCACTAGCGTGTGAGATGAGTGCAATTGCGCGGTAGTTTGAGCATTCTTTGGCATTCCCTTTCTTTGGGATTGGAATGAAGACTGACCTTTTCCAGTCCTGTGGCCATTGCTGTTTTCCAAATTTGCTGGCATATTGAGTGTAGCACTTTCACAGCATCATCTTTCAGGATTCGAAATAGCTCAATTGGAATTCTATCACCTCCACTAGCTTTGTTCGTAGTGATGTTCTCTAAGGCCCACTTGACTTCACATTCCAAGATGTCTGGTTCCAGGTAAGTGATCATGCCATCGTGATTATCTTGACTCTGAAGATCTTTTATGTACAGTTCTTCTGTGTATTCTTGCCATCTCTTCTTAATATCTTCTGCTTCTGTTAGGTCCATAACATTTCTGTCCTTTATCGAGCCCATCTTTGCATGAAATGTTCCCTTTGTGTCTCTAATTTTCTTGAAGAGATCTCTTGTTTTTCCTATTCTGTTGTTTCCCTCTATTTCTTTGCACTGATTGCTGAGGAAGGCTTCTTTATCTCTCCTTGCTATTCTTTGGAACTCTGCATTCAGATGCTTATATCTTTCCTTTCCTCCTTTGTTTTTCACTTCTCTTCTTTTCACAGCTATTTGTAAAGCCTCCTCAGACAGCCATTTTGCTTTTTTGCATTTCTTTTCCGTGGGCCTCTACATGGGAATGAAAGAGGAGAGTGAAAAAGCTGGCTTAAAACTCAACATTCAGAGAACAAAGATCATGGCATCCAGTCCCATCACTTCATGGCAAATAATGAGGTAAAACTGGAAGCAGTGATAATTTTCTTTTGGGGGGCTCCAAAATCACTGCAGATAGTGACTGCAGGCATGAAATTAAAAGAACCTTACTCTTTGAAAGGAAAGATACATCAAACCTAGACAGTGTATTAAAAAGCAAAGTCATTTCTTTGCCAAAAAAGGTCCATCTAGTCAAAGCTATGGTTTTTCCAGTAGTCATGCATGAATGTGAGAGTTGGACCATAAAGAAGTTGAGCACCAAAGAGTTGATGTATTTGAATTGTGGTGTTGGAGAAGACTATTGGGAGTTCTTTGGACTATAAGAAGATCAAACTAGTCCATCCTAAAGGAAATCCACCCTGAATGGTCACTGGAAAGACTGATGCTGAAGCTGAAGCTGCCGTATTTTGGCCACCAGATGTTAAGAACTGACTCATTGGAAAAAGACTCTGAGGCTGGGAAAGATTAAAGGCAGGAGGAGGAGTGGGCCGAAGAAGATAAGATGGTTAGATAGCATCCCCGACTCAATGAACAAGAATCTGAGCAAACTCTGTGAGGCAGGAAAGGAGATGGAAGCCCAGCATGCTGCAGTTCAAGGGGTCACCAAGATTTGAACATGATTTAGCAAATTGAAAACAACATTATTTTTTTAATCTCTGAAGTAAGTATAACAGAAACATGGAAATAAATGCAAGATACAATGCAGAAAATATTGTTGTTCAGTCACTAAGTCGTGTGTGAGTCTTTACGACCCCATGGACTGCAGAAAACATGTAGTTTGCTAAATGTGAGCCTTCTAAACAATTAAAACAATAAGGCAAAGTAGTAATTATTAAAAGCAACTTTAATTATGCTTAACAATATATATTGGAGACTTGAACTAAATGCCTCTCAATGGACCTGCTTATAGTAACATTTATTTCTCGAAGTCCAAACAATGGACATTCAACTTGTTCTTGAACATGGAATAAGGAGAGAGACTTAAAGCAGAAAAATCCTAGTGTTGGTCAGAATTCTTCATTGAAAGCTCTTCTTGTTGATCCAAAAGCTGTTTTTCTGAAACTCCTGTTTGTGTTTGTGGCAGCAAAATGACCCTGCCAAAGTATCCACACTCTAAATCCTGGAGTCTCTGAATATGTTATGTTACATGGTGAAAAGGTTTTTGCAGATGTAAATAAAGGCTAAGATTTTTATATTCTAGCCTGGAGAACTCCATGGACTGTATAGTCCGTGGGGTCATAATGAGTCGGACACAACTGAGTAACTTTAAATGTAAATGTAAATTGATAGGAGTAGGGTATTGGGAATGATTAGAGTGGATCCAATCTATTAATATTAATCAATTGAAATTAATATAAACACGAGGCCATAAAAGCAGAGAATTTTTTCCAGTTGGAGTTGAGAGACATAAGGCAGAAGGAGAGGTTAGAGAAGGACTCAATCTGGCACTGTTGACTTTGGAGATACAAGGGCCACGAGTGCAGGACACCTCAAGAAGCTGAAAGAATGTGCAAATGAACACTGGTAAGAAACAAGGACTTCAGACTTGAAACGTCTGGGAGTGAACTCTGACACAAACTGAAGGAGCCTGGAAGTGGATTCTCCTCCAGAGACCCCAGGTGACGGTCTGCCTATGCCTTGTGAGACTTAAAGCAAGCAAACAGGCTTACTTTGATATCTGAAATACACAATAGTATATTCATATTATACTAATAAACTTATAATAATAATAGTGGCAATAAAAAATTATGCTATATTCATTATTTCTATTATATGGCCCTATCTGGGTCGGGAAGATCCCCTGGAGAAGGAAACGGTAACCCACTCCAGTATTCTTGCCTGGAGAATCCCATGGACGGAGAAGCCTGGTAGGCTACAGTCCACGGGGTCGCAAAGAGTCGGACACGACTGAGCGACGGAACGGAACGGAACGGAACGGAATACCTATTCTATATGTATAGAAAACCTATAAAATTCTCACTCCAATTCTGTGGAATTGTTTCAAGCTTTTAAACACAATTTAATGTCATTAAATTGTGACATTAGCCTTCTATTAGCCTTCTATTTCTCGAGCTATAACCCTTAATTCTTTCAAACATTCTTGCCCTCCTCAAAGGCATTAATCAATCTCTCTGCACATGCCGTGTTTCATCAATGTCAATCATAAGACATGGTGTTCTGTGTTAAACGCAGTGATTTAGAAGTGAACTGACTGAGAAGAGCATGAAATTATTTGTTACTTAGGATGGAAAGTTGTAAAAGTGCAAGACATTTTTGGCAACTTTTAAAAATATTTTTTGGCTACTCGTTGTGATCCATGTATACATTGGATGTTTTTCAAGTAAACTGCTCTAAACCAATTGCATCCCATTTTAAAAATGATCAGTTCAGTTCAGTCACTCATTTGTGTCTGACTCTTTGTGCCCCATAGACTGCAGCACGACAGGCTTCCCTTCCATCAACTATCGGAGCTTGCTCAAACTCATGTCCATCGAGTCGGTGATGCCATCCAACCATCTTATCCTCTGTTATCCCTTCTCTCCTGCCCTCAGTCTTTCCCAGCATCAGAGTCTTTTCGAATGAGTCAGTTCTTCACATCAGGTGGCCAAATTATTGGAGTTTTGCCTTCAGCATCGTCCTTCCAATGAATATTCAGGACTGATCTCCTTTAGGATGGACTGGTTGGATCTCCTTGCAGTCCAAGGGACTCTCAAGAGTCTTCTCCAACCCCACAGCTCAAAAGCATCAATTCTTTGGTGCTCAGTTTTCTTTATAGTCCAACTCTCACATCCATACATGATTACTGGAAAAGTGATAGCTTTGACTAGATGGACCTTTGTTGGCAAACTAATGTCTCTGCTTTTTCATATGCTGTCTAGGTTGGTCATAGCTTTTCTATAGCTATAGGAGAACGTGTCTTTTAATTTCATGGCTATAGTCACCATCTGCAGTGATTTTGGAGCCGAAGAAAATAAAGTCTGTCACTGTTTCCATTACTTCCCCATCTATTTGCCACGAAGTGATGGGACAGGATGTCATAATATTCATATTCTGAATGTTGAGTTTTAAGCCAACTTTTTCACTCTCCTCTTTCACTTTCATTAATAGTGCTTTAGTTCTTCTTTGCTTTCTGCCATAAGGGTGGTGTCATCTGTATATCTGAAGTTATTGATATTTATCCTGGCAATCTTGATTCCAGCTTGTGCTTCATCCAGCCCAGCATTTTGCATGATGTATTCTTCATATAAGTTAAATACGCAGGGTGACAATATACAGCATGATGTACTTCTTTCCTGATTTGGAACCAGTTTGTTGTTCCATGTCCAGTTTTAACTGTTGCTTCTTGAACTGCACACAGATTTCTCAAGAGGCAGGTAAGGTGGTCTGGTATTCCCATCTCTTTCAGAATTTTCTACAGTTTGCTGTGATCCACACAGTCAAAGGCTTTGGAATAGGCAATAAAGCTGAATTAGATGCTTCTCCTGCTTTTTTGATGATCCAACAGATGTTGGCAATTTTGTCTCTGGTTCCTCAGTTCAGTCCCTCAGTCATATCCAACTCTCTGTGATCCCATGAATCGCAACAGATCAGGCCTCCCTGTCCATCACCAACTCCCAGAGTTCACCCAAACTCATGTGCATCGAGTCGGTGATGCCATCCAGCCATCTCATACTCTGTTGTCTCCTTCTCCTCCCACCTTCAATCTTTCCCAGCATCAGAGTCTTTTCCAATGAGTCAACTCTTCGCATGAGGTGGCCAAAGTATTGGAGTTTCAGCCTCAGCATCAGTCCTTCCTGTGAACACCCAGGACTGATCTCCTTTAGGATGGACTGGTTGGATCTTCTTGCAGTCCAAGGGACTCTCAAGAGTCTTCTCCAACACCACAGTTCAAAAGCATCAATTCTTCAGCGATCAGCTTTCTTCACAGTCCAACTCTCACATCCATACATGACCACGGGAAAAACCATGGACTTGATTAGATGGACCTTTGTTGGCAAAGTAATGTCTCTGCTTTTTAATATGCTATCTAGGTTGGTCATAACTTTCCTTCCAAGGAGTAAGCGTCTTTTAATTTCATGTCTGGCTCCTCAGTCTTCCCTAAACCCAGCTTGAACATCTGGAAGTTCACCGCTCACACACCGTTGGAGCCTGGCTTGGTGAATCGTGAGCATTACTCTGCTAGCCTGTGAGATGAGTGCAGTTGTGCAGTGGTTTGAATATTCGTTGGAAAGATTGATGCTGAAGCTGAAACCCTAATACTTTGGCCACTTGATCAGAAGAACTGACTCATCTGAAAAGACCCTGATGCTGGGAAAGATTGAAGGCATGAGGAGAAGGGGACTGCAGAGGATGAAATGACTGGATGGCATCACCAACTCGATGAACATGAGTTTGAGTAAACTCCGGGGGTTGATGATGGACGGGGAAGCCTGACGTGCTGCAGTCCATGGGGTCACAGAGGGTCGGACACGACTGAGTGACTGAACTAAACTTGAACAGTCTTTGGCATTGCCTTTCTTTGAGACTGGAATGAAAACTGACCTTTTCCAGTCCTGTGGCCACTGCTGAGTTTTCCAAATTTCCTGACATATTGAGTGCAGCAATCTCACAGCATCATCTTTTAGGATTTGAAATAGTTCAACTGGAATTCCATCACCTCCACTAACTTTGTTCATTGTGATTCTTTCTAAGGCCACGTGCCTTTGCATTCCAGGATGTCTGGCTCTAGGTGAGTGATCACACCATTGTGGTTATCTGGGTCATGAAGATCTTTTTTGTACAGTTCTTCTGTGTATTCTTGCCACCTCTTCTTAATATCTTCTGCTTCTGTTAGGTCCACACCATTTCTGTTCTTTTTGTGCCCACCTTTACATTAAATATTTGCTTGATATCTCTTTTCTTGAAGAGATCTCCAGCCTTTCCCGTTCTATTGTTTTCTTCTATTTCTTTGCATTGAGGAGGGCTTTCTCATCTCTCCTTACTATTCTTGGAACTCTGCATTCAGATAAGTATCTCTTTCCTTTTCTCCTTTGCCCTTTGCTTTTCTCCTTTTCTCAGCTATTTGTAAGGTCTCCTCAGACAACCACTTTGCCTTTTTGCAGTTCTTTTTTTACTTGGGGATGGTTTTGGTCCCTGCCTCCTGTACAATGGCACAAACCTCCATCCATAGTTCTTCAGGTACTGTCTATCAGGTCTAATCCCTTGAATCCATTTCTCACTTCCACTTTATAAACAAAGGGATTTGATTTAGGTCATACCTGAATGGTCTAGTGGTTTTCCCCACTTTCTTCAATTTAAATCTGAATTTGGAAATAAGGAGTTCATGATCTGAGCCACAGTCAGCTTCCAGTCTTATTTTTGCTGACTGTATAGAGCTTCTCCCTCTTTTGCTGCAAAGAATATAATCAATCTGATTTCAGTGTTGACCATCTGGTGATGTCCATGTGTAGAATCTTCTCTTCTGTTGTTGGAAGAGGGTGTTTGCTATGACCAGTGCATTCTCTTGGCAAAACTCTATTAGCCTTTGCCCTGCTTCATTTTGTACTCCAAGGCCAAGTTTACCTGTTATTCCAGGTATCTCGTGACTTCCTACTTTTGCATTCCTGTCCTCTATAATGAAACACAGCTTTGTCTAACTCAATGAAACTATGAGCCATGCCATGTAGGGTCACCCAAGACAGACAGGTCATGGTGGAGACTTCTGAAAAAATGTGGTCCACTGGAGAAGGGAATGGCAAACCATGTCAGTATTCCTGCCTTGAGAACCCCATGAACAGTATGAAAAGGCAAAAGATAGCACATTGAAAGATGAACTCTGCAGGCTGATTGGTGCCCAATATGCTACTGGAGATCAGTGGAAAAATAACTCCAGAAACAATGAAGAGACGGGGCCAAAGTAAAAACAACGCCCAGTTGGGGATGTGACAGGTGATGGAAGTAATGCTGTAAGGAACAATATTGGGTAGGAACATGGAATGTTAGGTCCATGAATCAAGGCAAATTGGAAGTAGTCAAACAGGAGATGGCAAGAGTGAACATTGACATTTTAGGAATCAGCAAACTAAAATTCACTGTAATAGGCGAATTTAACTCAGATGACCATTATATCTACTACTGTGGGCAAAACTCTCTTAAAAGAAATGGTGTAGCCCTCATAGTCAACAAAAATGCCTGAAATGCAGTACTTGGGTGAAATCTCAAAAGCGACAGAATAATTTCCGTTCATTTCCAAGGCAAACCATTCAATATCACAGCAATCCAAGTCTATGTCCCGACCAGTAATGCTGAAGAAGCTAAAGTTGAGAGGTTCTATGAAGACCTACAGGAACTTCTAGAACCGACACCCCGAAAAGATGTTTGTTTTTTTTCTAATATGTTCCTAATTTTATTTTATTTTATTTAAGTTTGGTGTTCTTTTTTTTTTTATTATAATTGGAGACTAATTACTTTACAGTATTGTATTGGTTTTGCCATACATTGACATGAATCTGGCCCAGGTGTACATGTGTTCCCCATCTTGACCCCCCCTCCCACCCCCGTCCCCATCCCATCCCTCTGGTTCATCCCAGTACACCAGCCCCGAGCATCCTATATCATGCATTGAACTGGTGATTCCTTTCACATATGATAATAGGGGACTGGAATGCTGTCTAGTTTGGTCATAGCTTTTCTTCCAAGGAGCAAGCATCTTTTAATTTCAAGGCTGCAGTCACCATCTGCAGTAATTTTGGAGCCCAAAAAATAATGTCTGTCACTGTTTCTATTTTTTTCCCATCTATTTGCCATGAAGTGATGGGCTTCCCTGGTGGCTCAGAGGTTAAAGCATCTGCCTCCAATGCGGGAGACCCGGGTTCGATCCCTGGGTCGGAAAGATCCCCTGGAGAAGGAAACGGTAACCCACTCCAGTATTCTTGCCTGGAGAATCCCATGGATGGAGAAGCCTGGTAGGCTACAGTCCACGGGGTCGCAAAGAGTCGGACACGACTGAGCAACGGAACGGAACGGATGGGACCAGATG
The DNA here is from genome assembly GCF_049115385.1 of Moschus berezovskii. Lineage (NCBI taxonomy): Eukaryota > Metazoa > Chordata > Mammalia > Artiodactyla > Moschidae > Moschus > Moschus berezovskii. The sequence continues at coordinate 2,232,363 of NC_142475.1, read as the reverse complement.
CCATGATCTTAGTTTTTTGAATGTTGAGTTTTTAGCCAATTTTTTCACTCTCCTCTTTCATTTTCATCAATAGGCTCTTTAGTTCTTCTTTAATTTCTGCCATAAAGGTGGTGTCATCTTTGTATCTGAGGTTATTGATATTTCTCCCAGCAATCTTGATTCCAGCTTGTGCTTCATTCAGCCCAGCATTTTGCATGATGTACTCTGCATTTAAGTTATAATGCACAGCCTTGACGTAATCCTTTCCCAATTTGGAACCAGTCTGTTGTTCCATGTCTGGTTCTAACTCTTGCTTCTTGACCTGCAGTTGACTCTTAACAGTCACATCCATACAAATACCCCTATACACAAGCAGCAATGCCACATACACACGTACAATTGATAGCATATCTGGAAATTCACTTCTTGTTAACTTTTGTTCTAAAACCAAGAAGTCAAAGAAATTATCTATATACTTTAATAGTAGAGAATGGAGAAAAAAGAAGCCTGATTGAATTAACTGTGTACATCTATCTGAGGACATAATTTAAATTTTAAAATGCTAAAATGTTAAAAAAATTTTTCTTGGGCATGTTTCATACATATATATGTACGTATTTATTCACTAAGTATGTCATTTTAAAACAATTATATACATTTGCAAATATTATCTGATATAGTGACTGTGACCTTCTTTGGAAATAGGATCTTTGTAGATGTAATTAAGTCGCTTCCCTGGTAGCTCAGACAGTAAAGAGATATTATTAAAGATTTTAAGATGAGATCAATCTGGATTTAAGGTGGATTCTAAATCCAAAGAAAAGTGTTCTAATAAAAGAAAAGAGTTGAGGCAAAGAGGTCCACAGAAGGTGGAGGCAGAGATTTGAGTGGTAGTTGTACGAGAAGGAAATGGCAACCCACTCCAGTATTCTTGCCTGGAGAAGCCCATGGACATGGGATCGCAAAGAGTTGGACACAACTGAGCAACTTCACTTTCACTTTCTTTCACTTTCTGTACAAACCAAGGGATATCAAGGACAGGAGCAGCATAACATGGATTCTCACTTAGCGCCTTCACAAGGAACCAAACTTGCCAACACCATTATTCTGGACTCCTGGCCCAATAACTGTGAGAGAATAAAGTTCTGCTACCAAGTTTTAGCAATTTTTTTATGGTGATCCTAGGAAACTGATAAGACTTTGCCACTCAGAAGGGAGATCTGTTACAAGTACCTGAAACTGTGTAGTGACTTTGAAATTAGACAATATAGAGAGGCTAGAGAAATTCTGAGCAATGTAACTGAAAATCCTGGATTCCTTTGAAGAGACTATTGGTGGAAATAAGAATTTTAAGAGTGATTAGGTTAAAACCTTTTCATATTGTTTTCATACTGTTTATGGGATTCTCAAGGCAAGAATACTGAAGTGGTTTGCCATTCCCTTCTCCAGGGGACCACATTCTGTCAGACCTCTCCACCATGACCCGCCCGTCTTGGGTGGCCCCACATGGCACGGCTTAGTTTCATCGAGTTAGACAAGCTGTGGTCCGTGTGACCAGACTGGCTGGTTGTCTGTGATTGTGGTTTCAGTCTGTCTGCCCTCTGATGCCCTCTCTCAGCGCCTACTGTCTTACCTGGGTTTCTCTTACCTTGGTCATGGGGTATCTCTTCACAATAAACTGTGGAAAATTCTGAAAGAAATGGGAATACCAGAATACCTGACCTGCCTCTTGAGAAACCTGTATGCAGGTCAGGAAGCAACAGTTAGAACTGTACAATCCAGTTCTGACTGACTTCAAAGCTCATACTCCTACACACTCCACTATTTTGTCTCCCAGCAAACCATTTCCGCAGCAATTATAAACTATCCTTGTGTATAAGGTAAATTGGGACCCGAATAGTAAATATTCAAATATTAAACTAATTTTAAGTCTTCAGTCCTTCGGAGAAAACATTGCTAGAGACCTTGATTATCTGTTGGTTACATGGGAGCATGTGCAAAAGAAACATAAGGTCATTAGCAGATATAAGAATGCAGCAAATCCAGTGACAAGGAACTGAGCTTCTTTGTATCTTCTTGCTTATAGTTACACCATAGAGAAAGCTTGTATAGTTTTCAGCAGGAAATTTGACTCTGTATCTTGTGATTATTTGTCAATAGCTAGATAAAATCATAGAAAATATCTGATTGTTTCACAAGAAGAAACTGGCTCTTTCCAATAGATATTGATTGGAGTAACATTACTCCAAACTGAACTATCAAGTAAAAAATATATTGAAGATCAATAAAACTCAAGATACTGGGAAGATGGGCTCTCACCCTGGAAAAACCCATCTTCCCAGTATGTGTATATATATATATATGTATGTGTGTGTGTATATATATATACACATTTACTTTAGAAAGTATAAATACTAACTACAAGTTCAAATGACCAGCTACAGAAATATAAACAGGACCACTATTCTCAGACTGTTCTACATGGGGTGGGTGGGTAAAGTTTGCCAATGCAATATAAACTGTTGATATGGCTTGGTTGCCCTATAAAAAGGCCTTCATCTTTTATTAAAGAAAAAGGGTACATCCCACTAGGCTTATGCTCACTATAACCCTCCTATACCTTTAACACAATATTGACAAACTGAAACAGTTGCAGTAGATATCATTGAGCTTGGCATAAGATTATTTGTTTTTATTGGCACTTCCCAGATGGCTCAGAGGTAAATAATCCGCCTGCCAATGCAAGAGATGTGAAAGACACAGGTTCAGTCTCTGGGTTGGGAAGATCCCCTGGAGTAGTAAATGGCAATCCACTCCAATATCCTTGCCTGAAAATTTCCAAGGTCAGAGGAACCTGATGAACTACCGTCCATGTGGTCACAAAGAATCAGACACAACTGAGCACGCACACACACACACATTTATAATTATTAAGCATTCAGCAGCTTCTGCATATTTTCATTGGTTAATAAATTTTTTGACTGGGCTTTCTAAAGGGACAGACTATAAGAAAGTTTAAAAATTTCTTCAGAATCATCAAGGACTTTTTGAAGAACGACAAAAAAGATTCAAATTCACTTATATTCTCCATGATTTCTTCAGTGAAAAAGATAATAGAAGATATAAGATCACTGAAATCAGGCAATAATGGTTTAAGATGATTTAGAAATGAATATGTAAAGGCTACTTAGCCATGAAATAATAATGCATTCAGATTCATAAAGGAATCCAATTTTATAAGTGTTGTTTATGTTGAAGATGCAATAGCTGAAAATCAGCTAATTTGAAGCAAATGTAATTTGAATAAAGTGAAAAAAATTACTGACGAATACCAAATATTTAAATAGGAACAATATATTTAAAGTCCAAGAATTTATTCATGGTGTTAAGTATTTAAATTTTGTAATTAGTCAGTTTAGCTTTTCTTACTAAAAATTTCATAACCATGCTCAAAATATAAAGTATAGCAACACTATTTTTAGAATTCTGATATCAAAAGCTGAGATTTCTTTGTAAATTTCCAACCTATTTTAGATGAAAAATACATTGAAGTTCTTTTGTCATCAATGTTTCTGTGTGTTTTCTGAGTAAATTGAACAAAATAATAACTTTGTACTTCCTCTTACTAAACATCTATTAACAGCTTATGACCCTGGCACTTTCAACTCTCAACCTGAAATGGTGGCAAAATGGTACTCTAAGGCAGGGGATAGGTAAAACTATAACATTTGACATGGCTTTCAGAGCATTGTTAGTTTTATAAATTTAATAATCTCTCCCCTGCTTCTTTAATTCTGTTGTTATCAGAATTCTCTCTTGGACACAAAATGTATCCTTGCTATTACTATTCAACTAAATCAGACATTAAATTTATGTTATGGAAGATCATATCTTAACCTTCAATTAAGATAATAACATGAAGCCACTCTGAAATAAAAGGCAAGAATTATCTTAGTTAAAATGAGCATACAGACAAAAATCTATTTTAATTATTGTAGCAAAATCATCATGATTCATAATATGAAGGATTAAATGAAAAGAGAATCCAAAGAAATAAAGTCCAAGAATAAGAATCAGGAAGAAGAGAGAACCTTTGTTATAATCTCCTAAGTAAATGTTGTAGGGGAGCATCAGTTTGAAAAAATTTCAAGTGATTTTAGAAAACCAGACAGAAAAGAATAAAAATTAAAAGCAAAACTAACAACTTTTATTTAGTTGTTCGAAAGAAGAGCCTGAAGTGACAGTTTTCTGAAAATATTACACTCAGCTGAGGATTTAATTTAGTCTCAAAAAACACAGGTAGGTACAAAGGGGACTGGTCATTGTTGCGGATGTTTAATTTTACCTGAAGAGGCATGAAAAGCCTTTCCTTCCTGAAACACGTTTTCTCTTAAGGTTACATTGCACGTAGATTAAGTGGGGAGATGAGCATTGTTCAAGAAGTGAAGAGGCTAATAATAATGAAATTAAATGGCCTCTTTCATACTCCTTCTAGATTTTGGACAGTTGCCTAATATATGCCTGAATGCAATGGAAGCTTTAAGTGGGATGTACACAGAATATTTTGAACAGAAAAACTGCTTGTAAGTGTAGTAAATGAAATACCTACTTTATTTGCCTTTATTACCTGTAGAATAAAATATATGTACAATTAACTCCAGTTTAATTATGTTAAAGGTGACCTGTGAAAATATCATAAATTTCAATTGACTCAGCTATGTGCTTCAGCAGTTAAATATCTTTTCTAGCCAACCCAAGATAAGTCAGCAAATAAGCTGATAAATAGTGACCCTTCAAAGCACTTTTTAAAATCTTCAAAGTCAAACTCTGCCATGTTTTAGCTTTGCCAACAACATCAGGGTTTTCATGTCAGGGAACGCAAGAGCTAATGGCTGGAAAGCTGGGAGATTATAGAACCTTATCCAGCTGACTGCTTTCATTCAGGAAAAAAATGAGTTGCTAGATTCTCTAGCCCTATCCAGAGTCAATGTGTCATTCTTAGCCACAGATTCTAGGAAAAAACAGTGAGACAGCAGTGGCTAGGACACATGCTTTGCTATGAAACATAACTTCAGTACTTAAAAATGATAACTGACAAAGTTGATAAAGTTCAAGTACTGGACCCACCATTTCCTCTGTCTTTCCTGTCACATATTAGCCAGGATTCTCCAAATAAATAGGACCCATAATGTATAACATATATGCATATATATACATATATATATGTGTGAAGAGAGATTAAAGACCATCATAAATCCCACATTAGCTATTCAGACTCTCCAAGAAAGCTGAAATTTAACAAAAATTGATACTCTTGTCACCTAACATAAACACTGTTCTAAACTCACTAGAAATAGTGGAATGGACAGTTTCTCATTATCAGATGAGATCACCTTTACTTTCTTCCACAAGAGAAATTCTAACTTGCCTCTTTGGAAGCTACATAAGAAACATTTTTTTCTTAAATCTCTATGTAACCTGGAGATAAAAACAGTCACCACTGCTATTGTGTGTTGAAGGCAGACACTTTGCAAACAAGAACCCTGAAAAGTTAAAATTACTTCTGCTTTTCACATAGCAACACCAAAGACAGGTCAAATAACTTTTCCAAGGACAGATTTATGGTAAACTCCAAAGCCAAAATCACATGCCTTCTTACCTATTTTAGATACCCTGCCTTTTTTTCTGCTTCTGTTTGTATTCTTTTTGTGCAGGCACGGTCTAACTTCCTCCAATCCATTTATTCCTTGAACTTCTTGAATTTATTAGCTGCCGCCTGCCCCCTCAGCCCTGCTTAGGTGAATCATAAGCATAGCCTAAGAAAGTGTTGCTTTGCATGGGCAAGGCCCTCCATAGAATTGCCCACATGAAAAGCACCTCAGGACAAATCAGCATCTGCAATTCTAGTGAAGCAGTCCTCCTGTGATTTGATCTGGAGCTCATTTATACAACAGCTGTATGTTTTCTCTTCCAAGGTGGTTAAAAATATATCTCTAGATCCGTAATTATATGGCTTCTCCCTGTATTTCAGAAATATGCCTATATGACACTGGGAAGTGTCCCAAATATATCCAATATGAATAACCTGTATACCACATAGCTAATATTTTAAGATAAATTATTACTAAAATATCCTCCAAATATTTGATTTAATACTTCCAACCACTTTGCTTGATGTGATAACGGATGGACTCTTACATAACTTCACAGTACTCTTTTCATTGTCTTGCTTAATTATTTTATACCTGATTATCTTAACTCAACATATTGAAGGAACTCATGCTTCATTTTGTGTGGAGAAGATGTTCAGTAAATACTAGCTCATTCATTGAATCAATGAATGGGTAACTACAGCACAAACAGCCAAAGTAATAAAACAATAATCTGAAAATGGAGAGTAAGTATATAAAATGACAATTTTTTTACAGTTGTTGAATAAAGATCATCTACTATTCTTTTAAACATTTTTCATTGTGGACTATTTACAGGCAACTGATTCCAAGGTTTAAAATATCTTAGACTTAACAATCAAGGATATATGCTATTGTACATTTTATGTGAATCTTCTGAAAAAAAATTGATCCTATTTTAAGAAAAATAATCAATATAAAATGTTAGAGCTAAAAAAATGAGAATTTTTTTTTTTTTAAATGAGTTTACAACTGGAAGGATTTATGATAGGGCAGTAGTCTTTACTTCTGAGGGAAAGACTTTCTGGGAGTAGGTAGCCCAGTTTTCACAGAATTCTCTTATTAAGCTAATCATTCCTCTTATGGGTTTTTATGGATTTGGAAAAAAATATATTTTCCATGCTAAACTGCAAAGGAGCATTCTGTTTAATATCTGTGTTCCAGTCCCAATGCTGATGGCGGGATTGTCATTCTTTGTTTTTAACAAGCTCCACTTCCAAACTGATGAAGATGAAAGTGGTGGAGGGAAAGGTTTCAATTTTTGCCACCATTTGTGGATGGTTATAGATTTTACCCCTTCCTAAATATTTTTGTAATTTAATACAGCAAGTTTATTTTTTAATGAAGAATTATACAGAGATACAAGAGTTTGAGTGAACTCCGGGAGTTGGTGATGGACAGGGAGGCCTGGCGTGCTGTGATTCATGGGGTCACAAAAAGTCTGACACGACTGAGCGACTGAACTGAACTGAACTGAACAGGGCTTCCCTGGTAGCTCAGACGGTAAAGAGTCTGCCTACAATGTGGGAGACCCGGGTTCCATCTCTGGGTCGGGATGATCCCCTGGAGAAGGAAATAGCAACCCGCTTCAGTGTTCTTGCCTGGAAAATCCCACGGACGGAGGAGCCTGGTGGGCTATAGTCCATGGGGTGGCAAAGAGTCGGACACGACTGAGCGACTTCACTTCACTTCATATAGAGACACAAAGGCTAGAATTTTTAAATGTCTATGGTGACTTAACAAGGAAATAAAAACTCATGACATTTTGATATATATTCTCCAATCTTATCTCCATTTCCTATGTGAACTAGGTTGACTTTTCATCTTAAGACATAGGTGAGACCACGTCAAATGGCGTTTCCCTATCTTGTCGTACATCCAATATCTTCTCCAAGAGCTTAGTGAGTGTTTTACATGTCTATGCGTGAACTCCGGGAGTTGGATATGGACAGGGAGGCCTGACGTGCTGTGATTCATGGGGTCGCAAAGAGTCGGACACGACTGAGCAACTGAACTGAACTGACTGAACTGATGCCTATCTATGCATCTAAATGTATGGTATATTTAAAAATTTATATGGCTTACCAGGCTCCTCTGTCCATAGCATTTTGCAGGCAAGAATACTCGAGTGAGTTGCCATTTTCTGCTCCAGGGATCTTCCCAACCTAGGGATCGAACCCAGACCTCTTGTGGCTCCTGCACTGGAAGGCAGATTCTTTACCAACTGCACCACGTAAATAGGTAGACCAGAAACACAAATAAATATATATGTTTTATAATCATATCTGTATATGCATAGGCTAGTTGTTTTCTTTTTTTCTGGCTTCCGTTCTTGCTTCCTACTGTTCTTGTTCTTTCTCACTACTCTTAACTTTCTGGTCAGCAGTTTATCTGTGCTCACTCCAAACTAGTCATGTATCCTTGTACTTATTAAAAAATACTCAACGAAAGCCATTGCTATGTTAGGCACTGTTCAGGGCCCTGGGCAGACAATAGTGAGGAAGACAGATGGACTCTTATTCTCGTCAAGCTCCACTCTGCGGGGGTGAGCGGCAGGCAGACACACGGCAAAGAGGCACAGCAGCTAGTGTTTCAGGGGCCGCTGAGAGCTGCAGGGAAAGCAGAGCCGGGGAGGGGGGAGAGGCGGCGGAGGCGGAGGCCGCGGCAGCCTCTAAACGAGGTCTGGGAAGATCTTACGGAGAAGGTGACATTGTTCGAAGGCCTGAATAGGGCCTTTCAAGGCTCAGACATACTTCTGTTATGTTATCCTACCAAACTAAAAAGAAAGGACAAAACAAAACAAAAATTCTATGAGACAGAGGTGTTTAGACTGACTTGAGTTTCAGGAGAAATAGAAGAGGTTCACTATAGCTGCCACAAAGTAAAAATTAAAATTAAATATTAGATCATCTTTCATAATTTTTATTAATGTGTGGTTCTAATTTTAGCAATGTTGATGTTGCCCCCTCTCTAGCCTTTTATTCCTCTTGATTTCCTGCTTCCACTTTTGCAGCAGACTGCGTTTTCCCCTTCCTTTGTCTTTTCCTTCCTTGATGGTACTCTTTCCTCACCCTAAACTTCCGTTCCTGAATAAATGAATGTGTAAATACATTCATTTTTAGTGAGGAAGATATATAAAATAGTCCATACAGGAATCTACATATTTTATTATCTCTTACTACAGGACTATAAAGAAAGCTGAGCACCGAAGAATTGATGCTTTTGAACTGTGGTGCTGGAGAAGACTCTTGAGAGTCCCTTGGACTGCAAGGAGGTCCAACCAGTCCATTCTAAAGGAGATCAGTCCTGAATATTCATTTGAATGACTGATGTGGAAGCTGAAACTCCAATCCTTTGGCCACCTGATAGGAAGGACTGACTTATTTGAAAAGACCCTGGTGCTGGGAGGGATTGGGGGCGGGAGGAGAAGGGGACGACAGAGAATGAGATGGCTGGATGGCATCACCGACTCTGTGGACATGAATTTGAGTGAACTCCGGGAGTTGGTGATGGACAGGGAGGCCTGGTGTGCTGTGATTCATGGGGTCGCAAAGAGTCGGACATGACTGAGCGACGGAACTGAACTGAACTGAATGATACCACATTATACTATATACGTATTTTATGTTACTAGTTGCTATAATTTTTAATATCTTTATTTGATATAATAAATATATTTCCACATATTCATTTACTTTCATATATTTATTTTTATATATTTATTTAGGCATTTGTGTATCTCCTATCAGTCATTATTCTGTTTATAGCTCTACTCATTTTTGTAAAGTTTTAGAATTTAAAAAATATATATTCCCAATTAGGCTGATATATTAAAAACATATATAAACTAATATCTAAATACAAATGTAAGATATTGTAGAGCCTCTGAAGAGGGAGAGATCAAGATGGAAGAGTAGGAAGACCCTGAACTCACCTCCTTCCACGGAGACATCAAAACCACAGCTACGTAGAGAACAGCTCTCTTTGAGAATGATCTGAGGACTAGAAACAATTCTTTTATAATTAACTATGTACAGGGGAAAAAAAACCCACCGTGACATACAGGACAGGAAGGTGGGTAGGAAGCAATGTGGTCAGGAGCGTACCCCCAGTGGATGAGCAAGAGGGAGGGTATCACGAATTCAGAGGCCTGCACGGAGAAGAGAGCTTGCCCCTCACTGACAACGCAGCCCGGGGCACCCGCATCCGGAGGGTGAGATCCCGGCTAGTGCTGAGACCGAGGGGCCAAGGCCCGCGTGGGAACTAACTGGCCCCAGCGGGCAGCGCAGAGCATCCGCCTGCAGAGCGCCCGCCCCGGCCTCGCGGCGCACCCAGGGCCCGCGCAGCTCCGGCTGCCCCACAGCCCCGGGCGGACCGGGCCGCCAGGCTCCAGCCGCGGCGCCTCCACCTCCGAACCGCCTCCTGCCCATCCTGCCAGCACAGCAGCTCCTGCGACGGCAGACAAACCCTGGTCCTCCCCCAGGGACACCGCTTGCTGGCAGCCCGAGTAGAGACACGCCTGCAAAAGGACAAGCCTTCAAGACCAACAGAACTAACCGTCCCCCTGAACTCAGAGAGGCCAACACAGTATGTTAGTCAAACCAGATGAGAGGACAGAGGAACAGACTCTAAAAAAAAGAACAAGATAAAATTCTCGTATTAAAAAGCTCTAAATTCATGTGCTGCTGCTGCTGCTGCTGCTGCTAAGTCACTTAAGTCGTGTCCGACTCTGTGTGACCCCACAGACGGAAGCCCACCAGGCTCCCCCGTCCCTGGGATTCTCCAGGCAAGAACACTGGAGTGGGTTGCCATTTCCTTCTCCAATGTGTGAAAGTGAAAAAGTGAAGTCGCTCAGTCGTGTCCGACCCTTAGCGACCCCATGGACTGCAGCCTACCAGGCGCCTCCATCCATGGGATTTTCTAGGCAAGAGTACTGGAGTGGCTTGCCATTGCCTTCTCCAAAATTCATGTCATTGTATGGCAAAACCAATACAATAATGTAACTAGCCTCCAATTAAAGTAAATAAATTTAACAAAAATAATTTGAAAAAATCAAATCAAATCAAAAATGACAAAAAAATAATAATGAAAAGCTCTAAAGAAAAAGAGATAAGTAATTTACCTGATAAAGAGTTCAAAGCATAAAAATCATCACTAAGCTTAGGGGGAGAATAGAGAAACACGGTGAGAACTTCATCAAAGATGAAATAAGTCATGGGATGTAATGGACAACACAAGGAATATAATTAATACTAAACATGTGTACTCCTATGGCTGACTCATGTTGAGGTTTGACAGAAAACAACAAAATTCTGTAAAGCAATTATGCTTCAATTAAAAATTAAGTTAATTAAAATAAAAAATAGCATATGGTGTAAGCCTATAAAATTTTGTTTTCTATGTTTTATACTTGAAACTAATATGATATTGTAAGTCAACTATACTTCAATTAAAAAGAGGAAAAGGAGAATTACAGAACCTCTGCAAACCTTTGATTTTAACAATTGGACATAAATCTTCCCAGAAATCAAAATTTTAAATAATACCATAAAGAGAGCTAGAATATTACTTGGGCAATCCATTCTGCTCTTAGAAATCCTTAACTATACACCTTTTTTAAAAAACAAAGAGTTATCTTTATGAGGCTCCATTAAAAACTGATTTCTTACTGTAGCTGGTAGAAAAAAATTACAAAAAGTCTGTATTTTAGAAATTAGAATAATCCAAATCTGAATGTGCAAATGATAAAAGTCAAGATTCTTCTAGCACTTATTTTGTAACTTCAATTTTTGAAAATCCCAACAGTGTTCTGTTTAAATTACAGGCTTCACAATGGCCAAATTGAATTCTGATAGCTTACCATTATAAGATCAGATGGTCAACTGATTGTTACAGATTATTGCCTCAGCAGCTGTGGGGTTCTATCAGGGCACCATGGGAAGCTTAAAATTTAAGGCATATTTAGTTGCACCCTTGTGTGATATAAATGACTATTGTCATATTTAAATTCACCTCAGTTGGGATAGAAAAGATGTATCCCTGTGTCCATTGAGCAAGCAGAAGACAGACATATTCTGTGGTTTTCGTTTTTCACCTCGATTCATTGAAGCATTCTGTCTTACAACAATAAGCTTTCTTTTTCTTTTTTCTTTGTTTTGGAACTCTGTATTCACGTTGAATAAAAGCTTACTGGAAAACATTAATAACCTCAGTTGAGCATTATTTTTGCTTTTAGATGGAATGCAAATTTGTGTATCTGAAGAATCTCTAGGGTTCAAGTTTCTGCCATTTCTAATTATTATCTTAGGGGTACAGGTGAGACAAGTTTATGATGCTGGGATTTGGTTTTCAATTAGATTTCAATCTTATTCAACCTGTGAGTATAAAAGAAAAATGACAACAACCAGAAGCAGTTAATATTTTCACCCAGACATTTGCCTAGTGAGAAGGAGAACAAATTGAGTTGCTAGGGTTGGGCATTTTCCAGGATAATACCCTAAAATATTCTAAGTATTGAGAGAACTATTTCGGACTTGTTGGCTCTTGCTGGGTGGTGATAATCATTTTATCAGAGTCTCCATCTATCTTCATTTGATATGAAGACATATGTCTAGTTGCTTATGTTATTTTAAACACCTCAATCTATTTTATTGTTAAAAGGCATGTGACCATCCAAAATAGCATCACGGGAGTCAAACTACTAGATAGCATAATTATCTTTGCAGCTTTATAACAATTAAAAAAACAAATCTGATTTGTTTCTTTATTACACTCACTGTAAATACATTGCAAGAATTTAACAGGGTTTAACTATATCCACCGGAGAAGGCAATGGCAAGCCACTCCAGTACTCTTGCCTGGAAAATCCCATGGATGGAGGAGCCGTGGGCTGCAGTCCGTGGGGTCGCTAAGGGTCGGACACAACTGAGTGACTTCACTTTCACTTTTTACTTTCACACATTGGAGAAGGAAATGGCAACCCACTCCAGTGTTCTTGCCTGGAGAATCCCAGGGACGGGGGACCCTGGTGGGCTTCCGTCTATGGGGTCGCACAGAGTCGGACACGACTGAAGTGACTTAGCAGCAGCAGCAGCAAATATATCCACACCTACGACTCCACTCCACTATTTTGGAGAAAATCACCCACATAGAAATAGTTAATACTAATTCATAGAATTTTTATTTTTGGGGGGGATAATGTTCACTAGTAAAGTATATACGGGAATGCTTCCTAGAGAAAATGTAAAATATCTATTTAGGCACAAAATGTGGTTTAGCACTACCCCAAGGGAAAAGGAAAGCATCTACCAATGTCTGCTCAATTACAAAGCACTTCCATAACAAATTATCATGTATTCTGCTGTAAGAGCCTGAAGTGTTTACCACTGGTAGAAGATAGATTGTATGACTCTTCACCACAGAGATAAGCAAAGTGAAAATCTTTAGAACATTCTATGATACTGTTTCATAAACTTAACAATGAATAATTTGTTCCCCATGTTATTGTATTCCTGATGGTCCTAAACAGCGAATGAAATAGCAAATGTCTTGCCTATGACTTTGTAAACTATGCTATAAAAGTTTCCTTTGGACCAAGGCCAGGATGAATCGATCTTTAGACACCCCCAAGACTGCTCAAGCTTCCCTGGTGGCTTAACTGGTAAAGAATCCGCCTGCAACCCAGTCTCTGGGTTGGGAAGATCCCCTGGAGAAGGGAAAGGCTCCCCACTCCAGGACTCTGGCCTGGAGAACTGAAAGGACTGTAGAGCAAGAGAGTTCAGGAAAAACATCTACTTCTGCTGTATTGACTATGCCAAAGCCTTTGACTGTGTGGATCACAGCAAACTGGGAAATTCTAAAAGAGATGGGAATACCAGACCACCTGACCTGCCTCTTGAGAAACCTGTATGCAGGTCAGGAAGCAACAGTTAGAACTGGGCATGGAACAACAGACTGGTTCCAAATAGGAAAAGGAGTACGTCAAGGTTGTATATTGTCACCTTGCTTATCTAACTTATATGCAGAGTACATCATGAGAAATGCTGGGCTTGAAGAAGTATAAGCTGGAATCAAGATTGCTGGGAGAAATATCAATAACCTCAGATATGCAGATGACACCACCCTTATGGCAGACAGTGAAGTAGAACTAAAGAGCCTCTTGATGGAAGTGAAAGAGGAGAGTGAAAAGTTTGGCTTAAAACTCAACATTCAGAAAACTAAGATCATGGCATGTGGTCCCATCACTTCATGGGAAATAGATGGGGAAACAGTGGAAACAGTGGCTGACTTTATTTTTCTGGGCTCCAAAATCACTGCAGATGGTGACCTCAGCCACAAAATTAAAAGACGCTTACTCCTTGGAAGAAAAGTTATGACCAACTGAGATGGCTTATTAAAAAGCAGAGACATTATTTTGCCAATAAAGGCCCGTCTAGTCAAAGCTATGGTTTTTCCAGTAATCACTGTGGATGTGAGAGTTGGACTATAAAGAAGGTTGAGCGCTGAAGAATTGATGCTTTTGAACTGTGGTGCTGGAGAAGACTCTTGAGAGTCCCTTGGACTGCAAGGAGATCCAAACAGTCCATCCTAAAGGAAATCAGTCCTGAATATTCATTGAAACGACATATGCTGAAGCTGAAACTCCAACCCTTGGGCCACCTGATGCAAAGAGCCGACTCATTGGAAAAGACCCTGATTCTGGGTCTAAGCTGTCTAGGTTGGTCATAGCTTTTCTTCCAAGGAGCAAGTGTCTTTTAATTTCATGGCTGAGGTCACCATCTGCAGTGATTTTGGAGACCCCCCCAAATAAAGTCTGTCACTGTTTCCACTGTTTCCCCATCTATTTGTCATGAAGTGATGGGATCATGATCTTAGTTTTCTGAATGTTGAGCTTTAAGTCAATTTTTTCATTTTCCTCTTTCACTTTCATCAAGAGGCTCTTTAGTTCTTCTTCACTGTCTGCCATAAGGGTGATGTCACCTGCATATCTGAGGTTATTGATACTTCTCCAGGCAATCTTGATTCCAGCTTGTGCTTCATCCAGCCCAGCATTTATCATGATGTACTCTGTACTGTTGCTTCTTGACCTGCATACAGATTTCTCAGGAGGCATGTCAGATTGTTTGGTATGCCTATCTCTTTAAGAATTGTCCACAGTTAGTTGTGATCCACACCGACAAAGTCTTTGGCGTCGTCAATAAAGCAGAAGGAGATGTTTTTCTGGAACTCTCATGATTTTTGATGATCCATCGGATGTTGATCTCTGGTTCCTCTGCCTTTTCTAAATCCAACTTAACATCTGGAAGTTCATGGTTCACATACTGTTGAACACTGGCTTGGAGAATTTGAAGAAAGTAGGGAAACCCACCAAACCATTCAGGTATGACCTAAATCAAATCCCTTATTATTATGCAGCAGAAGTGGCCAATAGACTCAAGGGGTTAGATCTGATAGACAGACTGCCTGAAGAACATGTACCGAGGTTCACGACATTGTACAAGAGGCAGTGATCAAGATCATCTCCAAGAAGAAGAAATGCAAAAAGGCAAAATGGTTGTCTCACGAGGTCTTACAAATAGCTGAGAAAAGAAAAGGCAGAAAAAGCAAAGGAGAAGAGGAAAGTTACACCCATTCAAATGCAGAGTTCCAAAGAATAGCAAGAAGAGATAAGAAAGCCTTCCTCAGCGATCAGTGCAAAGAAATAGAGGAAAACAATAAAATGGGAAAGACTAGAGATCTCTTCCAGAAAATTAGAGATACCAAGGGAACGTTTCATGCCAAGATGGGCTCAATAAAGGACAGAAATGGTATGGACCTAACAGGAGCAGAAAATATTAAGAAGAGGTGGAAAGAATATACAGAAGAACTGAACAAAAAAGATCTTCATGACCCAGATAACCACGATGGTATGATCACTCACCTACAGCCAGACATCCTGGAATGTGAAGTCAAGTGGGCCTTAGGAAGCATCACTACAAACAAAGCTAGTGGAGGTGATGGAATTCCAGCTTAGCTATTCCAAATCCTAAAGATGATGCTGTGAAAGTGCTGCACTCCATATGTCGGCAACTTTGGAAAACTCAGCAGCGGCCACAGGACTGGAAAAGTCAGTTTTCATTCCAATCCCAAAAAAAGGCAATGCTAAAGAATGCTCAAAGGGAAGCTTTGCACACTGCAGTCCAGGGGATCACAAAGAGTCAGACACGACTGAATGACTGAACAGTGTGTGTATAACTAAGAATAGATGCCTTTCCATCAGATGAGAGTAGCCATGGACTCAGAGTCACAGCTCTGGGCTGCATTTCAGACTTCACTTGCCCCTGTGGCTCAGCATCCCTCAGCATACTATACCCAACGATATGCGACTGTCCTGGACAGTCCTCTGGGGAAGGGCGAACTGTTCCTGGTAGGAGGAATGGTCATAGAACATAGGAAAATAATCCAAAACTAGTAGCCAATTTTCAGTCACTCTCTAGTGTGTATTATGACGTAGGTCATCCACTTTCATATGTATGTAAAATAATGAATGAAGTCATAAAAATATTAGCAAGAAATCTTGTGCGAGTTGTGTAGACCTGTCGATGAGAACGTTAAGTCCCTGCCAAGAAGCCTCAGAAATTGAGATAGGATTATTTGTTATAGTTGTTAAATAAAAGAGGTTCTCCCCTTTGTGAAAGATTCGAGAACATCTAACCGACACACACATAGATTGCTAAACCTTAGACTTTTACAATTTACAGGACTTTGGTCATCATCCACAATTAAATGGTGAAGAAAAGGTAATGATATATATATATCATATATATCACCCAGTTTTATTTATATATATAATAAGCCAGATGTTATTATCTTTTTTGCAAAAATTAGGTTTTTTATACTCTGATGAATCACTTCCCAAAGTGTAAGACAGTGTTTACTAATTTTTAAGGGAATATGTGACCTTTACAGAAAAGAAATGAATTCCCATGAGCAATAAGAACAGTGCAGCCCTCATTCTTCAAATGCCCTCAGTGTTGCTGTGGAACTCTACAATCCGAAACATCCCAACTTCAGTGAAGAGAGTAAATGGTCAGTTTCTGCGTTTTCTTTAAATTCTTCATGAATCCATTCATTTTCTAATTCTTCTTGGTTTTACTGTGGAGCTAAATTCATTTATTTTGACACATGCCTTCTCACTTCCTATGTGTTATACTTGGCTTATGTCTTCTCTGTTTTGTATTTCATATATCTTGGGGAGTAGGATGACATCAACTTTTCTCTCCAAGAATTTTACTCTCCTTGACCTAAACATTGCCAAGTCCTTTTGATGTTTAAAACATAAACAAACATGGAAGGAAATAAACAACTCTCCCCAAGTCAATCAAAAGTTTTCAAAGCCTTGTTTCCTTATCTGTTTCCTTGCACTTGTGTTAAGGAAAGAATTTCCAAATGTTATCGCAATTGTCCTTCACTCCTTAAATACTTGCCTTATGAATTAAATCTGCCCATACACGCAGCCAGAAGTTCTGTGCTTTCTTACTAAATTTATTTTAGCTTCATTCATGAAACACTTGACATTATATTTCCTCATTATTTTTTACTTCCAAGCATTTGATACTGATTGTCCCTTCCTTGGGTCACTCCTAAATTCACCATACTGTGTTTATCTCAGTTCAGCTCAGTTACCCCCTAAATTCACCATACTGTGTTTATCTCAGTTCAGCTCAGTTACCCCCTAAATTCACCATACTGTGTTTATCTCAGTTCAGCTCAGTTACCCCCTAAATTCACCATACTGTGTTTATCTCAGTTCAGCTCAGTTACCCCCTAAATTCACCATACTGTGTTTATCTCAGTTCAGTTCAGTTACCCCCTAAATTCACCATACTGTTACCCCCTAAATTCACCATACTGTGTTTATCTCAGTTCAGCTCAGTTACGCCCTGAATTCACCATACTGTGTTTATCTCAGTTCAGCTCAGTTACCCCTAAATTCACCATACTGTGTTTATCTCAGTTCAGCTCAGTTACCCCTAAATTCACCATACTGTGTTTATCTCAGTTCAGTTCAGTTACCCCCTAAATTCACCATACTGTTACCCCCTAAATTCACCATACTGTGTTTATCTCAGTTCAGCTCAGTTACCCCCTGAATTCACCATACTGTGTTTATCTCAGTTCAGCTCAGTTACCCCTAAATTCATCGTACTGTGTTTATCTCAGTTCAGCTCAGTTACCCCTAAATTCACCATACTGTGTTTATCTCAGTTCAGCTCAGTTACCCCCTGAATTCACCATACTGTGTTTATCTCAGTTCAGCTCAGTTACCCCCTGATCGCTCTGCTGATATTGACCAATTTTCTGTGCGTCTTCCTCTCCCTATGCTCCAACTTGAGTAGTTAAGTTCATTCTTCTGCCACGGAGTCTGTTTTGGACTTCTCTCGTAGATCTTCTTCTATCTCCTAAATATACATGACTCCATCCATGTGGACAGTTCTGAAATTTCCAAAGGCCTACTCACAATTTTTCATGGAAATATTGATCCTTTGACTCAAAACTTTTAAAATAAATTTATTATCTTACTCTCTGTACACCTTCCTCTTCCAGTATTCTGTCTCAGATTCATGGTTCATTCATGTTAGAAACCTCTCTGAACTTCAGGAACTTTTCCTTCACTTGCCAACTAGTTCTTTGGTTTTTACTTTCTAGTTTTCCTTGTTATCACTGGAAACTTTTCTAATAAAACCACAAAGCAAGCATGCAATGCCTGTAATGCAATTCCTATAAGTATAGATTATACTCATGGCCTTGTCTCATGACAAATTTACTGTAAGTTTGCAATACTTACTCTTGCCTTTCCTGACTGTTTTAAAATAGTGCTGTTTTAATTCCATATTTCCTACATAAGCAAAAATATCAAAAGTGAACTTATCATTAGACATATACATTTCTTTCTCTTCCCTAACACACTTAAACAAAAATTACCAAACACGGTTTCAGCACCTCAGATAAATGAAGACCATACATTTTTTATGTCAGTTGAGAAAAGCTGCTTTTCTCATTTGACAATTTAAGCCTTTTGTGTTTCTTGAGAGCAAAAGTAATTAAATTTTAAAAATTAAAAATGTATCATTAATTGCATTTCAGATGCACTGTGACTAATTTTCATAAATAACATTTAAATGTATTTATATGCTACTCACAAATCGTATGTTAGAATATGGATGTATCTTTTCCAAATTATGACGTTTCTCAGAAATTGAATATATGATGCCACAGAGGCTGTAAATGACTTATAGTCCGAATGGACTATATATTATTTAGTATGCCTTTAACATATTAGCATATAGATCCCATTTTCCAGGGAACACTTACTAAATCATGAGTTAAAACACAAAGTGGAAAATACTGACCCAGAGCAGAGACAGAGCGATGGACGCATGTGTGAACCTGTCATCATTTGCTTCTACTTAAGAGAACATTCATTGTTTTTCAATTGATGGTTTTGATTATGGCACTAGAGAAGACTCTGAGGAGCCCCGTGGACTGCAAAGAGATTAAACCAGTCAGTCTTAAAGAAAATCAACCCTGAATATCCATCGGAAAGACTGTTGCTGAAGTTGCAATACTTTGGCTGCCTCATGTGAAGAGTCAGCTCACTGGAAAGGACCCTGATGCCGGGAAAGATTGAAGGCAAAGGAGAAGAAACAGCAGAGGATGAGATGGTCGGATAGCATCACTGACTCAATGGACGTGAATTTGAGCAAATTCTGGGAGACAGTGGAGGGATGAGGAGCCTGCCACGCTACAGTCCAGGTGTCACAAAGAGTTGGACGTGACTCAGCAACTGAACGAAAACAACAGTGTTTAAAATACTAAAATGTTGACCCAGCAGGTCAGAGCACAGACCATAGAGAAGGAATTTCAAAGCAGGTGCTATTTAATAGATGCCATAGTAAGGACCAGGTATGCCATTTAAAGGGATAGACTGAGTTTAAAGGGATGAGTGAAATATATAATGGGAAAGGATTCTAAACATTTAACCTCTGTGAAATTAAAAAGATAAATAGGAAGGCAGGAGTGTCATGTGGCAATAAGGAGGTGGAGACAAAAAGATGAAAAGGGGATAGATTTAGTGTCTTACAAGGCAAACATGGAAAATGCACACACACTCCAGACCGAGACCCACAACTACCCAACTCACAACCACACAAGGAAACAAACAAATAAGCAATGAACTTGTCTAATGCACCCAATTTTTCCTAGTTTATCAGGAAACAACACCTTTAAAATGGCAATCTAGTAAAACTCCCTAATGTCTGGAACAAATAAAAGTAATGAAAAGATAAGAGAAAAAAGTTTCCAGTTTCAAGAAATAAAACGTTATGCAAATCAACTGAATAAATCTACCCTGAAACGAAAAAAGAATCAGGAAAAAAATATAAGCCTATATTTCAAAGAGAATTAAAGATACTCAAGCAAGCGTATGAGGAAATGAAACATTATCTTGAATAAAAAAAATTTTAATTAAGTACAAAAATAAAAATAAATTGATTTAAATTAGGAAAAATAGGTCAAGAAAGATTGAAATATACAGAAACAAAAAATAATTTAAGATGCTTAAAAGAGAATAGATTAAAATTAAATGAAAAATATATTAAATATAGGAAAAAATCATAATAATAAAAATAGCACAATGGGGCAAAAGCATTAGAAAGCAGCAAAGTTAGAAAACAGGCAAAAAAGTAATATTCATATAATTGGAGTCCCTGAAAAGAAAAAATTGAGCAACTGCAATTTTTATAACTATTAACCAACAAAATTTTCAGACATACAAAAAAGTGTGAATTTTCTCATTGAAAAGGCTTTCAAAGCACAAGAAAATTAATCCAAAACAATGTCTAGACATTTTCCAGTAAAACTGGAAACCTTCTAGTAAAACTATGACATCTCAAAGAAAGTATTTACGGTCCCCAGACAACAGATTTAATCATGCAGAGGGAAAAAGAATCAAATAAGCATCAAACTTTGTAAAAGCAACATAAAATGAAGATGCTCATGTAGGCAATATTGTTTAAAACTTCAGTTCAGTCCAGTTCAGTCCCTCAGTCGTGTCCAACTCTTTGTGACCCCATGAATCACAGCACACCAGGCCTCCCTGTCTATCACCAACTCCAGGAATTCACTCAAATTCATGTCCATCAAGTCGGTGATGCCATCCAGCCATCTCATTCTCTGTTGTCCCCGTCTCCTCCCACCCCCAATCCCTCCTAGCATCAGACTCTTTTCCAGTGAGTCAACTGGTTGCATGAGGTGGCCAAAGTATTGGAGTTTCAGCTTTAGCATCAGTCCTTCCAATGAACACTCAGGATTGATCTCCTCTAGAATGGACTGGTTGGATCTCCTTGCAATCCAAGGGACTCTCAAGAGTCTTCTCCAACACCACAGTTCAAAAGCATCAATTCTTCGGCGATCAGCTTTCTTCACAGTCCAACTCTCACATCCATACGTGACCACGGGAAAAACCAAAGCCTTGACTAGACGGACCTTGGTTGGCAAAGTAATGTCTCTGCTTTTTAATATGCTGTCTAGGTTGGTCATAACTTTCCTTCCAAGGAGTAAGCGTCTTTTAATTTGAAAGATGCCTTTCAAATATCAAACGTATCAGGAAAAAAGTTTTCAATAACCAAGATCTTAGGAAATTCTGCACTTTTCAGTCTTAATTACAGATTCCGCTAAGAGGTTGATGTCATGTCATCCAAGTAATGACTGAAGAAATTTTTGTCAGAAGCCTGATGGTGGGCATTTTAAAATATGTCAATGCTCACACGAAATTAAACAGAGAGTGAAGGCAGACAATGAATGTGTTATCATATGAATAAGTAGAAATAATTCAACTGAACTAATGGATGAGAAGGTAGAAGAAAACAGGAAAGAAAAGGTTATCATTATAAAGGCAATGCATTATTTAAAATCTCTTAAAAGGTGAAATAAGGAAACACAGCACTAAAGTCAAGAAGGAAGTTATAAGTCCAATTGTTGGCAGTGGAATAAAGACATGAGGAAAATCCGGTAAATATATTCCATTCCTAATTTTAATCTAAAAGTCAAAAGATACTTTGCTAATCATACCATCAAGTAAGTAACAACTTAGAAGCCTGACAAGCTTGAGATGAGAGAAAAAAAATCCAATACCTTATTTAAACTAACCACGGGTAAATCCATATTTGCCCTCTGCCACCACAACCACTATCACCATTGGCTGGCACTGTTTCCTTCATAAATTCACACTGATTGCAAGATCAGGATATCAGAACTGTGCTGACACTGTGATTTGGGATGATTTTCAATCATGTTGGAATTGGGCTGGGTCCAGGACTCAGTTACAACTGCCTACCTCGAACTACAGCCATTTGTGTGGGCCCATTTAGGGACTACCTAAGCAGTCCAGTGGTTAAGAATTTGCCTTCCAATCCCAGGAGTAAGAGTTCGATAACTGGTCAAGGTAGCTAAGATCTCACATGTCTCACAGCCAAAAACCAGAACATAAACAACAGGAGCACTATTATGACAAATTCAACAAGACATTTTAAAAAAGCCTCTTTCAGCACCTGTTCCAACCATGGCCATCTCTGGGCCAGAAGACTCTAGAGAGGCAGAAGTCGGGAGCAGGGGGCAGCACATAAGAGATACGGGGTTTGCTGTGTGTGTTCGTTGCTCAGCCGTGTCCGACTCTGTGACCCAGTGGACTGTATGGAGCCCACCAGGCTCCTCTGCCCATAAATTCTCCAGGCAAGAATACTGGAGTGGGTCGCCATGGCCTTCTCCAGGGGATCTTCCTGACCTAGGGGTTGAACTCAGGTCTCCTGCATTGCAAGCAGATTCTTTACCATCCGAGCCACCAGAGAAGCCCCATTAGGTTTGATATATCCGACTAAATGGCTCGTGGATGCTGAGAGTTTTTATTACTTCCCATCCAAAGCCAAAGAAAACGTGCCTGTGCTTACCAATGATGAATGCATGCATTTGTCATGGATATGTCACAAATATGATCGTTTATCAGCTGTTACCTAGGAATAACACTGGAACCTAAAACTTGTAGGTTGCATGCTCTCCAGGTTTAATGTTTGAATTCATACTTTACCAAGGAAACTTCTTGCTCAGTACTTTGAAAGGGCCAAAGAAAAGCCTTTCCCCTTTCAATGTCCCTGATAATGACTTTCAAACGCTGGCATTTATGCATGAGCAGAAACCACTTTTCAAAGGATAATGTATCTGAATTCATCTTCTTTTGACCTTTAAGTGACTTTTTGGTCTTGCCTCACTTATTTATCTTATTACTTCT
Organism: Moschus berezovskii; assembly: GCF_049115385.1. Lineage (NCBI taxonomy): Eukaryota > Metazoa > Chordata > Mammalia > Artiodactyla > Moschidae > Moschus > Moschus berezovskii. The sequence goes on along the minus strand of NC_142475.1, from coordinate 2,209,371 downwards.
TGGTTTTGCCATTCTCTCTCATCTTCTGATATCATTGAGTCAGGGTTTCAAGGTGATCCTCTCCAAAGAAAGAAGTCTTGGTATTAAGGCCTTGTCTGTTTTGGATCATGGCTTCAGAGCTTACTCCTGCAGAAAATTATAAGTAATATATCAGTTGTGCAATTACTTTTAAAAGCCTCCTCAAATGTAGACTTTCCTGCTTCTCAGGTAATGATCTGTACAGACTTTATTTGATATTTTAATGATGTTCCTCCCACAGAGTAATACTTTAAAAAATTTTTTCAAACTTCTCATTTTTTACCTAAACTTAATGAAGAAGAGCAGTATTTGGAGGAGGATTACAAAGCAAAGTAGCTACACCTCTTTCTTATAACTATTATAAATTATGAAAACTACCAAAAAGAAACATAAACAATGACTGTAAACAGAATTTTTAGAGTCAATTTTCTGTCTGGAATTTCTTACTTAAACTATCAATGTGAGAAAGACTACTGAATTATAAGAATAATAAACCAACAGAAATCCTCATTGTCTTTTATCGTTTTAAGTTGTGTCCAACTCTTTTGTGATCCCATGGACTGTAGCCACCAGGCTCCTCTGTCCATGGGATTTTCCAGGCATGAATACAGGCATGGGTTGCCATTTCCTCCTCCAGAGGATCTTTCTGACCCAGGGATCAAACCTGCATCTCCTGCATCTCCACATTGCAAGCAGATTCTTTAAAGCTGAGCCATCAGAGAAGCCCATACAGCATGTACTGAGTTAAACAGAAAAAAAAAAAAAAAATCAAAGCAAGTGAAATGTGATAGCTATTGGAAGAATCGGGGGAGTTGTAATTTTAATAATTTTTAAGAAATCATCCGTTTTTCTTGACTTTCATGGGTTTCAGAAAGTTAAATATATATAACCAAATAAAGTTCTATGTAAGTATATACATAAGTGTGTGCATATATAAATTTTCCTAGTAACAATAATTGTACAAAATATTCACCACTAATTCAACAAGCTCCTCACTAATTATTCAAATCTTTGAATGTTAATCTTCTACTAGCTTCTCTGTGCCTTTGTAAGTGTGTGTGTGCATGTGTAAAGAATTCCGCTTTAAAAAAGCTTTCTAAAGGGGCTTCCCTGGTGGCTCAGAGGTGAAAGTGTCTGCCTCCAATGCGGGAGACCCAGGTTCGATCCCTGGGTTGGGAAGATCCCCTGGAGAAGGAAATGGTAACCCACTCCAGTATTCTTGCCTGGAGAATCCCATGGACGGAGAAGCCTGGTAGGCTACAGTCCACGGGGTCGCAAAGAGTCGGACACGACTGAGCGACTGAACGGAACGGAACGGATTGTGCATTCAGTTCAGTTCAGTTCAGTCGCTCAGTCGTGTCCGACTCTTTGCGACCCCATGAATCACAGCACGCCAGGCCTCCCTGTCCATCACCAACTCCCACTCAAACTCAGGTCCGCAGAGTCGGTGATGCCATCCAGCCATCTCATTCTCCGTCGTCCCGTCTCCTCCCACCCCCAGTCCCGCCCAGCATCAGAGTCTTTTCCAGTGAGTCAACTCGTCGCATGAGGTGGCCAAAGTATTGGAGTTTCAGCTTCAGCATCAGTCCTTCCAATGAACACCCAGGATTGATCTCCTCCAGAATGCCCTTAGTCAGACAATATTAATCTATTTTATATAACTACTGGCAGTGTTTTCATTGTATCAAATGGAAAATGAACCCAAGCAACATGGAAATTACCTGTTTCCCTGATAAACTTTTGCACTTTTTTCCTCTTTCTCACCAGTATATCACGTATTCCTTTACTGAAAGGAGTAATGCTAGCTCAGTCAGATGGTATCCTCCACATTGCACTGCACTTGTTACTTTGTTTACTGGAAAGATCAGACTAATGGAACTAACTCAGTTCATGTTTTAGACACCTGGATTGAACGTCATCTCATCCAAATTTAGAGAGCTCTTTCATGAATCAATGCCGTTATGTTTAGCTAAATCTCAGGTATGTAAAGGGAAACAGTATTTCAAAAGTTTGTAAAATAATTTTATTTAGAATCTTATCTTCTAGAAAAGTATATTCTGTCATATACATATCATATAAATTCTATACTTATGGATGATAATTAAAACTCAAAAATTGAAGAAAAGGTGAAGGTTATAGGGAATTCAAGATAACATTCATGAAAATAAGCACAGTTCATGTAACCCTTAAAACAATGACTATAGTGTTGTGTTCATATGAGGCCTTTTTATTTAATACGACTGAAATATTTTTATAGCATTGCTTTATTTTAGTGGTATAATTCTATAATGGAAATATATGATTATGAGATAGAGGAAGGAAAACTGGTAAATATAATATTTGTGGATTTTGTTTGTTTGTTTTGCTTTCCCTATAAGAACACTTAATGAAAGTCTACTTATCACATTACTGTCTCATTGCTTATTTATGATGCACAAAGAGGTTTTTCTTAGGAAATATGATAGAAGAGGATCCTGGCCAGAGTATTAAGTACAAATTTGAGAATACACTTCTCTTTTTCCAAAGTTATGTGGCCCTTGGTTTAACTCAAGATGGCAAAATAGAAGAACCTTTGCTCACTCCTTAGAAACACTAAAGGCACAGCTAACTGCTAAATACCACTAACAAAAAATGCTGGAAACTACCAACAGAGCTATCTACACCCGAAGACAAAAGAGGCCACAGAGACAGTAGGAGGGGTGCGAGCACAATACAACCCAACCCCAGAGCACCTGAGGCAGGGCCGGCAAGTGAGCGGGAAGTCGGCGGCCGGCGGCCAAGGGAGACGGCTGCCGTGGGCGGGGTGAAGAACGGGAGAGGCGCGACGGCCGAAAGCGCTGTGCGAAAACACGAAATACATCACCGTGCACACTGTCGTGGTCCCAGAGGGAGAAGAGAGGAAAAAAGACCTGAGAAAAGATCTGAAGGGATAACAGCTGAAAACGAGCCTAACAAAGGAAACAGTCATTCAAGTCCAGAAAGCTCAGAGAACCCCAAGCAGTATATACCCAAGGAAGCACTTGCAGAGACACAGAGTAGTCAAACCGACAAAAATTAAAGAAAATGAAAAGCTATTAAAAGCAACAAGGGAAAACCAACAAATAATACACAAGGGAACTCACATGAAGTTAGCAGCTGACTTCTCAGCAGAACCTTTGCAGGCCAGGAGATGGATGGTATATTTAGAGTTATGAAAGGGAAAAATCTAAAAGCAAGACTACTCTACTCAACAAGGCTCTCTCAGATTTGACAGAGAAATTAAAAGTTTTACAGAAATGCAAGTTAAGAAAATTCAGCACCACCAGAGCCACTTTGCAACAAATGCTAAAGGAGATTCTAAGGCAGAAAAGGAAAGGCCACAGGAAGAAACGGGAAAATTATGAACAATCATCACCAGCAACCGTGAGGAGAGCACAAATGCAGGAAATCAGAGATCATTTCAAACTAAAAGACCAACAGCTTAAAGCAATCTTGTTTCTAAATAGACTGCTACATTTAAACCTCATGGTAACTACAAACCAAAAATCTACCGCAGACACATCCACAGGAAGGAAAAAGGAATGCAAACACAATATCCAAGTTAGTTATCAGTTTACAAAAGAGAACAAAACAGGAAGAGATGAAAAATACTACAAAACAAATCCAAAACTTTAAGAAAATGGCAATAAGGACATTCATATTGATAATTACTTTAAACATAAACAAATTAAATGCTCCAACAAATACACATAGGCTGTCTGAATGCATAAAAACAAACAAGCAAAAAAATGGATATATGCTCCCTACACTCTCTACGAGACATCCACTTCAGATCCAGGGATGAAAGTGATACAGGCTGAAAGTGATAAATTTAAAAAATATACTCCATTGAAATGAAAATAAAAGAAAGCTGGAGTAGTAATACGCTTGTCAGACAAAGTAGTCTTTAAAATAAGACTGATACAAATGAAGGGGAAGACAGTACATAAAAATCAAGGTTTCAATCCAAGAAGAAGATATAACATTTATATATTCACCAAACACAGGAGCACCTCAACATATAAGGCAATGACTAGCAGCCATAAAGGGAGAAATCAATAATAGCAGGGGACTTTAATAACTCACTTTCATCAATGGACAGATCATTCAGGCAGAAAATCAATAAGGAAACACAGGCTTTAAATGACACATTAGACCAGATGGACTTAATTGATATTTATAGAGCAATCAATCTAAAAACAGCAGAATACACTTTCTTCTCAAGTGCACCTGGAACCTTCTTCAGGACTGATCACAGGGTGGGCCACAAAGTGACTTTGGTAACTTTAAAAAAATTGAAATCATATCAAACAAATTTTCTGACCACTATGCTATGAGATTAAAAGAGGCTCGCTTGCATGAAATTGAAAGACACTTGCTCCTTGGAAGAGAAGCTGACAAACCTAGACAGCATATTAAAAACAGAGACACGTTACTTTGCCAACAAAGGTTCGTCTAGTCAAACCTTTGGTTTTGTCAGTAGTCATGTTTGGATGTTAGCATTGGACCACAAATGAACTGTGGTGTTGGGGAAGACTCTTGCGAGTCCCTTGGGCTGCAGGGCGGTCAAACCAGTCAACCATAAAGGAAATCAACTCTGAATATTCACTGGAAGGACTGTTGCTGAATCTCCAATACTTTGGCCACTTGATGAGAACTGACTCACTGGAAAAGACCCTGCTGCGGGGAAAGGCTGAAGGCGGGAGGAGAAGGGGGTTTACCACTACTAACAGAAGATGAGATGGCTGGATGGCATCACCCACTCGATGGGCATGACGTTGAGCAAGCTCTGGAAGATGGTGAAGGACAGGGAGGTCTGGCGTCCATGGGGTCGCAGAGTCGGACATGACTGACTGACTGAGCAGCAGCAACAGTGCTATGAGATTAGAAATCAGCTACAAGAGAATTGTAGAGATACACGAGCACAGGAAAGCTAAACAATATGCTGCTCAACAAACAGTAGATTCCCTGAACAAATCAAATAGAATATATATATTAGAGAGAGACAATGAACACAGAAGCACATTGATTCAAAACTTTTGGGAGATGGGAAAAGGAGTACTAAGATGAATGTTTATAGCAATAAAATCTTACCTTAGAAAACAAGAAAAATTATAGATTAACAACCTAGTTGAGTCAAGTTCAGTCACTCAGTCGTGTCTGACTTATTGCGACCCCATCAACTGCAGCACAAACTAGCCTTACACCTAAAGCAGCTAGAGAAGAACAAAGAAAACTAAAAGTTGGTGGAAGGAAAGAAATCATAAAGGCCAGAGCAGAAATAAACAAAGTAGAAATGAATAACAAAATGAAACCACACGTTCCTTCTTTGAAAAGATAAAATTGACACACCTTTAGCCAGAGACAACAGGAAAAACAGGGAGAGGTCTCAAATCAGTAACAGTGTTACTGTGAGAGGAGTTACAAACGACACTGCAGAAGTGCAAAGGGCCATGAGGGGCCACCAACAGCAACCGCTGCTGCTGCTCAGTCGCTCCAGTCGTGCCCGACTCTGTGCGACCCCACAGACGGCAGCCCACCAGGCTGCCCCGTCCCTGGGACTCTCCAGGCAAGAGGACTGGAGCGGGTTGCCATCTCCCTCTCCAATGCGTGAAAGTGAAAAGTGAAACTGAAGGCGCTCAGTCGTGTCCGATAGTAGCGACCCCATGGCCTGCAGCCCACCAGGCTCCTCTGTCCATGCGATTTTCTAGGCAAGAGTACTGGAGTGGGGTGCCATCGCCTTCTCCTACTAACAGCAACTATATGCCAATAAAATTGACAACCTGGAAGAAATGAAAAAATTTGTAGACAAGTACGATCTTGCAAGAGTGAATTTGAAAAAAATGGAAAATGTAATCAGACCAATCGTAAGTAACAAAACTGAAATTGTGATTAGAAAGTTCCCAACAAGCAAAAGCCCAAAGATGAATTCTATCAAACATTTAGAGAAGAGTTAACACTTATCTTTCTGATACTATTGCAAAATATTGCAGAAGAAGGAATACTCCCAAACCCATTCTATAAGGCCACCCTCTCACTGATACAAAAGCTACACAAAGATACCATAAAAAAACAAATTACAGGCCAATATCACTGAAGAATGTAGTGGCAAAAATCCTCAACAAAACACTAGCAAACTGAATCTAACAATATACTGAAAGAATCATACACCATGATTAAGTGGGATGGCAGAGAGTGAAGAGGAAGTAAAAAGCCTCTTGATGAAAGTGAAAGAGGAGAGTGAAAAGGTTGGCTTGAAGCTCAACATTCAGAAAACAAAGATCATGGCATCTGGTCCCATCACTTCACAGGAAACAGATGGGGAAACAGGGGAAACAGTGTCAGACTTTATTTTTTGGGGCTCCAAAATCACTACGGATGCTGATTGCAGCCATGAAATTAAAAGACGCTTACTCCTTGGAAGGAAAGTTATGACCTACCTAGATAGCATATTAAAAAGCAGAGACGTTACTTTGCCAACCAAGGTCCGTCTAGTCAAGGCTATGGTTTTTCCAGTGGTCATGTATGGATGCAAGAGTTGGACTGTGAAGAAAGCTGATCGCTGAAGAATTGATGCTTTTGAACTGTGGTGTTGGAGAAGACTCTTGAGAGTCCCTTGGACTGCAAGGAGATCCAACCAGTCCATTCTAAAGGAGGTCAATCCTGGGTGTTCATTGGAGGGACTGATGCTAAAGCTGAAACTCCAATACTTTGGCCACCTCATGCGAAGAGCTGACTCACTGGAAAAGACTCTGATGCTGGGAAGGATTGGGGGTGGGAGGAGAAGGGGACGACAGAGAATGAGATGGCTGGATGGCATCACCGACTTGATGGACATGAGTTTGAGTGAACTCCGGGAGTTGGTGATGGACAAGGAGCCCTGGCGTGCTGTGATTCATGGGGTTGCAAAGAGTCGGACACAATTGAGTGACTGAACTGCACTGAACTGACCCAGAAATACAAGGATTCTTCAAAATATATAAATCAATGAATACCACATATTACAAACTGAAAAATAAAAACCATATGATCACCTCATATGCTGAAAAAAGCTTTTGACAAAAGTCAACACCCATTTATGATTAAAAAATGTCTCCCAAAAGTGGGTATAGAAGGCACATATCTCAATATAATAAAAGTCATATATGACAAAGTCACAGCAAAAACCATTCTCAATGGTAAAAAACTGAAAGCATTTCCTCTAAGATCAGGATGAAGACGAGGATGTCCACCCTCAGAACTTTTCTTTAACATAGTTTCTGAAGTCCTAGCCATGGCTATCACAGAAGAAAAACAAAAATAATCCAAATTGGAAAAAGAAGAAGCAAGTTTTTCACTGTTTGCAGATGACACGATACTTTATATAGAAAATTCTAAATATGCTACCAGAAAACTACTAGAACTTACAATGAGTTTGGTAAAGTTGTAGAATACAAAATTAATACAGAGAAATCTCTTCCACTTCTATACACTAGCAATGAAAGATAAGAAAGAGAAATTAAGGAAACAAGCCCATCTACAATCATATCAAAAAGAATAAAGTATCTAGAAATAAATCTAGCTAGGGGACAAAAGGACTGTGCTCAGAAAACTGATACTGAAGAAAGAAATCAAAGATGGCACAAAGAGTTGGAGAGATATACCATTTTCTTGGATTGGAAGAATCAATATTAGCAAAACGACAGTACTGCTCAAAGCAGTCTACAGGTTCAGTGCAATCCATTTCAAAGTACCAAGACCATTTTCCACAGAACCAGAGCAAAACTCTCGAAATGTGTATGGAGACACAACCGACCCCAAACAGCCAGAGTAAGCTTGAGAAAGAAACACAGAGCTGGAGGAATCAGGCTCCCTGACTTCAGAGCGTACTAAAAGCTACAATCATCAAAACAGCATGGTACTGGCACAAAAACAAAAACATACATCAGTAGAACAAGATAGAAACCCTAGAAACAAACCCACTCACCTCTGGCCATTTAATCCATGACAAAGAAGGCACACTATAAAATGAAGGAACAATCATCTCTTCAACAAACGGAGCTAGGAAAACTGGAAAGCTACATGAAAAGATGAAATTAGAACACTTTTAACATCATACCCAGAAATAAACTCAAAATGAATTAAAAACCTAGATGTAAGAACACATACTATAAAACTCCTGGAGGAAAACATAGGCAGAAGAGACTTTGACATAAATTGCAACAATATCTTTTTCAAGCACTCTCCCAAAGAATGGAATAGAAACAAAAATAATTAAATGTGACCCAGCAAAACTCAAAACCTTTTGCACCACAAAGGTAATCATAAACAAAACACAGAGACAACACATAGAAAGGGAGAAAATATTTGCAAATGGTGAGACTGATAAGGTATTTGTCTCCAAAATTTACACCCAGCTCATGTGGCTCAATATCCAATAAAGAAACAACCTAATCAAAAAGTGGACAGAAGACCTAAATAGACATTTCTCCAAAGAAGACATACAGATGGCCAAGAGACACATGAAAAGATCCTCAACATATCTAATTATTGGAGGAATGCAAATCAAAACTGCAAAGAGATAGCACATCATTCAGAATGGCCATCATCAAAAATCGGAAACAACAAATGACAGAAAGGGTGTGGGGAAAATGGAACCCTCCTACACTGTTGGTGGGAATGAACTGGGACAGCCACTGTGGGGAGCAGTGCAGAGGCTCCTGAAGAACTAAGAGCAAAGAAAGCCTGTGATCCAGTAATCTCACTCCGGGGTATGTATCCAAAAAACCCATAACTTTAGCAGAATGCACCCAAATATTCATTTCATTTACAGTAACCAAGACATGGAAGCAACCTAAACTTCTGGGGACAGATGTGTCATACAAAACCTTTTGAGTAAAAGAGACATGGTACATATATACAATGTATATGTATACAATATATACAATGGAGAATTGTGCAGCTGTGAAAAAGAACGGATTAATGCCATCTTCAGCAATATCAGTGGACCTGGAGATCATCACACTAATTGAAGCAAGTTAACCAGAGAAAGACAAATATCTTACGATATCACTTATATGCATAATCTGAAAAATATGATACAAAGGAAACTTTTTACAAAACAGGAACAGACTCACAGACTTAGAGATCGAACCAGTGGTCAACAGGGAGGCAGGGGGGGTAGGGAAGGAATGATTGGGAGTTTGTGACTGACATATACACACTGCTATAATGAATAGATAACCAACAAGGACCTACTCTGTAGCAGCAGGGAACTCTGTTTCATATTCTGTAATAACAAATGGGAAGAGTTTCAAAAAAGTGTATACATGCGTATACATCTGGGGGCTTCCCTGGCGGCTCAGATGGTAAAGAATCTGCCTGCAATCCAGGACCCTTGGGTTTGATCCTTGGGTTGGAAAGATCCCCTGGAGAAGGAAATGGCAACCCACTCCAGTATTGCTGCCAGGAGGACTCCATGGACAGAGGAGCCTAGTTCACAGAGGCATGAAAAGTCAGACATGCCTGACTACTCCTCTCACTTCCATGTGCGTGTGACCACTTTACTGTACACCTGAGGCTAACACAACACTCTTAATCGACTATATTCCAATCTAAACTAGCATTCTTTAATTTAAAAATAAAAACAAAGCAACAAATAAATGTTTATGTCCTTTGTTGAAGGGAGGTCGGAGGTGATTCCACTTAACAATCCCAGTTAATTTTGTATACTTTTGTTTCTGGGTTAGGGGAAGAAACACCACCACTTTCTAAAGATTTCAGGGTAAAATGCAATATGACTAAATAGTGAGAATTTGCTATCAGCACAAGACCATCAGAAGTTCTCGTGGCCTATGTTCAGAACTTAAAGTGCCCGGCATAATTCTTTGCTTTTGCTTCTTTTTCCATAACAGGCCAGAGAGTCAATATTGTCTTCTTTGCCTGCCCCGTGGTCTCTATTGCAACCACTCAACTCAACCTGTCATAGCACCAAAACAGCCATAGACGATATGCTAACGAATAAACCATGGCTATGTTCAGTAGATAAAAATGAGTCTATTAAGAGTGACATTTGAATTCCAAATACTATTCATGCATCATGAAATACTACATTTCTTTTCCAATACTTTTCAACTATTTAAAAATGTAACAATCATTTTGGGTCACAGAGATGCATAGGGATAGATAGGGACGCATAGAGACGCATTTAACTTGTGGCACATAGTTTGCTAATCCCCTTGCTAAACCCATATCATACTTTGCTATAAGTAAACATTTCCCCGCTCTCCTATAAACTCTCAGAAATTTTGTTTTTTATCTGAATTTCTCTCTGTTCCTTTATTACTCAATAAATAAATGAATGACTTCGCCCACTGAAGAGAAAGATAACCATAATGGTATGACTGGGAAGCGCCGACTCATCGGAAAAGACCCTGATGCTGGGAGGGATTGGGGGCGGGAGGGGACGGCCGAGGGTGAGCTGGCTGGATGGTGTCACCGGCTCGATGGACATGGGTTTGAGCAAGCTCCGGGAGACGGTGATGGACAGGGAGGCCAGGCGTGCTGTGATTCACGGGGTCTCAGAGAGTCGGTCACGACTGAGAAACTGAACACCCATGGTGTGAATAATGAACACATCCAGCGGCGGCCACGAGGTGTGTTTGTAGTATCAGATCAGAATGCTGTTCCCGAGAAGAGTTTTCAACTATCACTTGGTACAGGACAGTTACTGAATTTGTTTATTCTCTGTGCTTATATTCAAGGTACATGTTACTAATCAAACAGCATTCTCCCAGTGGGAAATGCTGAAAAACACCATGGTGAAGGACAAAAAAAACCAGCTGAGTTCAAAGCAAACTTGTCACAGGATTTGAAAGGATGCGCTGCATTGATTTATGTCTTAAGATATTAGAACCTGTCAATTTAATTCTTCCAACCTAGAAAATTGCTCTTTGGCATTATTTTTTCAATCTTTCTACAGAGAAAAGCACAGCAAGTGTGAAAGAGAGAAAAAGAAAGGGAAATTAGACTTTAAGAGCCTACATGCCTTTTTAATTCTTTTATTTTTCTAATATAAAAGAGAATAATAATGTTTTTTCTGAGGCTTTTTCTCTGTTGATTAATGCTATTATAGTCAGTTTCTGTTTGTTTCAGATCATTTTTGTTTGATAAGATAGCTTTTTCTTTTTCTAATAATGAATGGAATAAGTGTTAAAGATATTTTCCCTTATTCTTCAATAAATATTAAAAATACGCTGGGACAGAGAAACATTAGCCTTTGTAGGAATATCTTATCCTAGGATACACTTACTATAATATCAATTTAGGAAAATGATCTAGCTTTCTTGAATGATTTACATGTACCTAGAATATTCACAGAAATTCGGCCCTGTTCAAAGTATCTGAGAGTGCTTCTTTGCAACATAGATTGGGATAAGTAAGAAATACAATAAACATCCATGTTTCAAATACCCACCACAGGAAGTCCCACTGTGTCTTCCAATTTTATACCCTATAAACAGACTGAAAATGTTCTCAGACCTCATTCTAAAATAACTTGTGCCCACACGGTTGCCTGTAAAAGGCAAATACTTTCGTCAAACCTTTTCAAAAAGCCAAGGAAACAAATTATACCTTTCGCTCCAAAATGCCTCCATAGCTGTGCAAATCTCAGTGACATATTTATATTCTCTCTACGTGATGACTTGTCAGAGACATTTAAGTCCTCATTGCACCTGATGTGTGCCTAAAATAAATATGAGGTCACCAAAAGAGTTTAAATAAGGCCCAAAATACAGACGTCTAGAATGATTTTCAGACCTGACTGAAGCTGCACCCCTTAAGAAATCAGTGGAAAAGCAGAATTCAGAGCACCCTGTGCCCTGCACCTGCTGGACCCAGAACAGCGACCCCGCAGCGCTCAGAGGACAGTCCCATTTGGCTGACCAACAGGAAGAGCGGGGTGTGCCTTTGACCCTGCACAACAGGGGTTTGAACCATGTGAGTTCATTTATGTGCAGTTTTTATTTCTTTAGTAAATACTACAATAATACAACATCTGAAGTTAGTTGAATCTGCACTGCAGACATGGAGGACACGTGCATACACAGAGTCAACTGTAAATTATATGCAGATTTCCAACTACCCAGAAGATCTGCACCCCTAACCACCCTCCCCCCGACTCCCACCCCTACTGAGTTGTTCAAGGGTCAGCTGTATTCCCTTTCACTCGTATTGCATGAGATATTTCAGCTCACCTTTTATCTTCTTGTACCATTCTTTCCCGAGTTTTATAATGATGCTTTAGATCTTGCTTCAATTGTTTCGTTAAATGTGTATTTTAAATGCTCCCAAAATGACTGGACACAGTTTTATCTTCTCCTTGGCAACATGTATTTCTTCTATTTGGTATCTATCTATCAAGTTTACATTTTACTTTTCTCTTTTACATTTTTTGCTGACTTTCAAATCCTGTATTGACTTCTTTGTGATTACTCATAGCTGAAGGACTGGTGATTTAGAGATTTATGTCTTGAACAATGTTCCAAGTTAACAAGGATTTCCCTCGTGACCAAAGATTTTTTGCCTATGGTTTCATTAGCTTTAAATCTCCCTGGATAATAGAGGTGAGCAGATCACTATTGTTCACAATGAGGTTTCTCTTCTTCCCAGTGCCAGGGGTAGAGATTAATATGATTCCTGATTCCTTGGTTAGAACTATTTCTTGGGCTTCCCAGGTGGCTCAGTGGTAAAGAATCCGCCTGCTAATAAAGTAGATGCAGAAGATGGAAAGATCTCCTGGAGGAGGAAATGACAACCCACTGCGGTATTCTGAACTGGGAAATCCTAGGGACAGAGGAGCCTGGCAGGCTCGAGTCTACAGGGTGCGAAGAGTCGGACACGGCTGAGAGACGAACACACAGGATGGAATATCACTAATTACATCTCGTGCTGTTTATCTTGTCTTTGTCCGTTCATCCAGCAGCGGACACTCAGATTATTTCTATGCACTGGCTGTTGTGAATACTTCAGTTCAGTTGCTCAGTCGTGTCCTTCTCTTCGCGACCCATGGACTGCAGCACGCCAGGCCTCCCTGTCCATCACCAACTCCCGGAGCCTACTCCAACTCATGTCCACTGACTCAGTGATGCCATCCAACCATCGCATCCTCTGTCATCCTCTTCTCCTGCCTTCAATCTTTCCCAGCATCAGGGCCTTTTCCAATGAGTCAGGTCTTCACATCAGGTGACCAAAATATTGGAGCTTCAGCTTCAGCATCAGTCCTTCCAATGAATATTCAGGACTGATCTCCTTTAGGATGGACTGGTTGGATCTCCTTGCAGTCCAAGGGACTCTCAAGAGTCTTCACCAGCACCACAGTTCAAAAGCATCAATTCATCAGTGCTCACCTTTCTTTACAGTCCAACTCTCACACCCATACATGACTATTGGAAAAACCAAAGCTTTGACTAGATGGACCTTTGTTGGCAAAGTAATGTCTCTGCTTTTTAATATGCTGTCTAGGTTGGTCATAGCTTTTCTTCCAAGGAGCAAGCATCTTTTAATTTCATGGCTGCAGTCACCATCCACAGTGATTTTGGAGCCCCCAAAAAATAAAGTCTCTCACTGTTTCCATTGTTTCCCCATCTATTTGCCATGAAGCGATGGGACCGGATGCCAGGATGTTAGTTTTCTGAATGTTGAGCTTTAAGCCAACTTTTTCACTCTCCTCTTTCACTTTCATCAAGAGGCTCTTTAGTCCTTCTTCACTTTCTGCCATAAGGGTGGTGTCATCTGCATATCTGAGGTTATTGATATTTCTCCCAGCAATCTTGATTCCAGCTTGTGCTTCCTCCAGCCCAGTGTTTTTCATGATGTACTCTGCATGTAAGTTAAATAAGCAGGCTGACAATATACAGCCTTGATGTACTCCTTTCCTGATTTGGAACCAGTCTGTTGTTCCATGTCCAGTTCTAACTGTTGCTTCTTGACCCGCATACAGATTTCACTGGAAGCAGGTCAAGTGGTCTGGTATCTCCATCTCTTTAAGAATTTTCCACAGTTTCTTGTGATCTACACAGTCAAAGGCTTTGGCATAGTTAATAAAGAAGAAGCAGATTATTTTCTGGAACTGTTGCTTTTTTGATGATTCAATGGATGTTGGCAATTTGATTTCTAGTTCCTCTGGCTTTTCTAAATCTATCTGAAAGTTCACAGTTCACACACTGTTGGACCATGGCTTGGAGAATTTTGAGCATTACTTTGCTAGTTTGTGAGATGAGTGCAATTGTGCAGTAGTCTGAACATTCTTTGGCATTGCCTTTCTTTGGGATTGGAATGAAAACTGACCTTTTCCAGTCCTGTGGCCACTGCTGAGTTTTCCAAATTTGCAGGCATAATGAGTGCAGCACTTTCACAGCATCATCTTTTAGGATTGGAAATAGCTCCACTGGAATTCTATCACCTCCACTAGCTTTGTTCATAGTGATGCTTCCTAAGGCCCACTTGACTTCACATTCCAGGATGTCTGGCTCTAGGTGAATGATCACAGCATCATGATTATCTGGGTCATGAAGATCTTTTTTGTATAGTTCTGTGTATTCTTGCCACCTCTTCTTAATGTCTTCTGCTTCTGTTAGGTCCATACCATTTCTGTCCTTTATTGAGGCCATCTTTGCATGAAATGTTCCCTTGGTATCTCTGATTTTCTTGAAGAGATCTCTAATCTTTCCCATTCTATTGTTTTCCTCTATTTCCTTTCATTGATCACTGAGGAAGGTTTTCTTATCTCTCCTTGCTATTCTTTGGAACTTTGCATTCAAATATATATATATTTCTTTTTCTCCTTTGCCTTTAGCTTCTCTTCTTTTCTCATCTATTTGCAAGACCTCATCAGACAACCATTTTGCCTTTTTCATTTCTTTTTCTTGGGGATGGTCTTGATCCCTGTCTCCTGTACAATGTCACAAACCTGCGTCCATATTTCATCAGGCACTCTGTCGATCAGATCTAGTCCCTTGAATCTGTTTGTTGCTTCCACTGTATAGTCATAAGGGATTTGATTTAGGTCATACCTGAATGGCCTAGTGGTTTTCCCTACTTTCCTCAATTTCAGTCTGAATTTGGCAGTAAGGAGTTCATGATCTGAGCCACAGTCATCTCCCGGTCTTGTTTTTGCTGACTGTATAGAGCTTCTCCTTCTTTGGCTGCGCAGAATATACTCAATCTGATTTCAGTGTTGACCATCTGGTGATGTCCCCGTAGGGTCTTCTCTTGTGCTGTGAATAACCCTGCTGTGAATATGTCAGGGCCATCACGTCATCTCTTCATGTCACCTAGTCGTTTTCTTTGTGTATATGCTCAGAAGCGGAATTGCTAGATCATATAGTAGTTCAATTTTTTATTTTTTGAGGAAATTCCAAACTGTTTTCTAGAAGAACTATACCAATTTACATTCTTAATTTTGTTAGATATGTTCTCACTTTCTACGATTTTCACATAACATACAATTAACCATTTTAACGTGAACAATTAATTCAGTGTCACTTAGTGTGAGTTTTCAACCAATACCCCTATCTAGATCCAAAACATCTTCTTCATGTCTTCAAAAAAAAAACCTGACCTCATTAAAAAGTCATTCTCTATTTCCCATGTCCCCTCCAGCCCCTGGCACCATCAATCCACTTTCTATGTCTCTGGGTCAACATATTTTGGATATGTACAGATATTTTATGTAAACAAAGCTGTATAGTTAAATAATTTGAAAAACATTTTGCAAATGATTTAATATAAATGATGTCAATCTGAGTGTCAGAGTCACTGGATTTATCTCTTGATTCTTGCATTGACTAGCTGTATGAATTTATACAAATGACTTCTTTAAAGTTTAATTTCTTTTTAGTTTTAAAACTGTGTGTTCCTATTAATCAGTAATAATGACGTGCAGATAATATGTTACCTCTCTATTGGTAAAATATAATATTAAGAAAGTTCTTAAACATAGACATATTTTCTCCATAAAATGCTGCAATTTATTCCTTTGTTAGGTTAAAAGAATACAGTTTTAATTGGTGATCATAATGACTATATACAACTGTTGCAACTCATGCCTTATTTCCCTATTAAGCTTTTTTCTCTGGGACTGGGATCATGTCTAATTCATTTTCATATAACTCACTTCACCTCCTGTGGAGTTTGGACCATTATAGTCTTGGAATATGCCAATTAATTTCCATGTTTGTGCCCTACCAAGTTCAAAATGTTCAATAAACCAGTTACCAAATTTTGTTTGAAATCTTCCAAGTAAAAGAGAGAATTTTAAATATGGCTATAGATCAGCATATGTATGTATGGGCTTCCCTGGTGGCTCAGATGATCAAGAATCTGCCTCCAGTATGAAAGACCTGGGCTTGAATCTGGTTTGGGAAATGGCAACCCACTCCAGTATTCTTGCCTGGAGAATCGCATGGACTAAGGAGCCTGGTGGGCTACAGTCCATGGGGGGATCACAAAGAGTCAGACATGACTGAATGACTTTCACTTCACAAAAATATATAGAGTAGTACCACAACAGTTAAAAAAAAAAAGTTTCCATGCCATTAAGAATAGTTCAGCTCTGGAAATGAACATTCCAGATTTCCAAAACTGCCCTGATTATTGCCACCAAGGCCTTTATTTGATTCCTATGGTACTTGCTTTCTTGGCTATATAACAGTAGCCTTGAGTGGCAGCAACTTAGGAGAAACAAAAGCCTTCTTGCACATCCGTATCAGCAGGACTTTACCGTGAGTGGCTTGAGATAAAGCATGTGTCCTTGGCCTTGTCCTCTATGGGTGAGCTTGCAGTGACTTTCAGAAATTAGAGAATCATGAACACATATTAAAGCAATTTTCTCAAAAATATTTTACAAGTCAGATTTCAGTCGGAATTTTAGCCTATCCTTCTCTAGTTATAGCTGTTGTCATCAAAAAAACAAAAATAAATCAAAAGAAGTGAAAAGACCACAAGTTGAGAATAAAAAAAGATGGATATAAATAAATTCAATCTAGAGTTCCCTGATTACCTAGTGGTGAGGATTCCAAGCTTTCACTGTCTAGGCCCAGGTTCAATTCTTATTTGAGGAACGGAGATCCCAAAAAGCAGTGGCCAAACAACAGCAACAACAACGTTTTGTCTTCAGAACTCAGGAGGAATCTGGTGATCTTTAACACCACGTGCTCCTGTGGGTGTACATCTGATAGTGAGCAGCATACCACAGCCAAGTGCATTACCACTGTTGCGACCGAAGCCTCATTTTCTCAATTAGGCTAAATTTCTTAAACCTAGTACCACAACTGTATAGAGTCCAAATATTTTGTTTTGGTTACTGCTTCAACCTCGTTAAGGTGAACTATCCTCCAAATGTCCTTACCTGGATGCTCTCAGGTTAGGTGAGAGTTGGAAGGCAGAGCGAGGCAGAACCACTTTTCCTGAAGGTCAGTGTAGGGCATCAGAGACTATTGAAACTCACTTTCTTGGCTCAGATCTGCTGTCTCACTTTGGGGAAGCAGCTGGAGTAAACGCCTCCAGGTTTCATTGAATTGCCTGTCTTGAGCCCGCAGCAGGTTGGGAAGGGTTGGCGTGCACGGCTGAGGCCAAGCGCTCCAGACGGTGCAGGCGTCCTCATCATGGAGGCTGGGAGTGGCGAGTGACAGATGCAGCTTCCACTTTATCTTCTAGAACCGCACTTTACCTCTCTCCTCTGCTTCACTCAGGGCCTTCTCCCTGACGACCAGCCTGCTGTTCTACAGTAACTTCAGGACCTTCACCAGATACAAAGCAAAACTCCTCCATAGTCTTTTTAATTGACGTCAAAGTTGTGCACTCTCTGGTAAATTCCATATTCCACATAATCCATTGCAGTTCTGTCTTGATCAAATCAAAATTGATATAAAAACAAAGTCTAATACTCAAATAGATTTTCTGTTAAATATATATGATAGTCTTGTACTGATCCAACAGCAGCCTTTTGAAAAGTGCCTACTACCTCACTTAAAGCAAATCTATGAAAAATTTTTAAAAAAATTAAGAACTAACAATCTTGGGATGATTTGAGAGATAGCACTGAAACATGTATATTACCATATGTGAACCTCCAGTCCAGGTTCGATGCACGAGACAGGGTGCTCGGGGCTGGTGCACTGGGATGAACCAGACGGATGGGATGGGCAGGGGGGTGGGAGGGGGGTTCAGGATGGGGAACACACGTACACCCGGGGCGGATTCATGTCAGTGTATGGCAAAAACCACTACAATATTGTAAAGTAATTAGCCTCCAACTAAAATAAATAAATTAATTTTTAGGAAAGAAGAACTAACAATCTATAACAATCTAGTCTGTATAGTAAGTGAAATTTCAGGTGACGTGTCTGTGTCTAATTGGGAAACAGCATGATTCACGGGGTCGCAGAGTCGGACACGATGAGCGACTGAACTGCACTGCACTGAGCTGACGGCGTCTGTGTCGATGTTTTTGTCACTGTGGCTCCCTTGCACGCATCTCCCCTTTCCTGACATCCTACGGTTTTACTACAGTTTGTCAGACATGAGTCTCTATTCCTTATCATCCTTTCCACTTTTAATGGAGTCCTTCAATTAAAAGCTCTTCCCTTTAGAACCGTTTTTTATTTAATCAATTTAATCACCATTTCCCCTTTTTTTAACTCTTTTTTCTATTTGTAAAGTTACTTGGATATTTGATGCCTCAAGTTAAACCTTTAAATAGTTTATCTTTCCTTTCATACTTTCCACAACCATTGGCTCTTATTCTGGAAGATTTCTTGAGAACTTCTAACTCTTTTTAAAGTCTAAAGAACTTTTCAAGATTTCCTGCCTGTTGCATTTTATGAAATTCTCTTCATAGGTAGTCAGGACCTTTTCTAATCTCATTCAGGATATTAATCAGCTTTTTATGGTTCTATTTTGCTCTATTAGATAATCGTATTTCCCTCATAATCAGACTTTCTATTTTTGTTTGTTTTTAATCTTACACATTGGGATTTCTTCAGAAAATTGTAGCCTTAAGCTTTCATGTGTTATGGTCTGAATGTCTGTACCCCCCCAAAAAAATGCATAGTTCATAAGTTGAAATCCTAAACTTTTAATGTGATGGTATTAGAAAATGGGGCCTTTGAAAAGTAATGAAATCATGAAAATGGACCTCTCATGAATTGATGCTTTTGAACTGTGGTGCTGGAGAAGACTCTTGAGAGTCCCTTGGACTGCAAGGAGATCCAACCAGTCCATTCTAAAGGAGATCAGTCCTGGGTGTTCATTGGAAGGACTGACGCTGAAGCTGAAACTCCAATCCTCTGGCCACCTGATGCGAAGAGCTGACTCATTGGAAAAGACCCTGATGCTGGGAAGGGTTAAGGGCAGGAGGAGAAGGGGACGACAGAGGATGAGATGGCTGGATGGCATCACCAGCTCAATGGAAGTGAGTGTGAGCAAGCTCCGGGAGTTGGTGATGGACAGGGGGCCTGTTGTGCTGCGGTCCATGGGGTCGCAGAGTCAGACGGGACTGAGTGACTGAAGGGCACTGAATGGGATTTGTGCCTTTATGAAGGGAGGAGAAGGGGACGACGGAGAATGAGATGGCTGGATGGCATCACCGACTCAATGGAAATGAGTTTGAGTGAACTCTGGGAGTTGGTGATGGACAGGGAGGCCTGGCGTGCTGTGATTCATGGGGTCGCGGAGAGTCGGACACGACTGAGCGACTGAACTGAACTGAACTGAACTGAAAGGAAATCAGAAAACCTTGTCTCTCCTTCTGCTCTCTGCCGTGAAGATGACCGTCTACAAACCACGATGTGTGTTCTCACTGGACACTGGATCTACTGGCACCTTGATTCTAGATTTCTCAAACCTCAAAACTGTGAGATATAAATGTTTGCAGTTTAAGTCACCCTGTCTATAATATTCTATAATAGCTTCCCAAATTGGCTAAGATACTACTTATATTTGAGAACAAAAGAATAGGAAATCCACCTCAATATGATATGTCTATAAGTAAAGTTTATTGAAAGCTGATACATTTTGCCTTAGAGTTTTGGTGGGACGCTGGCCACCATTATGCATGAAGTACCCAAAACGCTATTAGAAAAAGAAAAAGCTTTAAAATGATGACACCAATACTAGCATGAGAGGCTCTAGTTTCCCTACATATATTATTTTAAAGCTTCTTTGCGGAAAAATCTTTCTTTATTTCGCTGTCTTCACTAAAATATAGTTTCAGCCTTATACACCAACTTGACTGAAGCACTTTCAACTGTTATTTCTGCATCCCAACCAGGCTCTCAAGAGGTCAGAGAGGAGAGAGAGAAGACTCCTCCCACAAATACACATCCCAGAAACGGTACAAACCACTTTTATCTTCTACCTCTCTTTCACATGACCACCGCTTGCCAAAAGAGAATTGGCAATTTGGTCCTTGCTTTAGATATTTTTTGGTCAGCTAAATGTCAGGGATGTGTTAATAAACAAGAAAGCGAAGAGGCCCTGAGAGGGAAACTTCATTTCTATCACACCCGAGTGTTACGGGCTGTCAGGACATACGGAAAAAGGAAGGGAAGGTTTTTAGAATATCAGGTCATTTCTCAAGGTCATCTTAAAATTAAAATCTATGGCAACCTACTCCTGTGTTCTTGCCTGGAGAATCCCTTGCACAGAGGAACCTGGTGGGCTACAGTCCATGGGGGTGCAGAGTCAGAGGTGACTGAGCAACTCACACACACAGACACACACACACACTCACCCGTTTGACTTTTATATGAAATAGTTGAAATTACTTTTTTTCGTCAGCTTTCTTACTGACTTTTAGAAGAATTCATATACCTTTGAATAGAGATGCAGTACTAATTCTCCACTGGTAGGTAAGGAGAAAGCTATAAGTTGAATCAGCAACAATATCATCTATTGGAGTAAATTTCAGAGATCTAAATTTTCTTGGAATTTTTTGTGGATTAGCTAAAAAACTGAAAAAATAAAAGAAAATGATATATGACCGTGTGCCTATTGCCATTCTTTTTTCTCATTGCTGAGATGTGGCTCTTAAATCTAATCATTCACTAGTCAGCACCTTGTTGTGGGCCTTCAACGCTCCTGCAGCTCAATTCCAGAAAAATAAATGACCCAATCAAAAAATGGGCCAAAGAACTAAACAGACATTTCTCCAAAGAAGACATACAGATGGCCAACAAACACATGAAAAAATGCTCAACATCCCTCATAATCAGAGAAATGCAAATCAAAACCACAATGAGATACCATTTCACACCTGTCAGAATGGCTGCTGTCCAAAAGTCTACATGCAATAAAAGCTGGAGAGGGTGTGGAGAAAAGGAAACCCTCTTACACTGTTGGTGGGAATGCAAACTAGTACAGCCACTATGGAGAACAGTGTGGAGATTCCTCAAAAAGCTGGAAATAGAACTGCCATATGATCCAGCAATCGCACTCCTGAGCATACACACTGAGGAAACCAGAATTGAAAGAGACACATGTACTCCAGTGTTCATTGCAGCACTGTTTATAATAGCCAGGACATGGAAGCAACCTAGATGTCCATCTGCAGACGAATGGATAAGAAAGCTTTGGTACATATACACAATGGAGTATTTTTCAGCCATCAAAAAGAATGCATTTGAATCAGTTCTAATGAGGTGGATGAAACTGGAGCCTATTATACAGAGTGAAGTCAGCCTGAAAGAAAAACATCAATACACTAAAATAACGCATATATATGGAATTTAGAAAGATGGTAACCTTAACCCTGTATACGAGACAGCAAAAGAGACACAGATGTATAGAACAGTCTTTGGGACTCTGTGGCAGAGGGTGAAGGTGGGATGATTTAGGAGAATGGCATTGTAGCATGTATATTATCATATGTGAAATGAATCACCAGTCCAGGTTCAATGCAAGATACAGGATGCTTGGGGCTGGTGCACGGGGTTGACCTGGAGGGAGGATATGGGGAGGAGGGAGGTAGGAGGGGGGTTCAAGAGGGGAAACACATGTACACCCGGAGCGGATTCGTGTCAATGTATGGCAAAACCAACCAATATATTAATGCAAAGTAATCTGCCTCCAATAAAAAAAAGAAAGAAAGAAATTTTGTATTCAGTGAACTTACTGAAGCTAAACAATGTCATTGATACATAGAATTAATTACTCTGTTAGCGAATGAGTTACTTTTAATACCCAAATGTATTATAAGTTTGCGTTATTTGCCTACTTTATAAATATTGTGTATTATTTTTAGTTATAAATATTATGCTAAAAGAATTTCTTTTTGTGTTTTTTATTCTTATTGAAATGAAGTTGATGTACAAGGTTGTGTTAACTTCTGCTCCACAGCAAAGTGACTCAGTTATACATATATATCCATTCTATTTTATATTCTTCCCTTCTGATAGTATAAGAAGGCTTGATATACTTCTCATAAGAAACTACTTTTTGTTTATGAGTTTTAAGACTATAGCACTTTAAAATAGATGTAGTTGATCTGAAAATAAAACTTATTATTTTCATATTATGACTCGGTTGTTCAAGCCTTAAAGACAAGTTTTGGGTTAATAAAACCTCTTTCCTCTAAGCACTCAAAATACTTTTTTCAACTACTCTCATTAAACTTTTTATTACCCTTGTGTGGAGGAGTATCGATATAATGGTGACATTTCTTGGAAGGTAAAAAATCCAGTCAAGGGGACTCCAAGTGATGTGCCCATTACAGACTGCAAATCAGAGTCGGAATTAAGATAAATCTCATTGACTTCCAGTTTGGTTCTCTGTTCTATGAGCCCACATACTATTGACCCTTTTTCTGACAATATCTAATTTTTATTATTGATCTATAATTTTCTGTTACAATTATTTTTAATAATTTTATCTTTCCAAATGATAAAATAAAGCTCCATAAAACTTTATTTTATGCATATGGATGACCTTTTTATTATTTGTGAATACAAATTTAAAGAATAGATCATATTTCAGCAAAACTGGTAATAGTTGACTTTAATTTTATTTAAGAAAATATGTCCAAGTTACTAGTCTTAACTAGTCTAACATCACAATGAAGTAATAGTTGAGATCAGCAGCATTGCCATTTTGTTAGGTAATTATGAATAAGCAGGAAGATTTTTAATTTTATATTATATGAAATGAAGATATGAAATCAATTTTAAAAGGCCTCAATTTCAAGCTTTCTTGGGACACAGTTAGTTATACAATATTTCATGGCTTTAAAAGGTTTAAACAAAGGTACAAATAATACTGCTATTGCCTAAGGGCAGTGGATACTTACAAAGCATTCAATCCTACAATTTTTTAGATTGAAATAACAGCAAGTGAAGTGTAAGTACACTTTTTGAGTCATTTATCAGTCCAAGGCTGCACAAAACTATAAAGTCCTTGACATAAAATACTATCAAGGAACTTGTATAGATATACCTATATGACAGGTAAACAAAATTCATCAGCTTTTATATATAAATCTTGATCTGGCTTCTGAAGGTTCAGATTAATGTACTGTTTATATTGATGTTCCTGAACAAAGGAATAAAAACCAACTTTGCTGCTCTTAAAAAATAATACAAAGCAAACACAACACAAATGAAATGTTTACCTTTGCTTTTAGAAAACTCATCAAAAACATTGATATTTACCTTGAATTTTTAATGTGATCTCTGGACACTGAAATTTCTATTGCCTAGTCTGTCTCCACTGTGATTTCACAAAAATAGGGTACAATGGAGGCTCCTTCTGACATAGGTTTTAATGTCAGTTTATCAATTGCTATTAGCAAATCACTGAATGATTTTTGTGATCATTAAAATAATATACTAACAGTTTAAAATCCTACTTTATAGCAAGAGTATTTGCTTACTAATGAACCAGTTATATCAAATATTTAGGACTTTTCTGGAATGCTTATTTCTTGAAACACTGTTCTTTTCTCTCAAATTCACCGTTGCTATTTATCTCAGACTTGTCCCAGAGAATAGGATCAATGAATTCAGATCTCATTCCTTAACTTTCAGGTCTGAAATATTTATCTAACACAGATTTTAGATATTAGCAATCATGATTTTATACATGTATTTTATCCATATCTATCTATCTATATAAATATGGACTTCCTAGGTGGTCAGATGGTAAAGAATCCTCTTGCAATGCAGAAGACCCAGGTTTGATCCCTGGATTAGTCCCAGCAAGATTCCCTGGAGAAGCAAATGGTTACCCACTCCAGAATTCCATGGACAGAGGAGCCTGGAGAGCTGCAGTTCATGTTGTCACAAAGAGTTTTACACGACTGAAGCAACTTAGTGTGTATATATATGTATATATTCTCAGTAGGTTAATTTCCATTGGAAAGTAGAGTTCACCATTGCTATCTTAAGTGTATACATATATATATATATATATATCAGTTCAGTTCAGTCGCTCAGTTGTGTCCAACTTTTTCTGACCCCATGAATCGCAGCACTCCAGGCCTCCATGTCCATCACCAAATCCCGGAGTTCACTCAAACTCATGTCCATTGAGTCGGTGATGCCATATATATATATATAGCTGTTGTTCAGTCACCAAGTCTTGTCTGGCTCTTTGCGACACCATGGAGTTCATCAGGCCAGGATCTTGTTTGTTTGTTCAAATTCACGACCGTTAAGTCGGTGATGCCATCCAACCATCTCATCCTCTGCAACCTTTTGCCTTCAGTCTTTCCCAGCATCAGGGTCTTCTCTAATAGGTCAGTTCTTCACATCAGATGGCCAAAGTATTGGAGCTTCAGCTTCAGCATCAGTCCTTCCAGGGTTGATTTCTTTTAGGATTGATTGGTTTTATCTTCTTTTATATCCTTACTGTCCAAG
This sequence comes from Moschus berezovskii, assembly GCF_049115385.1. Taxonomy (NCBI): domain Eukaryota; kingdom Metazoa; phylum Chordata; class Mammalia; order Artiodactyla; family Moschidae; genus Moschus; species Moschus berezovskii. Next base: position 2,184,445 of record NC_142475.1, on the reverse strand, counting down.
GGACTCTCAAGAGTCTTATTCATCACCACAATCTGAAAACATCAGTTTTTCATCACTCAGCCTTCTTTACAGTCCAGCTCTCACATCTTTACACGACTACTGGAGAAACCATAGCTTTGATTATATGTGTGTTTGTCAGTAAAATGATGCCTCTGCTTTGTAACACACTGTCTAGGTTTGTCACAGCTTTCCTTCTCTATCATATATGTTTGAGTGTGTGTGTGTGTAAAATACTCTAGCACTTGAGTTTCAAGAAACTGCATTTTCTTGACAGCTGTCACTTAATACATATTTTCTGACAAAAATAGATATATTGACCTTTTGTTAAATGTGTCACTTATCTTTTTTATCAAAACATAAGGTTTCTCATATATTACAATTGTCAGTTCTTCGCATCTTGTCTTATGACTATTTTCTACCTCCTTCTCTAAAATGTGCCAGTGTTTATGATATCTTTTCCCAGACACAACATCCTTCCATTTCAAATTGTAATGCCTAGTGGATGTAAAGTACCACTAATTGTGCTCCCTTGCTGTGAATTACAGTCCCAGAATCAGCGTCCCCAAAGAGTTGCTGATAAAGCAGTATTTCTCAAAATAGGCCTTTAACTCATCTCCCACACTCTGATATATTTCCCTTGCTGAAAACACAGTATTATTTTTAATGCAAGTCTGAGTGTGATGATTCATTTTAAAATCCCTCACTGACTTTTCATTGTTATTCAGATAAAGGCCCAAATCCATAATTATTCTTCACAAGCCCTGACTCAATCTGTCCCCGGAAAACACTTTCCTTTTCCCCGTGGAACTCTTTCCTTCATTCTGGTCTACTGACTCGCCTCCCTCAGAGCCACTCTCACTCCAAGCCCCTTTCTAGCTCCCAACTTTAGTGTCACTTTCTCGAAGAAATCTTCATTTCCCTCTCAGACAAGGCTGGGCACTTCACTCCTCTCCATCGGAGCCCTTCTTTCTAAGCCTTTGCACTCCTGATCCCAGCTGGGATTGCCTACTAATCCGTGTATTTAACTACTGTTTAGAGACTTCTTTGTTCTAAACCATCAATATCCTGAGGACACGAACATCATGTGTCTTGCTCATCCTTGACTCTCTCTTGCTAGCGTGAAGCCTGATACTTGGCCAGCACTCAGTGGAATAGATGAAGGAAATATATTACACAACAGAAGGTCAAATCAGATTCAGAACTTTCTACATTGCAAGGACGTTTAGACTCAGTATGCAAACTTGCACTCAGGCTTTCGAAGGAAAGGGGTGTAGTACAAGCTCACATTCCCTTAACTACAGTTCCAAAAGCCTAACCCTGAAATCAAAATTGCTTTGCCATAACTAATTTAGTAGTAAGATCTGGCCAAAATCAATGTGAGGGTAGAACCTTTCAATGCTTTGCCTTTAATGTGAATTTTCATACACAGTGTATAAGAATTGTCCTCGATGCCACATAAGAAGTGCATTCCCTCTGAAAAATCAAAGTGAAAAGTTTAATTCCAGCTTACCCATATCATTCCCAAAAGTCTTAGATAAGGTCTTTGGGATCTGCAAATTGAATTATGTAACCTTATTTCACTGAGTCATTTTTTTCCAACCACTCATCTTATTACCTCCAAGAAGTGCTCCAGGAAACAAAGTTTTGGAAAAACTGAAAAGTCTGGTAGAGTGTGTGGGGACCCAGGAAGAAAGGCGGACAGGGTTGAAACAGATCTATGTTCTTTGAACCACAGCTGCCCTCAGAGAGGTAGTTGGAATTTTAGCGTTTTCAGCCTAGGTGGACTGCCGTTCTGCCTCAGTGCTATGATTAATGGAGATTCTTTTTTTACTTATTTTTGTGATTTCTGGCGTGTTGTTCATCAACAGCACTACTTTGTGTATTATATTTCATTTGCTTTACTTGAAATATTTTCATAAGTACTTCAATGGGAAATGTGGAACATGAATCATAGCAGCTAGTTTTCACCATTTATATTCAAAATTGATTGAATATAGTGGTCTGGCTCTCTAACCTGACCTAAGCTTTTGACAGTTATTATTAATTCTAATATAAATATCTTATTGAGAATGCTATCTTTTATAAATGAATTTCTTCTCTGTGACAAATTTTATTTTCTTAACTTTTTTCAGCAAAAATACATAGTAGGTATTGTCTCTATATTTATAGATATAGAAATTTAGAGACAGGAAAATTAATCAACTTTCCTAAGATCTCACACTTGGAGCTTCAACTGGACCACAGGATATTCTGACCTCAAAGTCTATCTTACCTAAAAACACAATGATTCTTTTCCTTCATGGAAAAGTAAAGTGGAAAAATTAACTTAGATATTAGAAAATGCAGATGAGTCAAATTTTAAGATCTTTTAACAATCAACAGAAATATTACCTGTAACAAATTGCTTCATAAAAAGCTTTGTCTGATAATATGCACTTAATTACCTGACATTTGATCCCATAGCAGATTAAGAGTTCTATCTAATTTAATTTAAGGTACAAGACCATCCCACTTGTCTCCTAAGAAACCTGTATGTGGGTCAAGAAGTAACAATTAGAACCGACATGGAACAAATGGCTGGTTCAAAATTGGGAAAGGAGGCTATATATTTTCACCTTGCTTGTTTAATTTATATTCCGAGCACATCACGTGAAATACCAGGCTGAATGAATCACAAGCTGGAATCTAATTGCCTGGAAAATATCAACAACCTCAGATATGCAGATGATACCATTCTAATGGCAGAAAGTGAAGAAGAACTAAAGAGTCTCTTAATGAGGGTGAATTAGTGTACAATAAAAAAAGGAAAGAAAGAAAGAGGAAAGTGAAAACCCTGGCTTTAAACTCAACATTAAAAATACTAAGATGACAGCATTCGGTCGCATCACTTCATGGCAAACAGATGGGGAAAACCATGGAAATGGTGACAGACTTTATTTTCCTGGGCTCCAAAATCACTGCAGATGATGGCTGCAGCCATGAAATTAAAAGACGCTTACTCCTTGGAAGGACAGCTCTGATCAACAGAGACAGTGTATTAAAAAGGAGAGACATCGCTTTGCCAACAAAGGTCATTATAGTCAAAGCTCTGGTTTTTCCTGCAGTCATGTATGGAGGTAAGAGTTGGACCGAAAAAAGAAGCTGAATGCCAAAGAATTGAGGCTCTGTTATGGTGCTGCTGCAGAAGACTCTTGAGCGTCGTTTAGACTGAAAGGAGAGCAAAACAATCAATCCTAAAGGAAATCAACCCTGAATATTCATTGGAAGGACTGTTGCTGAAGCTGAAGCTCCAATACTTTGGTAATCTAATGTGAAGGGCCAACTTATTGGAAAGGACCCTGATGCTGGGAAAGATTGAAGGTGGAAGGAGAAGGGGACAGCAGAGGATGAGATGGTTAGATTAGCATCATTGACTCAAGGAACATGAATTTAAGCAAACTCCTGAGATAGTGGAAGACAAACGAACTGCTGTGCTGCAGTCCATGCGACTGCAAAGAGTTGGACTCAGCAACTCAGCAACAACAGTGTAAAACGAAATCCCTGTGGGAGTTGGTGTAGGGTAAGATCTCTCTCTAGAGTCAAACAGATTGTGTGTTATTGAATCTGCAATTGCTACTACCAACTTGTAAATTAGTCATGTTGTTTCACTGTTGTTTCCTTATCTGCAAAATGAGTGGTGAATTTGTCTAGTCTCTTAAGGCATATGCAAAATAAGTGGAGTATTCAGGTCCATTCGTTAAAGTAATGGTGGTGGTGGTTTAGTCACTAAGTCATGTCCAACTCTTGTGACCCCATGGACTGTAGCCTGCCAGTTTCTTATGACCAGAGGATGCTCCAGGCAAGAATTCTGCGGTGGTTTGCCATGCCCTCCTCCAGGGGATCTTCCCAACCCAGGGATCAAACCCAGGTCTCCTGCATTGCAGGTGGATTCTTTACCAACTGAGCTATGCATCAAGCCCTTGATAAAGCAATCAGTTCAGTTCAGTTCAGTCACTCAGTCGTGTCCGACTCTTTGCAACCCCATGAATCACAGCACGCCAGGCCTCCCTGTCCATCACCAACTCATGTCCATCGAGTCGGTGATGCCATCCAGCCATCTCATTCTCTGTCGTCCCCATCTCCTCCCGCCCCCAATCCCTCTCAGCATCAGAGTCTTTTCCAGTGAGTCAACTCGTCCCATGAGGTGGCCAAAGTATTGGAGTTTCAGCTTTAGCATCAGTCCTTCCAACAAACACCCAGGATTAATCTCCTTTAGAATGGACTGGTTGGATCTCCTTGCAGTCCAAGGGACTCTCAAGAGTCTTCTCCAGCACCACAGTTCAAAAGCATCAATTCTTCGGCGATCAGCTTTCTTCACAGTCCAACTCTCACATCCATACATGACCACTGGAAAAACCATAGCCTTGACTAGACGGACCTTTGCTGGCAAAGTAATGTCTCTGCTTTTTAATATGCTATCTAGGTTGGTCATAACTTTCCTTCCAAGGAGTAAGCGACTTTTAATTTCATAAAGCAATACCATTAATCTAATGGATCCTTCTGAAGTCAATTCCAATGTAATAACATAATGGAGACTTATTAATGACAAGTATTTGCTATAATTATTATTGATCAGTTATTATTACTGTACACTCTGAATATTTCAATGAAACATACTTACAATATTTAAAATACCACTAATGAAGAATAGCTATTAGTATAAACACATTAGGAAAAATATATCTATATGCAAAAAATATTCACTTACTTAAAAATGTTAAGCACCTGATTTCCTCAGATATGCAGATGATACCGCCCTTATGGCAGAAAGTGAAGAGGAACTAAAAAGCCTCTTGATGAAAGTAAAAGAGGAGAGTCAAAAAGCTGGCTTAAAGCTCAACATTCAGAAAACTAAGATCATGTCATCTGGTCCCATCACTTCATGAGAAATAGATGGGGAAACAGTGGAAACAGTTTCAGACTTTATTTTTTGGGGCTCCAAAATCATTGCAGATGGTGTTTGCAGTCATGAAATTAGAAGATGCTTACTCCTTGGAAGGAAAGTTAGGACCAACCTTGATAATATATTAAAAAGCAGAGACACTACTTTGCCAACAAAGGTCCGTCTAGTCAAGGCTATGGATTTTCCAGTGGTCATGTATGGATGTGAGAGTTGGGCTGTGAAGAAAGCTGATCGCTGAAGAATTGATGCTTTTGAACTGTGGTGTTTGAGAAAATGCTCAAGAGTCCCTTGGACTGCAAGGAGATCCAACCAGTCCATCCTAAAGGAGATCAGTCCTGGGTGTTCATTGGAAGGACTGATGCTAAAGCCGAAACTCCAATACTTTGGCCACCTCATGGGACGAGTTGACTCACTGGAAAAGACTCTGATGCTGGGAGGGATTGGGGGCGGGAGGAGAAGGGGATGACAGAGGATGAGCTGGCTGGATGGCATCACCAACTCGATGGAGGTGAGTTTGAGTGAACTCTGGGAGTTGGTGATGGACAGGGAGGCCTGGCATGCTGCAGTTCATGGGGTCGCAGAGTTGGACACGACTGAGCAACTGAACTGAACTGAAGCACCTGAGTTTTTTACACTTGAGTTGGCATCATTCCTAATTATATGTAATACTAAGTTGAAATATTTATATTCAGTTAAATGGAAGTATAGCAATATGAACATTGTATTTAACATCATCATACACTATTAGGATGTGGTTTAAAATAAGTTTATCAAAAGTTTCAATTTAGCATTCTTTCAATAATAATAGAATTCACACAAATTTTGATGCATACAGTAGCACTTTGCATTTACATGAAATTCAGTATCTTATTTAGCAAAGGTCTGAATGTTGTTTGCAATCTAGACATTATGGCATTAAGCTATTGATCATCAGAATTATTCTGTTGAAGGATCCCTGGGAATATGAGTTAGTACTAGCTGATACTAGATTTAAAGCTATAGTTTAAAAAGGTCCTTTTCTTGAAAGGACGCTTCATCATATTTTTCATTAAATTTAGGACTATCATCTGTAGTAAAAAAAAAAAAGAAAAATATATTAGGTAAGAACATATTATTGAGAGTTTAATTCTTCACAATTAAGCTCGTGACCTTGTTACTATTTCTGACTTCAAATAAAGTTTTCAAAGTATATTTTCTTAACATAAGACATGAACAAATGCATGTGATGACCTCAGACAAATGACTACCTCTCTGAGCTTCGATTGCCTCATCTTAAATGACAGTTTGCTTATTGAACCACAGATCCTTTTGTTTCCTCTTTCATTTTCCATTCTTTTTTCCCCCTCATTTACAAATATCTGAGTAATCATAAGACACCAGGCATAGTTCCAAGACTCTGGGGTGCCCAACAGAGAAACAAACAAAACATAAATGATGTTTTCATTCTACTGGGAATACTAATAATGTCTGATTAATAATAATTTTATACAGACTAATGTGTATACAGGAAATAATGTATCTCTACTCCCTTCTCCAATAATGCTTAGTTTTTTGTTAGTCTCCTTCATACAGACTTTCTATTTTTTAATTAGATTTGATTCTCTGTGTACTGGAGCACAGGATCTATGGCTTTTAGTGCAGCATTTTTGGTTGGCATTTGAGTAAATAGATGAATAAATTATATTGAGCAGATATTCAATTCCAAGGTTGAAAATAAGATTCTGTCCCAACAAAACACATGCTTTTTATATAATTTTTGACAGAGTCTAAAAAAAAGTGGATATGAACTCCAAAGTCTGATTTATGCTACAGTTCTAAAACTCACCCTTTGTTTTGTCAATAGATGATACTTTACACTAACACATCAATGGGCTTCTCTGGTGGCTCAGTGGTAAGGAATCCACCTGCCAGTGGAGGAGACGTGGGTTCCATCCCTGGGTCAGGAAGATCCCCTGGAGAAGGAAATAACAGCGCAGTCCAGGATTCTTGCCTAGGAAATCCCACAGACAGGAGCCTGGAGGGCACAAACCATGGGTTCACAAAGAATCAGACACGATTGAGCACGAGCGTGAAGGGACAAGGAAAGTCTGATGACAACACATCAGGACTTTTGCCATGTGCATCTTTAATGTTCCTATTCCTGCTTCCTCTTTCCAAAACAGAAGCATGTACTGTGTCAGCAGGCAAAATTCAGTTATTACAATGACTGCTAATAGAGAATATGCAATAAACCTGAAAGAGTTTTGTGGGAGCAACTCAGTTCTTGTAATAATGTAGTTTAAGTTAATAACCAATTTAACTTCAATAGCAAGCTATTGACTTGTGATTCTCTTCTTTTTTAATGCAGGCATGTATTTGCTATGAGAAGGTGATGATCTGAGCCATAGTCAGCTCCAGGTCTTGTTTTTACTGACTGTATATAGCTTCTCCATGTTTGGCTACATAGAATATAACCAATTTGATTTCAGCATCAGCCATTGGGTGATGTCCATGTGTAAAGTCATCTCTTGTGTTGTTGAAAAAGAGTGTTTGCTATGACCAGTGTGTTCTCTTGGCAGAATTCAGTTAGCCATCACCCTGTTTCATTTTGTTCTCCAATCCCCAGTGATGAATAGAGCATCTTTTTTTTTTTCTTTTTTTGGTGTTAGTTCTAGTAGGTCTTCTCGGTCTTCACAGAACTGATCAGCTTCTTCAGCATCGGTGGTAGGGGCATAGACTTGAATTACTGTGGTTACATTACCGCATGTTAAGTGGCTTGCCTTGGAAATGAACTGAGATCATTCTGTCATTTTTGAGATTGCACCCGAGTACTGCATTTTGGACTATTTGGTGATTATTAGGGCTACTCCATTTCTTCTATAGGATTTTTGTCCATGGTAGTAGATATAATGGTCATCTGAATTAAATGCGCCCATTCCCGTCCATTTCGCCCATTCCCGTCCATTTTAGTTCACTGAGTCCTAAGATGTTGGTGTTTATTCTTACCGTCTCCTGCTCTCTTAGTAAATTAGCCTGGTGTAAACTATGTTGTAGAGATAGTAATAAACTCTCAACTTACTGGGATTATGTCAAAGGGCCGTAAACTATCTCTGAATCGCCTGACCCAGTTGCCTGACTGCTTCCTGCCATCTCTTGTGTTCGATGTCTTCTATTTGCCTCTGATATCCACTGTGCACTTGAGTCTCTGAAGGACTTGCATAAATGGTATGAAGGGACAGCCGTGTGCTCAGGATTCTGGCTGGATTTAGTTAATAGGAAAACTTTTTCAAAGATTCACTGGCAAATACATTAGATATTTATTTCCTTGCTCCTTTATTTGGGATTTGCCTATGTCCCTCAACCAAATGAAACTTCTCTTTCCAAGGCAGCTCTCTCCAGAAGAAACTTCCTTTCTAGCTTCCAGAAATGTTTTCTCCCCTACTCATGAAGGGCTTCCCTGGTGGCTCAGAGATAAAGAATCTACCTACAGTGCAGGAGACCCAGGTTCAATCCTGAGTCAGGGAGATCCGCTGCAGAAGGGATAGGCTACCCACTCCCATATTCTTGTCTGGGAAATCCCATGGACAGAGGAGCCTGGTGAGCTACAGTCCGTGGGGTCGCAAGGGTCAGACACAACTGAAGCAACTAAGCAGCAGCAGCAAGCTCACTAAAAAGGGGCAAGGCTGATGACAACCACTCTTACTAGCCTGGGAGCCCCGACCTTTTCATGCAGTTCCCTTGTATCTTGCCTTCTTTATATTTGGTCCCTTTATAAAATCTTCCTTCAGTTATCCTCATTTTAACTTGCCGTCTGCTTCCAACTGGGACTCTGACTGATAAACACACTAAGTACAAGTCTTTGAAACTTAATATTTTAATTATCCATAAAGATCGCTCTAAGAATAAAGGCATCAAAAAGATAAACATCCAGCCTTCCTTTTAGAGGAGCCTTATAAAACCGTTTGGTAGTAACGAAATGATAAAACGCAGTCCAAACCTCTCCATGACTACACATCTTCTAACCCCTAAATGCAAATATGTCTAATTATTTATATTTATAGCTACAATGTAATTATATTATCCACAACTGTATTGGTGATTTAACAAGATATACTCTGCACTGCCAGCATATTAAAAACAAAATCAAATTAATGAAAATAATAGCATTTTTTGCTTGAATAGCATATAGAAATACCTGCAGAAATATAATTGCTATAAGTGATGTTATGGTACTTTGAGCAATAATGAAAATCTATTAGACAAATATAAATTCAGACATGTTGAATATTGCTTCTAAATTAAAGTAAAAAGAAAGAAACATGACTTCTTTCTGCACTGGGGTTTTCAAGGTCACATATGTTTATCTCAGTTTAATTAGAATTTGAAATCCAATTTCAGGGTACATTTGGCAGGTTTAAAATCATATTTGAAGAAATGATAAAATAAATATTTGAGCAATATGTTGAGATAATCATCTCAAAACTGTATAAAATAAGATACAAGATTAAAATTGTTGAGAATTGTGTAAGTAATACTTTTATTTTAAAAGAACTAAGGACAAGTCAACTTAGTTCAACAGTCAAATAAAAGTAGCAGAGCGAGGGAGGAAATCAAGAATAATATACTGTGGGGATAATAGTCTAACCTCTTACTCATGAATTAGTTACTATAAAATTTGCAAAAGTTACATGTTCAGAGGAGTTCAGAAAACTTCATATGTTCCAATTTCCCTTTTTGCTGTTAGTATTTTATTACACAGATTGTAGATTTCTGAAAAAAAAATCTATCTTATCTTCTCTATAAACAGCAACCCACACTTAAATTTACTGATAATAAATAAGGATTGTTGAAAAAGTATCAAGATATTCAAGTTTCATTTCACATCCTGAGTTACCATTAATCATCTTTCTCCAGCATCCTTCACAATGGATTCCCACTTCCCTTTAGACAGGCTGCAGGGTAGACCTGTAATTACAGCTATTCCAAAAGCACGTGTGACTCTCTTCTAAGGTGGAAGATTCTCTGTGGGAAGCACCTAACTCAGTTATCTTTGCTTGGCCAAATACTGAACACATCTTTGCACAGAGAAGGTACTCCAGAAACTATTAAATTGAAACATTATGTTGCTGAAACAGAAATATAATCATGGAATACAGATATTAAAGCTATCATGTTTGGGACATTTTCCTATATAAAATCAACTCCTAAATTAATATTCCCTCACTTTCCAGAAATAGAACTCACCTACTCATATATGAAAGAGAATAGTGGGTTTAAATAAGATGACAATGATGATAATCTCAACTCAACTGGTGTATAATTCTGAAAATGTGGATAAATCACAGACTTTGATTTGTTGAGATGATGTTTCTTCCTTATAAAATTAAGGAATCCAAAATTAGAAGGGGACTGAATATTTGCAAAATGTTTGCTTGATAATATAAAGCTAATCTATTTTAATACATGCAAATCAATGCATAGCACTTTAATTCAAATATATGCACTTGGAGGTAATATTTTATAGTTTTGTGGTAATTTTATGGACTATATATTTACATGTTAAGCATATATTATATGATATCATTCGCTTTTCACTGAAGTTAGAATCTTGATTAAAAAATTTTAAATACATGAATCTGATTAAACTGCATGAAAGAAGTATGTGCATTCAGATGTTGTATATATAATCAGAATTAAAAATAAATTGCACATGGCTTGTTTTAATGTAATTCATGTATAATAGATAATCTAGTAGCACTTCCAATACTGATTCCTGATATAAGGTTATTGCCTTTACCAATAGAATTTATGCATATTAAAAACACTGTGGAGCTGATTTTGAATATCCTTCATAAAGACGTAGTTTTTAATATGACTATTAAATACCAAGGATTTTTAAAAAGCTTATAGAGTATTTTTAAAATCTAGCTTTATTTTATTCATCACTATTTCAAATACAAGTACACATTCCTTTCTATACCACCACTTAGTAATATCCCAGATGAAAAGGAAAGACAAGAATTACATATTCTACATATTTTTTATTAGATATTCTTCTCTTAATGTTTTATTTCTAGGAGAGATGAGGGTAATGACTGTATTTCTGAATTTATAGTCTAAGATCACCAACTATCACTCTAATAGTCCTTACCGCTAAAAGGCAGGTTTCTCTGTCTGAAGAATCTCTGAGGAAAGTAGTAACAGGATGGTTTTTGGAGGTAGTCAAGAGTTTGGATTTGTAGTTTACCAAGTTAACTCTATGTTTGGAGAAACAGATAATAGACAGGGCTTCTACCCTCTTCATACCTCTTTACAGCATATTAGAAAAAGAAAAATCTCAGAATATTATGAAAAAGCCGTAAAACAACTACTTCCTCAATGTTCCTGAGGAAAACTAGTCTTTGAATTCCTAAACCTATTAGTGATATCTTTCTCTTAGTTCATGTAACAAAAATACCGCAGCCTGGGTGGCTTCAAAAACAACGGAAAATCATTTCTCAGGGTTCCGGAGGCTAAGCTCAAGCTCAAAGCCCCGGCAGGCAGGATCTGTGGAGAGCCCACTTCTCTGTTCACAGACAGCTGTCTTTTCTCTGCGGCGTCACTTGGTGGAAGGTGCGAGAGAGTTCTCTGAAGTCTGTTTTATAAGGCCATCCATTTTACTCATAAAGTTTCCACCCTCTTAACCTAATCACTTCCCAAAGATTCCACCTCCAAATACTATCACACTGGAAATTAGGATTTAACACATTGTGAGAAGATGCAAACATTCCATCTATCACAATATTTTAACTAAAAAAAAAAAAAAAGCATTTTTGGAGGAAAAGCTTCTTTGATTAAGCACTAAAAATTATTTTTTTAGAAAACACAGAATGGACTCAAAAGAGCCATTATTTACTTCTATAGTGAACACCGCAATTCCTGCTGAAGAGTCCTTTGCCTTTTCTCCATGTGTGTATATGAGTGAATAACTTTATTTTTATTTATTTTTTAATTGAAATATAGTTGATTTATAATACTGTGTTATTTTCGAGTACACAATAGTTTTAAATGAGATAAAATCTAGTTCACCTAATAGTACTGCACTGAGTTCAGAGACCTGTCAAGACAGAGTGAATAAAATCTCATCTTCAAATAAGAGAATGGAATATTGAGTTAGCAGGTGGACAGAAGTGAAAGAGTTAATTGTTTGGGTGCTGGCAGGACTGATTGTGGATTTCTCCAGTCTATAGAATACAGGAAGGACCAAGGAACAGAACTAAGTTCACTTGTTAGAAAAATAATCCTTTTATGGTTCTGGGCAATTTAAACTCCTCTGTAACAGGAATTCTTTTTTTTTTTATTTAATGTAGATATCATAAAATACTTTCAGATGTTCACTGGCATCTTCAGAACTCTTTTAAAACCATTTTAGGTTCACTAGATAGGAAGTAGATAAATCAGTACATAGAGTGCGTGGGTCAAAACACATTTCTTGAACCATAAAAATGGGATTTTAACCAAAAGTATAAAATATCAAAGACCATTATTCTACATTCATAGAGTGATTCCACAGATATATAGCTATATTATATGATATCTTCAGAGAACTGGTGAAATGATGTTTTATTCTCATGTATCTAAAGGAGAGTCATGCTTAACTTATATAAGCTTTCTTATAAATATGGACAAAAATGACCACATCATGAAATATTGTTTAATCACTATGCTGTGGTCTGTAGAACTGCAGATGTATAATGTAGATATTGTTCTTTTGGTTTTTTTTTTTTTTTGCTGTTAATATGTATCATCCTTCAGATGAATTCCTCTGAGTTACTATCAAGTGGTTGTTTCAAAGGCATCATCAGGTTTTTTTAAATTTTACCCATGGAAATAATCACACAATTAAAACAGCGTAAAACTCATTTGAGTACAGAAAGTTTCAGACTTAATTTTCCATAACACATTGAAAATTTTAATTTAATTAAACCATTTCTCTGTACGACTTTCTTTTTCTAAAATAATAGGTGACTTTAGTTGATTCACCCCAAGCCATAGCCCATAAAATTATCTATTATATATAGATTTTCAGGAAATAAATGTAAATATATGCAAATGATTTAGGACATGGGAAGACTGCCAATAGGGGTCCTTGGGCAGTGGTCCCCAACCTCTAGGATCTAATGCGCGGTGGTCTGAGGCGGAGTTGATGCAATAATAATAAAAACAAAGTGCACAATAAATGTGATGCGTTTGAATCACCGCAAAACCTCCACCGCTACCTGCCGCCCACTCGTGGAAAACTGTCTTCCACAAAACTGGTCCCTGGTGCCAAAAAGACTGGGGACCACAATACTAGGGGATTTGAACCAATAATAGAGCAAGAAAGAAAGAAAGTGAAGTCGGTCAGTTGTGTCTGACTCTATGCGACCCCGTGGACTATAGCCCGCCAGGCTCCTCTATCCATGGGATTCTCCAGGCAAGAACAAGAGTGGATTGCCATTTCCTTCTCCAGGGGATCTTCCCGTCCTAGGAATCGAACCCTGGTCTCCTGCACTGCAAGCAGACTCGACTGACTGAGCTCCGAAGGAAGCATAAGCGCTGTATTTCAGCAGCGTCAGCAGTTGCTGGCACACGCCACACGCAGCAGGAGAGGACTGCCCTGGACGCTCAGGGTTCCCAGCCATTTTCACTCTTTAGGCTCCAAATTTCAGGCTTCTCTAGTGGGAGCCAACCCTTTTCAGATATTTTAGGTTAAAAATACGCTTTACCTTAAAGCTAGCCAATGATTACTTATTTAAAAAAAAAAAAAAACTATATATAGCCCTTAAAAGAAGCTACTAACATTTGTTTTTCTCTGGGACTTCATCTCTAATGTCCCTTCCCACTGAACTAGTCTCCAGGCTGTTTTTCAATCGTGTACTTTGTCTCTTCAAATGTGCTGTGCTTAATGTGACACTGGGCACTCCAGGAAGATTGCTAAGTACTAAATGCTTTCTTAAAAGCCACAAGATCTTTTGAGAAAGGCTCCAAAGAGCTCTGTTGCCAGCTTCCTGATGGAAAGAGAAGCATCTTTATTATCTACTGTGTTAAACAAGCCCCTCAGGACATTCGCAGATACTAACACGCCGAAGAATTGATGCTTTTGAACTGTGGTGTTGGAGAAGACTCTTGAGAGTCCCTTGGACTGCAAGGAGATCCAACCAGTCCATTCTAGAGGAGATCAATCCTGGGTGTTCATTGGAAGGACTGATGCTAAAGCTGAAACTCCAATACTTTGGCCGCCTCATGCGACGAGTTGACTCACTGGAAAAGACTCTGATGCTGGGAGGGATTGGGGGCGGGAGGAGACGGGGACGACAGAGAATGAGATGGCTGGATGGCATCACCGACTCTGTGGACATGAGTTTGAGTGAACTCCGGGAGTTGGTGATGGACAGGGAGGCCTGGCTGCTGTGATTCATGGGGTCGCGGAGAGTCGGACACGACTGAGCGACTGAACTGAACTAAACTGAACTGAACACGCAGCACCCCGCCCCCGTCTCGGCTCCTCGCCCCGGGGCCTGACCTCTGCTGTTGCTGAGGTGCCAGCCTCTCCAGGGACTGCTCAGGGACCAGACTCATCCCCGACGAGCCCGGAGGCTTCCCTTTCCCCGTGAGCTGTGCTTCACTCCGGAACAAGTGTTCTTGGAGGAAACTGGGCGGGCTCCCCAGGGGACGCAGGGGTCAAGGAGCCACCTGCCATACAGGAGATGCAAGAGACACGGGCCTGATCCCCGAGTTGGGAAGAGCCCCCGGAGTAGGAATGACACTCCGCTCCCGCGTTCGTGCCTGGGAGGTGCTGTGGGCAGAGGAGCCCGGCAGGCTAGGTCCACGGGGTTGCAGAGCGTCAGACCCGCTGAGCCACCGAAAGGAGCTGGGTGGCACCGCCTGGAAGAGGAGCGCGGCGGACGACTGATAAAGCGGCTTCTTTAAAGGGAAGTGAGACTCATGTGATCCGCTTTTCTCCTCTAGTCAGCTGTGGAGACGCAGCGGCTCCCTTTGCCTCTCTGAAGACTCCCCGCGAGCCCAAGCACTGCTTTACATCCTCCGAAGCTGTCGTCACCTCCGCACTGCATGAAGTCAAATATCTGCGCTTTCCTTCCTGCTTCACCCTAACGCCACCTTCTCTCTTGCTTCCCTGCTCTCTTGCTCCCTACTGAAGTGTCAAGAGAAGGCAATGGCAACCCACTCCAATATTCTTGCCTGGAGAATCCCATGGATGGAGGAGCCTGGTGGGCTACAGTCCATGGGGTCGCAAAGAGTCGGACACGACTGAGCGACTTCACTTCACTTCTCTTCACTGAAGTGTTAGCACTTAAATTTTGGCATGGACTGAAAATACACCCAACCAAAGAGTTATTCTTAAAAGCATCTGCAACTTGTTTATAGAGTATATAATACACACTACTTTTTTGAATCAAAGGTATAAAATATATATTAAAATTGAAATTAAAAGATAGAATGAAGATAATTCTCAAAGAACATGTATTAATGGTATAACTTTTACTAAATATATTAATTTTAAATATATTAATATTATCAGTAATACCTTGACGGAATCATTGTAGCTGACTGTATGTCATAGTGAAACAGTAAAAAACTTAGTCTTAATTGTCTTGAATCTGGGACTTAAGGAATTATATTTGTATCTAAGTTAAATGTATATTTGGAAGGATTGATGCTGAAGCTCCGGTATTTTGGTCACCTGATGTGAACAGCCAACTCATTGGGGAAGTCCCTGATGCTGGGAAAGATTGACGGCAGGAGGAGAAGAAGAGGTCAGAGGATGAGACGGCTGGATGGCATCACCGATGCAATGAAATACAAACGTGGGCAAACTTCGGGAGACAACGAGGGACAGGAAGTCCTGATGTGCTGCCGTCCATGGGGTCGCAAAGAGTCAGACACGACTGAGCAGCTAAACAGCAACATAAATATGTATTTAAAAATGGCTTTAAAGTTGTAGTAAAAGACAAAATTAAACAAATATAAGTCATCTTTTGTATACAGGTTTAGTTGCTTTAGGATAAATATTTGTTTATAAACAACATATACAGTTTTTCTCTCTCAAGTAACTACCTAATGATGCTGTCAATGTGATATTGAGAATCCACTCTCTTTTGGGCTTTAAAGAAACAAATTGGAAAACTAGCATTGCCATATAGATGTTATTACGTCTAAAGCAGATAACTAGTGTGAAACTGCCGTGTAGCCCAGGGAGCTCAGTTCAGAGCTCTGTGATGACCTAGGGGAGGGGGAAAAGGGATGGGAGGCAGATTCAAGAGGGAGGGAATGTACATCCACGTATATCTGATTCACCTTGTTGAACAGCAGAAACTAACACAGCATTGTAAAGCAATTATACTCCAATAAAAATAAAATCATTTATAAGTGCATATTTAACTTAGATACAAATGTGATCTCTTAAGTTCCAAATTCCAAACAAATATGCCAAGCTTTTTTATTGTTTATCCTTTTGCCAAATTTATCCTCAAGGCTTAGATTCCCTACGCCATGCTCTAATGCATGCATGATAACTTACAACATCTCTTATGCATGTGAGTTAATCAAAAAGAATTAAGAGGGGAAGGTCTGACATGATTCTTCTCATAAGCATGAGTCAGGAATCGCACACACAACTTTCTCTCATAGCCCCAAACAGACCTTAGTCATAATGCTTATCTACCTGCAAAGGAGATTTGAAAAGGCAGTATCCCCATAGATATACTATTAACTAATCTTTGAAAGGGCACCAAGCATACACAAGGGGGAAAATAAAGCCTCTTCAATAAAGCATGTTGGGAAAACTTGAAATCCACATGGAAGAGAAGGAGAAGAAAAGAAAGAATGGAAGAAAAAAAGGAAGCACTGTGGATCTTTAATATATACCATACATAAAAATCAATTCAAAAGTGATTAAAAACTAAAAGTAAGGACTGAAACTGTACAACTCTTGGAAGAAAATATAACTATAAAGCTGCTTGATATTATCCTTAAAAACTATTTGGATACAGCACCAAAAATAAACAAGTTGGACTGCACCAGATAAAAATCTTCTGCAAAACAAAAGAAACAGTCAAAAGACAAACTGTTTATGAAATGGAGAAAATGTTTGCAGACTATAAATCTGATGAAGGGTCAATGCCTAAAATATATAAGGAATTCTTACCACTCAATAACACTATAATAAATAACTGGAGTAAAAATGAGCAACAGATTTGAATAAACATCTTTTCCTAAGAATGGCCAAGTGAGTGGTTAACAAGTATATGAAAAGCTGCTCACCTTCAATAATCATCAGGGAAATATGAATCAAAATGACAATTAAATATCACTTGTTTGGACAGCCTTATTAAAATACAAACAACAGCAAGCCTTGGAGAGGATGTGGAGAAAAGGGAACCCTCATGCGCTGTTGGTGGAAATGTAAATTGGTGCAGCCAATATGGAAAACAGTATGGAAGTTCTTTAACAGTTAAAACTGGAGCTGCCATATTATTTAGCAATTGCATTCATGTCTTGGAATTTATCAAAAGAATAAAAAAACACTAACTCAGAAAAATCATATGTACCTCTATGTTCATTGCAGCATTTTCTGCAATAGCCAAAATATCAAAACAAACCAAGTGTTCATCAATAGGTGAATGGATTAATGGAGACACAGTAATTTTACATGAAATAGAATACTACTCATCAACTGTGGAAAACAGTAAGGAGGCTTTTCAAAAAGTTACTTTCAGGATACCATATGATCTAACAATCCCATTTCTGGATATTTATCCAAACCACTTTGCTGACAAAGGTCCATATAGTCAAAGCTATGATTGTTCAAATGCGAGAACTGGGCCATAAAGAAGTCTGAGTGCTGAAGAACTGATGCTTTCTCGTTGTGGTGCTGAAGAAGACTCTTGAGAGTCCCTTGGACTGCAAGGAGATCAAACCACTCAACCTTAAAGGAAATCAACCCTGAGTATTCATTGGAAGGATTGTCGCTGAAGCTAAAGCTCCAATACTTTGGCCACCTGATGCAAAGAGCCCACTCATTGGAAAAGATCCTGATGCTGCGAAATATTGCAGGCAGGAAGAGAAGGGGGAGGCAGAGGATAAAATGGTTAGGTAGCGTCACTGACTTAATAGACACCAATCTGAGCAAACTCTGGGAGAAATAGTGGAGGACGGGGGAGACTTTTGTGCTCCAGGACATGAGGTCTCATGGTCAGACACGACTTAGTGGCTGAACAACAGCTAGACTGAAATCAAGATCCTGAAGGTACACCTACCTGCACTTCTACGCTCACTGCAGCATTATGCACAATAGTGAAGACATTGAAACGGCTCACTGCCTATCAGGGGACGATAAAGAAAATGTGGGATACTCATGCGATGGAGTATTATTCAGCTTTTAAAAGGGGGAGATCCTGCTGTTTATGACAATATGGATGGTCTTGGAGGACATTATGTTCATTGAAATAAGCCAGATACAGACTGACAAATACTGTACAGTCTCACTTACATGTGGAACCTAAAACAGTCATAATCATAGAAGCAAAAGATAGAAGAGTGATTACCAGGGTCTAAGAGCTAGAGAAATGAAGACATGTTGGTCAAGGGCCACACAGCTGAGTTACGTAAGTGCAGGAGATCTAATGCATACAGCATGGTGACTGTAGGTAACAGTACTGCAACTTGTACTTGAAATGTGATAGAAAGTACATCCTGTGTGTTCTTGCCCTTCACACACACACACAAACTCATACAAAGGTAACTATATGAGGTGACAACTATCCTAAGTATGTTGTGGTGATTATTTAAGAATCGATACATATAATAATTAATTTGTATACTTTAAATATGCATGATAAGAAACAAGGAAAGAAAATGCAGTCTTTAGCTGACAGAAGAAGTGCCCAGCTGAAATGTATTAATCCTAATAGTGGAAGAAAGTAGAATTATTTCACGAAGGGCGTAGGTACCTTCACCAGTCTCCACCACCCACCCTATAAGCACATAGCCTTCCCCAAGGGAGTCCCTCCCCTTCTACTCAGTAACTGTTCAGGTCAGCGTCCAGGACTTCTGGTCTTCTACCTAGTCTGGCTGTGGCTACCTGTGATCTGACTGCTTATAAACAAACAAACAAAAAAAAGGAAATAAGCACCATGATTATTTCCAACGATTGTTATACAGAATACATAACATCCAAGTCAATGGTCTTAAGCAATTACAGAGCCCACCCTGGCGGGGATGGTAAACACAGCCTGCTTTGATGATGGAAGAAGTTCCTCAGTGAATACGTCCGCCATAACTTGATTCTGCTCTTTGCAAGAAATATCTTTGCTCACTGTTTTCCCAATCATTTGCCTTTCCTCTCTGAATATTAGTTTTATAAAACAGTTGTGACTGGTGACTTAAAGGCTAAGTTGTGTCTGACTCTTGCAACCCCGTAGACTGTCACCCACCCATCTCCTCTGTCCTGGGATTTCCCAGGCAAGAATACTGTAGATGGTTGCCATTTCCTCCTCCAGGGAATCTTCCTAACCCAAGGATCAAACCTGAGTCTCCTAGATTGCAGGCGAATTCTTTACCAACTGAGCCCCCAGGAAAGCTCACTATACATATTCAAGCCCCAATCAATTTGACAGGGACATTAATGTTTACAAACAACTATTCAAGGTAACATGGTTTTATATTCCTGACTCCCTGTGCTATGTTTTCCTTTATCCATATGGTCTGGCCTGGGACACACATCCATTGTTCCACAAGGTGTTTAAGAGCATATTAAAAACTGCTGAGCAAGTGTTACATAGTCTAATTCTGTTAAATTTACTGACCCGAAAGCCATCTGTCCTGAACTAAAATGCTCAGAATATCAGTAGGTAGTTTATTTTTATGGTAATAAATGATGTACCATGTGAATTAAACCAGAGAGATAGCGTAAGTGGCTCCAAATTAGTCAAATGGGACCTTCTCTCTTCCAGTTCTGGGGCATAATAAAATTTGCCTAGCTACTGAAAGATTGATTGACCAGATGTGTTCTACATCTTAGAGAGAATGCAAAATCTGACTCTAGAAAATGGATCAAATTAATTCAGAACGAATGTGCTCTTATGACAGCTTTATTCTGTTTTGTAAATATTTAAGGCATTAAAAAATATAAAGAACAATCACAAATCACCTATGTAGGCACCATCTAGCTTAAGATATAAAACATTATCATTAGAATTCAGGTTGTATTGTAATCAAACCTGATGCATCCCTTTTCTTCTGCATAGAAATCCCTGTGGTATTCTCATGGATTAGCCATCACAGGCAACGTTTTTATTTCCCACAATTATAGATCAAATACAGCAATAATATTCTATAGATCTAAAATGTGTATAAACTGTGTATATGCAAATATATTTGTGTCTGAATATATACAAAGACTATTTAATTTTTTAAAATGTCATGTATTTAATGATGTATTTACTCTACTTAAAAAAGGTATAATTTTAGTTTTCAATATGCAAAATTAAATACATCTCAACCAATTATATCTAACTGTACTATTGTATCTAAACTGGTGGATGGGTATGCTCAATGCCAGAGGATGAAAGAAAAGTATCAGGAGAAAAGTGATTTTTTTCCAAAACTACCCTCCCAGGAAAGCTCCTTTGACATTCACCCATATCAGTTCAAAAGAGCCTTAGTTCCTCTAAGTGTTTCTAATACTAGGTATGACATCCTATAAAATCCATACTTTACTCTTCTGTGTATTTTTCAGGATTGATTTCAGGGGAAGGATTCAGCAATCTGAGTTAAATCACAGTGTTATCACTTGCTGACATTTTCAATGTTAAGATTTTCAAATGTTACAACATGGTTTACTTTATTTTTATTGACTTTTATGGATAATTTTAATAGCAACCAGTATGTTCAGAGTTCCAGTCATATTTGAATAACTTTAAATAGTATGTTTCCAAGAGATTTATTTCATTTGAATTTTAAATGTATTATCATTAGTTATTCATAACATTTTCTTGTGATATTTCTAACTGTTCATCGACAGATATATCTTTAAAAAATTTCTTTAAAAAGATATATCTTTAAAAAATACAGTTATTTGCATTCTTCACTTTTCGTCTTGAGCATTGAGACATAAAGTTGTCTATTTATTGGTATTCCCACTTGTATTCTTTTGATTTACTTTTATTAGCAATTGGAGGATAATTGCTTTACAATGTTTCCGCCATATGGCAGCGTGAATCAGCCATAGATAGACGTTCCCTCCTGCTTGAACTTCCCTCCCACTTCCCCACCGCACCCTCTAGGTTGTCACAGAGCACCAGATTTGAGCCCCCGCATCACACGGCGACTTGCCCCGTCGATCTGCTTTCCCACGTGGTGATGTGAGCGTTTCAGCGCTGCTCTCTCACCGTTCCACCTCTGCTCGCCCCGCGGAGTCCGTAAGTCTGTCCTCTCCGGGGCTCCACCGCCGCCCTGCAGATCGGCTCATCAGTACCGCATATTTAGAGTCCGTATATAGGCATTAATATATGATATTTGTTTTCTCTCTGTCTGAGTTGCTTCACTCTGCATAATATGTCTAGGTCCCTCCATCCTGTTAGACCCGAGTCAAATGCATGCCTTCTCATAGCTGACGAATATTCCACTGCGTTTATGAACCACCGCCTCCTTAAGCGTCCGGCCGCGATGCACATCCAGCGCGTTTCCGCGTCCTCGCTGCTGTAAACGGAGCTGCAGTGAGCGCTGGGGGCACGTGCCTTTGTCAGCTGTGATTTCCTCAGGGCACATGCCCAGGAGTGGGACTGCTGGGTCACATGGTGGTTTTATTCCTAGTTTTCCAAGAAATTTTGATACTGTCCTCCATAGTAGCTGTTCCAATTTGCATTTCCACCAACAGTACAAGAGGGTTCACTTTTCTCTGTTCCCTCTCCAGAATATACTGTTTGTGGGTTTTTGTGATGATGGCCATCCTCTCTGTACATCTTTGGGCCTGGGTTTTCCACAAAATACACTTTTTAATTGAATTTCCAAACATCTATATCTTATGGCATTTTTTTTTTCTTTTCAAAATCCTTGGGTTAAATGATTTTATAACTTACCTTAACTTTCTTTATATTCCAAATAAGGTAATTACAATATAAACATTCATTTAATTGCCTAGCTGCATCTCACATACTGTGATATTTTAATATTTACGTATAATGTTTCAAAAGTTTATTATAATTTAAAAAAAACTATTCATAATTTGCAATGTGATTTTGTTTGACAGTTTGTGAAATATATGGGCTATATTTATTCTTTTCTTTCTAATTTTTGTTATTATATTCAGGACATAGTGTCTGTATGATATTGTTGCCATGGAAAAACGAATTTCTGCAATATTCAGAAATATGCTTAAGAAAGATAGCTCTTTACTATTGGTTGGATTCATGTTTGTGCAGAGTTCTATCAGGACAGTCTGATTAACTATGCTGCTCCTAAATTTATCTTTTTAATATTCTTGCCTGTGTGAACTATTGATTTCAGAAATGCTTTTTTCCAAGAATACCCTCCTAAATTTCCTGCTGTGACTATTTCAATTTTCCCTTTATATACGTTGATATTATGTGTTACATGCTAACTTCTGTGTGTGTGCTAAGTCACTTTAGTTAGTTCAGTTGCTCAGTCGTGTCTCACTCTTTGTGACCCCACGGACTACAGCACGCCAGGCCTCCCTGTCCATCACCAACTCCCAGAGTCCACCCAAACTCATGTCCATCGAGTCGGTGATGCCATCCAACCATCTCATCCTCTGTCGTCCCCTTCTCCTCCCGCCTTCAGTCTTTCCCAGCATCAGGGTCTTTTCCAGTGAGTAAGCTCCTCACATCAGGTGGCCAAAGTATTGGAGTTAGCATCAGTCCTTCCAATGAATATTCAGGACTGGTCTCCTTTAGGATGGACTGGTTGGATCTCCTTGCAGTCCAAGGGACGCTCAAGAGTCTTCTCCAACACCACACTTCAGAAGCATCCATTCTTCTGTGCTGTCTAGGTTGGTCATAGCTTTTCTTTCTAGGAACAAGCGTCTTTTAATTTCATGGCTGCAGTCACCACCTGCAGTGATTATGGAGCCCCCCAAAATAAAGTCTTTTACTGTTTCCATTGTTTCCCCATCTAAATCACTTCAGTCATGTTCAACTCTTTGTGACCCTATGGACTGTAGCCCTCCAGGCTCCTCTGTCCATGGAATTCTCCAGGCAAAAATACTGGAGTGTGTTGCAATTCCATTCTCCAGGGGATCTTCCCAACTCAGGGATTGAACTCCGGACTTCTGTGTCTCCTGCATTACAAACGATTCTTTACTGCTTAGCCACCAGAGAAGCCCCATGTGCTAAGTTATGTTAGCTTGATACCTAAAAACACGCATTAAATTGCCTGGGTTCTCAGAATGGCCTCCCAACTTGGCAGTTGTGTGATCTCAGGCAGGTTACTTGTTTCCTATCCCTGAGTTTCC
This sequence comes from Moschus berezovskii, assembly GCF_049115385.1. NCBI lineage: Eukaryota > Metazoa > Chordata > Mammalia > Artiodactyla > Moschidae > Moschus > Moschus berezovskii. The sequence continues at coordinate 2,161,013 of NC_142475.1, read as the reverse complement.
TGGCAAATAAAAGGAGGGTGATAACTGTACCTAGAGTGAAGGTTATTAATTGGATTTCATAAATGTAATGGGGTTAAATGGTGCCTGGAATACCAGAGGTGCTACATAAAAGATTAATATTGTTATTGAACATATATAAATATATATACACATGAATATATGTGCATATAAGGTATAGTTTATATGCAGATATGAAAGCAAGTCCATGATTATTGTATTTTTGATAACTTTTTATCATGACATCTTTTTTCCATTAATTTTATTTTTTCAGCTTTATTGAGGTATAATTTACAAATAAAATGATAATACAGTTAATGTATGAAACATGATTTGTTATACATATACATAGTGAAAGGAATCCCACCATAGAATTGACTGGCACGTCCATCACCTTGTATATTCAAAGTTATACAAAACAGTACAGTTAATTATAGTCACCATGTTAAACATTAGTCAATCAGTCAGTTCAGGCAGTTCAATCACTCAGTCGAGTCTGCCTCTTTGTGACCCCATGGACTGCAGCACGCCAGGCCTCCCTGTCCATCACCAACTCCCAGGCTTTACTCAAACTCAAGTCCATTGAGTCGGTGATACCATCCAACTATCTCATCCTCTGTCGTCCCCTTCTCGTCCTGCCTTCAATCTTTCCAAGCATCAGGGTTTTTTTCAAATGAGTCAGCTTTTTGCGTTAGGTGGCCAAAGTATTGGAGTTTCAGCTTCAACATCAGTCCTTCCAATGAACATTCAGGAACATTCTTCCAGGGAATAAGCATCTTTTAATTTCATGGCTGCAGTCACCATCTGCAGTGATTTTGGAGGCCAAAAAATAAAGTCTGACACTGTTTCCACTGTTTCCCCATCTATTTGTCATGAAGTGATGGGACCAGGTGCCATGATCTTTGTTTTCTGAATGTTGAGTTTTAAGCCAATTTTTTCACTCTCCTCTTTCACTTTCATCAAGAAGCTCTTTAGTTCCTCTTCACTTTCTGCCATAAGGGTGGTGCCATCTGCATATCTGAGGTTATCGATATTTCTCCCAGCAATGTTGATTCCAGCTTTTGCTTCCTCCAGTCCAGCGTTTCTCAATGCTGAATAATATTCCCGTGCGTGTGTGTGTGTGTGTGTGTGCGCGTGCGTGTGTGTATGCGTGCGTGTGTGCGTGTGTGTGTGTGTGTGTGTGCGTGTGTGTGTGTGCGCGTGTGTGTGTGTATGTGTGTGTGCGCGCACATGCGCACACGCCACATTCTCTTCATTCATTTTTCACGGACAAACACTTAACCATTTTCATACAGCTACTGGCTACTGTAAATCATTCTGTGATGAACGTGAGAGTACAGCTATCTCTGAGGCAGTTATTTCTTCTCTAAGGACACACACCCAGAAGGAGGATTGCTGATGGCGCGGTAGCTCCATCTTGATTTTCTTGAGGAACCTCCGTGCTGCTCCCCGTGGGGGTGGAGAAGCCCTCTCCACTCCCTCTGGAGCTGTCTATTACTCCCTTCTGATCTGTTAGGATTTGCTCTCGATAGGTAGGCATTCTGGTGCTGGGTGCGTGGATATTTACAACTGGAATGTCCTCTAAATGAACTGACCTCTTTATCGCTACAAAATGACCTTCTTTGTCCCTCATTACAGTTTTTGGCTTAAAGTCTACTTCATGTGATATAATTACCCCTGCTTTTTTGGTTTCCGTTTGCATGGATCTTATTTTTCCATCCCTTCACTTTCAATGTGTATCCTTCAAGTTGAAATGTGCCTCTTGTAAGCAGCATTTATTTGAATCCTTTTTTTTAACCCATTCAGCCACCCTATGTCTTTTGATTGGATGTGTTTAATTCATTTGCATTTACATTTAAAGTAATCATTGGTAAGTATAGATTTAATATTGCCATTTGATTAATTGTTTTCTGCTTTATGATTCCTTTGCCCCTTTTTCCTTCTCTTGGTGACTTGATGACTTTCTGTAGTGACATACTTTGATTCCCTTGTCTTTATGTTTTGCGTGTCTGCTATAGAATTTTGCTTTGTGATTACCATGAAGTAATACGTGTAATGACCTATTTTAAGCTGATAACAACTTACCTTGAATACACACAAAAGCTCTACATTTTTACATCCCTCAAAATTTGCATCTTTTTGTATTATTTATTAACAAATATCTGTAGTTTTTTGTATTTCTTTTGTTTTTTAACCTTTATACTAAAGTTATGTGTTTATCCACCATCATTATTCTAAGTACTATATGAAAGCTTCTTCCAGAGACATGCTGGCAACTGTTTCATTGCTGGAGTGAGCTGGGGGGAAGAAGGTGGCAAAGTAGCCAAGGCTCCCATCAGGCTCCAGAGAAGATCACAGAAAGCCCCCTGGCCTAGCTAGGAAGTGCCTAGTTCTTAGAGAGTGTTGCTAGCCCCCAGGCTCCAGGGAGAATGCATGCTAATAGCAAGTGTGATCCTCAGACTATGGTTTGTCAAGTATGCAACCAACCTCAGCCAGGAAGGCTGAGTGTGTTTGTGGGCTTAGTTGCTTGGCTGAAAGATGAGTGTTTTGCCTGCTTTCTCAACACTGAGACCTATGGGTAGAGCCAAAGTGATTGCCCCCGTGCAACGTAGGAGCTCCTTTGTTGTTGGCTATGGTCCTGTAGGACTCTTGGATGCAAGCACCACTGGCTTTCAGAGCTACATGTTTTGCGGGCCTGTCCCTCAATGAGAAACTTAAAAAGTTGAGGCACCATATGAAATCCAAACAGGTTGCTCTTCATGGAGAGGTTGGCAGTTGAGAATTTCCTCCTGAGTGGGCTCAGAGCTGCACTTCCCTGGTGGCTCAGCAGTAAAGAATCACCTGCCAAAGCAGGAAACACAGGTTCGATCCCTGGGTCCGGAAGATCCCCTGGAGAAGGAAATGGCACCCCACTCCAGTGTTCTTGCCTGGGAAATCCCATGGACAGAGGAGCCTGGCGGCTACAGTCCATGGGGTCACAGAGAGTCAGACACGACTGAGCATCTAAGCAACGTGCTCAGAGCTATGTTAGATGCTGTCTGCTGGGCTCCAGTCCTCAGCAAGTTCTCCAGGTAAGACAGAACTTGGAACTTGCAGGCTGTAAGCTTCTCTTCAGTTGTGGTGGATGAGCTGGGAGAGGAGGGAGGCTGTGATGAGAGCACATCGCAGCGTTTGCTGCGTGTTCGCTGCGGGTGTTTTCTCTTTGGTCCTCTGAGTAGTAACCACTCAGCTAGTTTCTGGATTTCTTCCAGAAGGAGGTACGCCATGTGTAGTTGTATTACCTGTAGTGTCCGTGGGAAGAGGGCAGTTCAGGAGCCTGCCATGTCACCAACTTGATCCTGGTGGCTCAGCTGGTAAAGAATCCGCCTGCAAGGCAGGAGACCCTGGTTCAATTCCTGGGTTGGGAAGATCCCCTGGAGAAGGGATAGGCTACCCACTCTAGTGTTTTTTGGCTTCCCTGGTCGCTTAGCTGGAAAAAAATCCACCTGCAATGCAGGAGACCTGGGTTCGATCCCTGGGTCAGGAAGATCCCCTGGGAAAACAGATGGCAAACCACTCAGTATTCTTGCTTGGAGAATCCCAGGGTTAGAGGAGCCTGGCAGGCTACAGTCCACAGGGATGCAAAGAGTCAGATATGACTGAAGTGATTTAGCATGCAATATTTATGTACTTGGTTCAGTTTTATTATTTGATTGATATTTTCTTTTCCATTCTTTAATTCGGGTGTCTAATTTAGGTGTTGGCATATTATTTGTAAAGACAGTAGGAGTGAGCTTTTTTAATTAAAATTCTAATATGGATATCTGTGTGTTTAAACAAACATTTAGTTTTAGCTGGTATAATTATATATATTTGGACTTTGAATGCTGTTTATTTTCCCTGCTGTATTTGATCCCCCGTGTTGCACTTAGATTTGCAGCATTTGGATGCTCTCATGTTGGAAGGAACAAAACAGCTTTCTGATTTTTTCCATGACTAAATATTTGCCACACAGGTGCAACACACTGAGTATTGACAAATGTATTGGTAACAATTTTATTAGAATCGTGATTATTTATCATGAATTATCTAAGGAAGGAAGAGAAACAAGGAGAGACAAGGCCATCAGTGGGTAGCGTTTATCATCTGGGCTCTCCTGGTGGCTCAGGGGTAAAGAATCCTCCTGCAATGCAGGAAATGCAAGTTGGATCCCCTGGTCAGGAAGATACCCTGGAGAAGGAAATGGCAACCCACTCCAGTGTTCTTGCCTGGAGAATTCCATGGACAGAGGGGCCTGGTGAGCCACAGTCCATTGAGCCGCAAAGAGTTGGACATGAATACATGATTGAGTGACTAATACTTTCACTTTTTCTTTTTGGAAAAGCACACATTTTGAAAAAGGGCATTTTGCCAAAAATCTTTGAATTAATCATTCAGAAAGTAAGATGATGTAATGCTCTCATTGGTAGCAATGTCAATGAACAATTAAAGCACAGAGCTGACTGCTTACTGAGACATGAACTGAGAATCCAGTATTGTACATGTCAGTCTTGCAGGATACGTCCGTCTGTGAGGTCTTTCTTAAGAAACTGCCACAGACTAGGAAGTCTGAACGACAGAAATTCATTTTTTCACACTTCTGGAGGCTAGAAGTCTGAGCCACAGTGTTGGCTGTATTGGTTCCTTCCGAGACTGTGAGGAAGACTGTATTCTGTGGCTCTCAGCCAGCTCCTGGGGGGCTGCTAGCAATTCCTATAAGTGCTTGGATTATAGAAGTGTCACCTTCATCTCTGTCTTCACATTCACATGTGTTTACAGATGTGAGCACCTACTCTCGTAGGATGTCATCTTAACCAGTTAGATTTACAATGACACTATTTTCAAATAAGATCACATTCTGAGATACTGGGGGGATTGAACTTCAACATGTGAGTTTAAGGGAGAAACAGCTCAAAACCTAACATAGAAGGTTTTCTACAATGATCATGGCAGAGAGTAAAGTAAAAAACCTATTAATTTTTTTAAAGTAATTAATAAATGAGAGAAATAAGTAAACAAATATGGGTAACTCTCCATAGGGGAGGCAGGAAATATGATGGCATAAATGCATTTCATTATGCTCAGTGCATCAAATTATCTATGTTTCTTTGCTTTTATCAATTTCAGAAAGGGGTAAGGGAGAGCAAGGGGAATGTCACCCCACAAAATAAGGTAGAGAGGTCTTAAGAACCAAGAAGCAATCTAAATAAAATAAGAATAAAATAGAGGTGTGTAACAATTGTGCACCAAGGCTTACTAAACCACAAGTCATTAAAACAGTGCAATAGTGCAAAGGTTGGTGAATTGTTAAATGACTGAGAATAGACTTCAGAAATAGATATGCATATGTGATACTTGACTGAGGGCAGTATTGACAGTGCAGATCAATGGGAAAATGTATAATGTTGAAAACTATGTGGACTGTAAATCCAGATGCAAAAGAGAAAACAAAATGTTCTTGATATAGCTAGATATAATCTGAATTTGCCATTTTTAAATAGAGCACATAAACTTTAAAGATGAAGAAATACATTGCCAAATTGAATGGAATTAAACTAGATTGTGAATGTGCTTTCCGTTCACCTTTTCTATAAAACTGAAAATGCTCTTTAAGAAAACCTATCCATTTAACAAAAAGTTTAATTTAAAATGATAGACCTCATGTTTATAAAATGTAATATTTAATTAGTGAAAGACAAGCCAAAAAATATGTTTATTGCGTATACTTGGCATATAAATCCTGCAGAAAAGTGTTTCCACTTTTGAATATATATCCAAGAAAAATGCCTTTGAAAGTCATATACAACAATATCCCAAGGAGAATTATTCATAATAAGCCCAAACTCTATTATACAAATATCAAATAGCAGTAGAATGAATAAATGTATCGGGACATGTCATATCACGTTATTCTGCAACAATGAAGATGAACAATTTACTGCTAAACGGAATAATGATAAATCTCAGAAACATGAGCAGAAGCAGTTTGTGTTAGAATATCATTACCCCCAAGAAGGTGGGTAGGAGTAGAGACCAGGAAAGGCATGAGAGCGGCTTTGACTTGATAATAGTCTGTATATTGGCCGGGGAAATGGTTACATGGCGCTCACTTTGAAGTGATGCATTGACCCAAATGAAAACTTATGATCTGTGCCCTCTCCTGCAAGTATGTTATACTTCAAATTGAGTTTACTTTTAAAGATGCATATGAACTACACCATCTGAGTTTACCCTGGGAACGGAAACTTAGCCCAGAACTGCAAAGGTATTTCATGTGTCGCGTAACTTTCAATGAACTGGTTGTAACCTCTACACTGCTACGCTCACAAAAATTATAAAGATGAAATCTAATCCTTAAAAAAGAGTGTTTTGTCTTGGTAAAGAGGTCGAGATTCACTGAGCACGTGGTGAAAAATATCTCAAGTTTTAACTCATGCTTTTCTTTAATTTCTTACATAGAAACTGCTTTCGATGAGCAAATCATTAGATAATGCATCAGTTCAGTTTAGTTTAGTTCAGTGGCTCAGTCGTTTTCAACTCTTTCGACCCCATGAATCGCAGCATGCCAGGCCTCCCTGTCCACCACCAACTCCCGGAGTTCACTCAAACTCATGTCCATCGAGTCAGTGATGCCATCCAGCCATCTCATTCTCTGTCGTCCCCTTCTCCTCCCACCCCCAATCCCTCCCAGCATCAGAGTCTTTTCCAGTGAGTCAACTCTTCACATGAGGTGGCCAAAGTATTGGAGGTTCAGCTTTAGCATCAGTCCTTCGAATGAACACCCAGGACTGATCTCCTTTAGGATGGACTGGTTGGATCTCCTTGCAGTCCAAGGGACTCTCAAGAGTCTTCTTCAACACCACAGTTGAAAAGCATCAATTCTTTGGCACTCAGCTTTCTTCACAGTCCAACTCTTACATCTATACATGACCTCTGGAAAAACCATAGCCTTGACTAGGTGGACCTTTGTTGGCAAAGTAATGTCTCTGCTTTTTAATATGCTATCTAGGTTGGTCATAACTTTTCCTTCCAAGGAGTAAGCATCTTTTAATTTCATGGTTTCAACCCCCATCTGCAGTGATTTTGGAGCCCCCAAAATAGTCTGACACTGTTTCCACTGTTTCTCCATCTATTTCCCATGAAGTGATGGGACCAGATGCCATGATCTTAGTTTTCTGAATGTTAAGCTTTAAGCCAACTTTTTCACTCTTCTCTTTCACTTTTATCAAGAGGTTCTTTAGTTCTTCTTCACTTTCTGCCATAATGGGGTTGTCATCTGCATATCTGAGGTTATTGATGTTTCTCCCAGCAATCTTGATTCCAGCTTGTGCTTCTTCCAGCCCAGCATTCCTCATGATGTACTCTGCATACAAGTTAAATAAGCAGGGTGATACATTGTCAAAAACTAATTTTCCAGGATGACAGTGGTCTGTATTCTCATTTGTGATTCCTTGTCTGTCCTCTGTATTTGACAGGGGGGATAGGAATGTTTTACTCATTTTTGTGCTGCAAAGTTTTGGCAAAGTGTGAAATACAGGATACATGCTTAACATGCACTTTTGAATAAAATTTTAACATAGTGACATTCACACCTTGGCAAATTCCTTACCAAATTCTAAGCTTTTGGAAATCATATGTGATAATTCAAAAAAATCAGATTAGTTAAACCTGGTTAAATATGATTGACATAATTCTTATCTGAGTAGAAAAATAATCTTCCTCACTAGTGCTGGTTTTTATCATGATATTGAATATATTAATTTTAATGTGAATGAATATAAACGTTACTAATGGTGATCACATTTTCTTTACATCCTGCATGCGCCACTCTTGACAAGTGCAGGCAAACAAGAATGTGAGAAAATTCACTAAAGTCTTCTAAAGGTCCTGTTCAGTTCAGTTCAGTTGCTCAGTTCAGTTCAGTTCAGTTCAGTCGCTCAGTCGTGTCCGACTCTTTGCGACCCCATGAATCACAGCACGCCAGGCCTCCCTGTCCATCACCAACTCCCGGAGTTCACTCAAACTCATGTCCATCAAGTCGGTGATGCCATCCAGCCATCTCATTCTCTGTCGTCCCCGTCTCCTCCCGCCCCCAACCTTTCCCAGCATCAGAGTCTTTTCCAGTGAGTCAACTCGTCGCATGAGGTGGCCAAAGTATTGGAGTTTCAGTTTTAGCATCAGTCCTTCCAATGAACACCCAGGATTGATCTCCTCTAGAATGGACTGGTTGGATCTCCTTGCAGTCCAAGGGACTCTCAAGAGTCTTCTTCAACACCACAGTTCAAAAGCATCAATTCTTCGGAGATCAGCTTTCTTCACAGTCCCACTCTCACATCCACACATGACCTCTGGAAAAACCATAGCCTTGACTAGACGGACCTTGGTTGGCAAAGTAATGTCTCTGCTTTCAGTCATATCCAAGTCTTTGCAACCCCATGTACTGCAGCACGCCAGGCCTCCACAAGTCACTAAAGAATTCTTGGGTAAACATCTCATTAATAATCTTACCAATTTGTTTTCTGGTTAGTTCATTAAGTTTATGCATGAGCAATCCTGCTGTTCTTGCAAATAATTTACAAAAGTTCTTCTAATGAAGCACTTCAAATTAGTAAGGCATTCATCAATTAAATAAAGCTCTACCATTTTCCATAGATTGATATACACTCTGAACACTTCATATAGCCACAAGATTGTGTAAATACAAATCCAAGTAAATGAAATAAGCTTTTTCTTCTCTCTAATATTATCTATGGAGAAGGCAATGGCAAGCCACTCCAGTACTCTTGCCTAGAAAATCCCATGGATGGAGGAGCCTGGTAGGCTGCAGTCCATGGGGTCGCTGAGGGTCGGACACGACTGAGCGACTTCACTTTCAGTTTCACACATTGGAGAAGGAAATGGCAACCCACTCCAGTGTTCTTTCCTGGAGAATCCCAGGGACGGGGGAGCCTGGTGGGCTTCTGTCTACGGGGTCACACAGAGTCAGACACGACTGAAGTGACTTAGCAATATTATCTATTTGTTGTTATTTAGTCAATAAATTGTGTCCATCTCTTTGCAGCCCACCAGGCTCCTCTATCCATGGGATTTCTCAGGCAAGAATACTGGAGTGGGTTGCCATTTCCTTCTCCAGGGGGTCTACCCAACCAAGGAATCGAACTGGTGTCTCCTGCATTGGCAAGCAGATTCTTCACTGCTGAACCATCAGGGAAGCCCAGTATTTGCCATTTTCTTCTCTAGTGGGTCTTCCTGACCTGGGAATCGAGCCGTGTTATCTATTACCATTGTCCTAAAATAGCTGGAACTTCCCAGGTGGCGCACTGGTAAAAAATCTGCCTGCCAATGCAGGAGACACAAGAGATGCAGCTTCCATTCCTGGGTCAGGAAGATCTCCTAGAGTGGGAAATGGCAAACCACTCCAGTATTCTTGCCTGGAAAATTCTATGGGCAGAGGAGCCTGCAGGGCTACAGTGGGGTTGCAAAGACATAACTGAGTGGGCACAAGAAAGTTGAGAAAAAAAATACGTGTCATTCTGTGATATCTAATAACTTATATTGTACTTCAGTTAATTAATGTATGTATATGCTCCTAAACAATTATTGTGCTCACACAGAGTAATGTCGTTGTGTGTGTTAGTCACTCTGTCCGACTCTTTGTGACCCATGGACTGTAGCCTGCCAGGCTCCTCTGTCCATGGGATTCTCTGGCAAGAATACTAGAGTGGGCTGCAGATCTTCCCGACCCAGGGATCGAACCCGGGTCTCCCTCACTGCAGCAGACTCTTTATGGTTTGAGCCTCCAGGGAAGCCTAAAGCCATTAATAAAAATTAGATATTAGTTTGTGCTTCAGATGCCTAGAGTGTTGCATTTTGTTTTGTGTTTACATTTCACATTCTTATTTAGAAGATGAGGCAACTGAAGCTCACCCATACAGTGACTTTCTCGAGATGTTACAACTGGACAGTGGCAAAGCTGGGACCGGAGTGCAGATGCACTTTTTATATTAATTATTACCCAAATACTATCCAGTGGCAATACCACCATTATTAGTATTATTTTTTCCACTAAGTTAACTGAACAATAAAGTTCAATTATAATATGCAGATGTACAACTTTCATGGTCTTCTTTTGCCTGACCATAATCCCTTCTGAAACGGTTAGTTGTAGCTGAAGAAATGTAAGCTATTTTCACATTAAGTGTGTAAGAAGAGACCCGCTGGTAAACACAAGGTAATCGTCCTGCAGAGAATCTGAGTCCCCGATCTCGCCTATGGATACATCATCAAAATGAATATCTTTGTTCAACGATAACTCCTATTCTCTCTTTATTTCCTTTTACCTTTGACTTTAAATGACCATCAAATTTGATATAATTTTTTTGGCCATTCAATCTATATACCCTCTATACACTTAGCAGTCCATGTATCTTGAGGAAAGTCTGAAAGAGGAGGTTTTCTTTTTTCTTTCATGAATATGCATCTTTGAATAAAAACCTTACTGAAAATAATGAAAAGAAATTCCTTAACAATGTATTACTGTAATTTTTAATAACACTGTGAATGATTCATGAAATTTTCCTGACCTATTTATCTATCAGCTTTGGAAATGTGCTTTATTGTTTACTTGTAGATTTACCGAAAAGTAATTTTTTACTGGATTCAGAAGATTTATAGACATGCTGATTTTATACAGATATATTATTTTTCCCTGAGGAAGGAACAAGGGGATTGTGAATTGCAATAAAACCTTATATTAAAAGTGTTTTATTTTGCTTTTCTATTAAATGGTTTTATGCAGGCTTATTTAGGCTTTAAAAATGTACACGCGTCTTCAAACATACCAAATATATCTTTGATTCCAACTATTTGATTTTACTTACAAAACCTTATGAATTCTGAGTTTCTAGCTCTTCAGATCCATGAAAGGAATGAAGCTGAATGTTTGTTAAATACAGATTAGAAATGTAAGTGACACGGTCTGTCTCACTCCACGCCTAACCAAAATTAATGTGTGCATTCCAGCACAATTAAAATCCATAAGTGTTCCACCACCATGCAACAAAACTGATTTTTCTCATCTGATAGAGCAAAGCTGATCTTGATCAAACAGCTACCCAGCAGGCTCTCCCTCCCGCCTCCCCTGACCAATATCCCCTTTGATTTTTCTAGATCCATTTCTACAGCCTGGTCACAAATTGGAAGCTGGATTGATTCCTTTCACCCTGGGACTGTTAATGTCTGTCTCACAGGTGCCTTTGCTTTGATTCTTCCTTTTATTTCTGACACTGGGATTAGTTCTCTTCTGTTCCTATCACCACTCTATCTCCCCCACTGAGTTTCTCTTTCTTCTGAAACTCAGATACTTAAAGCAGGATGGACTTTTTTACTTCACTGCTTTTATCATTCCAACAATGTATCTATCTGTAACAGGAGCCCACCTGTGATTTACACCACCAGAAGGAAAACTTAACTGTCCCTGACATTTACTGTCTATTGTTCGATTCATCTACATCATGCCACGCGGACCCTGAGCTAAATCGTAAATTCACCCTCACGTTGATTTTGGAGTCACTGGTCGTACTTCACGTATAAATATGAAGTTAGCTGGCTCTTCTCTAAGAATGTGTAATTGTTTCTTAAAATGCAGAGTTTGAGATGCTCCAAAACTCCTTTCACTCTCCTGAAGGGTTGTGTTTTATTCTCCACTTGGGAAATATGTTTAGTTTTTCAAGTAAAATTCTTGTAAGATGATAACATTCACAATCTCTTTAGTTTTTCAAAATGGGAAAGTTTTTTGCCATATATCATAGTGATTATAAATTGATCAAGCACCGTGAAATCTTCCATGAGGCAGAAATTCAGGTGTGGCCTTTTTCAGAGCTGAATCCTCTTTCACTGTTGCTTAGATGTATGCCTGGGGCAACCGGCACTTCACTCTGCAGCTTCTAGAAGAACTTGCTAATTGGCACATAGCTCCCCAGTCTAGCTTCCTTTCAGTCCTATTGTTCAACAGCCTGTTAGTAACTATTGTATTCCATTAATATCTATTTCAGTAAAAAACTAGGAAACGCTGTGTTGTGGATAGCCTGTAGTTTCTGAGAGCACTATTAAACTTGCATTAGAAAATGTTTGGCTGACTGTATTTTCTAGTAATAAATATATAGGTATTTGAATTGGGGGGATTATTTTAGCCTGCACCTTATTTTCCTTTACCTATTACGGTTATCACAGGAAAAACACATTCTTGCTAATGTACTTATTAAACACAACTCAATTCAAATTAAGGAGTATATGCTTAGGTTTAGTACCCCCGGGACTGTGACAGATGGGCTTCCCTGGTGACTCAGATGGTAAAGAATCTGCCTGCAATGCAGGAGGCCTGAGTTCAACCCCTCGGTCAGGAAGATCCCTGGAGAAGGGAACGGCTACCCACTCCAGTATTGTGCCTGGAGAATCCCATGGACGGAGGCGTCTGGAACCCTTCATAGTTAAACATGTCTTTCAATCGGCATTTTAGAATATTATACTCACTTTAAGATTGTCAGGTTAATGACTAACTCCAGAACTCCTGCAAAATGACACTAATCTAAAAGGAGGGAAAAAAGTTATTTTCTTGTCAATAATAAGTGGTATATATTGGCTTAACTTCATTTAGAAATTATTAATGTTTCTTCAAAATTAGTACAACAACATTGCTGTTGTTCAGTAGCTAAGTCGTGTCTGAGTCTGCAGCCCCATGGACTGCAGCACTTCCAGACTTCCTTTTCCTTCAGTATCTCCCAGAGTCTGCTCAAACTCATGTCCATTGAATCGGTGATGCCATCCAACCGTCTCATCCTCTGTCACTTTGTGGAGAATTAGAATGGAGGGAAGTGAAAGTGTGTAACAAACCTTTACAAAATAATGTTATCCAGTTTACAAGTCATGGATTTTCCAAATAATGAAAGGATTTCAATCCATTTTGACCATTTCCTTCTGATGAAAAGAAAGAGAATTTTAACTCACTTGACTTCTACAACTGAGAATGACCTCAAGAATAAATGTAGAATTGAGAATCACATATCTGCGTTAAGTCGGTACTTGAAATAACACATCAGACTTGAAATTGCCCCTCAAAGGTGCAATTTGCCAACTGGGATGTGGTGATTTGTTCTTTAAACACCATTTGTCAAAATTTTTAATTTTATAAAGTCATTTTTTAGAGCGACAATAGAATTTGTTTCTGTCTAAGTAGATAGTATGCTGAGCAATAAGAGTAAAGCAATAATAGGAAGAATGGCTAATATATATTCTACAGTTAAAAAGTGCCAGTCAGAGTGCAACACGTTCACTACCTATCATTTAGAATCGCCTCTGACGCCCTGTGAACTAGGGACACGGAGATATAAAGCAGCTTGACTAAGTCTGATGTCTCTCTCTGTGTATATACATTACTGACAATTTACTTTAGAAATGGAAACAGAAAACATTAAGGTTTTTCTACATTAGCATTAAACAATACAAAAATATAATAGCTAATGCAAAATAACAAAAGGATCCAATCATCATGGCCCCAAAATCTATTTTAAAATCTCCAAATTGGTTTGACCAAGAACATACAAGCACTCGAGGGATAAGAGCTTTAATCTTAATAAAGGGTACGGAGAAGAATGTGAAAAAACAGGGAGATATATCAGGACCTGCACTGGAGCACCGTTACCCGCCTCTCTGTGTCAGTAGACAGTTTTTCTGTTATAATTAAAAAGGAAATGACTCTGAGCCCTGGTCTGGTTCACAGTGTGTAAACTAGCTTCACGGCTCGCGTGACTCCTGCTTGTGCAGCTCTTCTGTATTCGTGCCTTCTCCACTCTCCATGCTGCACTCATAGTTCTTTTCACCAGATTGGATACTCATCTGGCATCTCAGCAAACATATGTTTACTTTTTCTAGCACCTGACTGCTTATCTTTCTATTATGTTTATATTGCCCATTTCACAGCATTCTCCTAGTCTAAAAAACAATGTTATAGAAAGGTATACAAGACCAAGATGATTGGTTTCCTCCAGAAAGAATAATGAGGATAGGGAAAATCAATGTTATGGGAGGAGGCAAATCTCCAGGTTGACTGTCAGAAGGAAGACCTGAATTAATAAATTCACGAATAACTGAATAGATGAGCCACCATTTGAAAATATGTAGAAGAAACAGAGAAAGAGGAAAATGAACTGACAACGGAAACAAAGAAAACAGGCAGAATTAAAAAGCACTTTACTTCTCAACCCTAATAGGAAAAGAGTCACGATCAAAACTACTAGATAAAACGTTTGTTTCTGTATCAAAGCGGTCCACTCATATTCTACTCCTGGCTCTCTCAACCATATGATCCACACTTAACGCTTTAATAAAACATAAGTTCAGTAAAATGTATTAATTGCAATTAGCTGCAGAACTGTATGTGATCCAAATACTTCTACTTTGGGAAGTAGTTTGGAAAGAATGTATGCTACAGAAAAGAAATGAGGTCATGAAGGGTGAGAAAATGACTTACGTATAAACGAGCCTGTTCTCTAGAAAGAAAATATCCTGGTCCAACTGTTTGATCGCTTATTGAGTTGTCTTTGGTTAAAGTCATTGCTATTAAGGTTAACATTATGAAATGATGCATGCACTTTATTTAACTTGTGTCTCCCAACACTGATGCCCAGGAGGAAATCCAAAACTGAGAAAAGGTGAGCAGCTGCTCACTCTTCTAGTAACTGCTAGCAGGCATTCAGGGAACAGGCCTCCTGGTAATTGGACTAATCTCCCCGCCTCTGTCATCACCGCCTGAGACTGGCTGTACCCAGAGAAGGCACTACACATTTTTCTTACCACTTGGAACATCTTTCTCTCTACTGACAACTCCCTATTAAGAGATGATTTTGTTCTATTTATTTTATTTATTTATTCAATCATTCACTTATTCCAAAAATTGTACAGAGCATCTACTAAGTTTTAAGAAATGTACCAGCTGCTAAAGAAGAAGACCATAAAGTTAGAGACCCTTCCAAGAAAAAGAAAGAAAGAAACACTCACATTTCAAAGGGCAGACAGATAAACAGAATCAATCTATTTTCCATACAGTAATAAGAACGCTTTGTTTAAAACATATAAATCGGGTCATGTAACTACCTTGCCAACACTTGCTAACCACATTCTAGTTTGATGAAACTCAAAACAGAGAAAGAGAAAAATGCTCTTTTCATTTTTCATCACTTTCATCACTGTTCCTGAGTTAAAGACCCTTGTGGTACCTGACCTCTGTCTACCTCTTCAACGTAAAATCCTTTCTCTTGACCTAACTTACCAAGCTCCAGACCTATTGACCTTCATGTGTTCAGTTGCTCAGTCGTGGCTTTTTGAGACTCTGTGGACTGTAGCCCACCAGGCTCCTCTGTCCATGAAATTCTCCAGGGATTGTCATTTCCTTCTCCAATTGACCTTCATAGCGCTTCACAAAGATATAACATTTGCTCCTATTTAGGCAAGAGGAGAGTTTTGCATTTCTCTTTCTACAGACCTTTGTAAGACTAGCTGATCAATATCAATGAAGAACCTGCAAATATGACTTTTCATAAGAGATTCCCACTTGGCCAACAAATCTAAACTAGTCATCTCTCCCAATAACATTTTATCGTATGATATTTTAATATTTTTCAGCACATATAGTAATGTTTAAAGTTATTTACTTATTTGCATATTTGTTTTCCATCTTGCCCACAAGACAGAAAACAACTCAGATTTGGAAATTATTTCTTCCACTTTCATCCACACATTGTACTTTCACCAACAAAGTCTAAATCGGCACCTTCAGTTCAGTTCAGTTCAGTTCAGTCACTCAGTCGTGTCCGACTCTTTGCGACCCCATGAATCACAGCATGCCAGGCCTCCCTGTCCACCACCAACTCCCGGAGTTCACTCAGACTCATGTCCATCGAGTCGGTGATGCCAACCAGCCATCTCATTCTCTGTCGTCCCCTTCTCCTCCTGCCCCCAATCAAAGGGAAAAAGTAGAAGCAGTGACAGGTTTTATTTTCTTGGGTCCCGAAATCATTGTGGATGGCAACTGTAACCATGAAATTAAAAGACTCCTTCTCCTTGGAAGAAAAGCTATGACAAACCTAGGCAGCCTAGAGACATTACTCTGATGAAAAAAGTCCATATAAAATCAAATCTATTGTTTTTCCAGTAATCAGGTACAGATGTGAGAGTTGAACAAAAGGCTGCCAAAGAATTGATGCCTTCAAATTGTAAAGCCAGAGAAGACCCTTGAGAGTTCATTAGATGGCCAGGAGATCAAACCAGTTAATCCTAAAGGAAATCAACCCTGAATATTCATTGGAAAAATCAATGCTAAAGCTGAAGCTCCAATACTTTGGCCACCTGATGCAAAGAACAGACTTGTTGACTGATGTTGGGAAAGAGTGAAGGCAAAAGGAGAAGGGGGTGACAGAGGATGAGATGGCTACATAGCATCACTGATTCAATGGACATGAATTTGAGCAAATTCTGGGAGATCGTGAAGGACAGAGAAGCCTGGCATCCAACAGTCCATGGGGTTGCAAAGAGTCTGACACGACTTATCAACTGAACAACAACAAAAACCGATGTGATTAAAGTTATCAGTCTGAAAATGCGGAGATTATCCTGGACTGTCTGTGTGTCCAATATAGTTGCATGAGTCCTTAAAAATGGAGACGCTTTCCCTTGTGTAGTCAGAGAGATGATGATGCAGATAAAAATGCAACATGAGGATTAAATGACAGCTAGCTTCAAAGGTGAAGAAGGAGGTAAAGAAACAGAGTGTAAGTGGTCTTAAGAAGCTGGAGGACAGAAGGAAATGGATTCTCCCCCAGGAAACACGGCCCCTTTGACATCTTGACTGAGCTCAGTAAAATGCAGGTCAGACTTCCGACAAAAAGAGGGGTGTAACACAGTAAATTTTTGCTGTTTTAAGACACTAAATGTGTGGAAATTTCTTACAGCAACAATGAAAGAACAAGCAAGATACTATTCTCTATTGCTCAGTTGTAATTCATTTTTTGGAATTAATTAGTCTTTGTATTTGATTGACATTGTATACCCTATATGTTCAGTTAAATACCTATACTTGTTGGTAGTTTGTTCTCTGTCTCGTGATTGGACAGAATTGGCAGTGGGGATGGTGCCGTGAGACAGACCCTCAGAGATGGGATTTTAGTGTCGCTTCATTGGCAGTCTTGGTTTTAGCTCAAGTCCCAGACCCTCTACAGTGGAAAGTGGTATTCTTACGATCCGTGGAATGCAGTGGGTCGTAAACAGTGAAGCTGCTTCCCGTCACTCACTGTGATTACGAACCTCCAACAACTGTCTTGAGCCTCAAGCGCCCGCTGCCCCTGATCATTAGGACAGTGGCCATGCATGCTTAGTCGCTCAGCCGTGCCTGACTCTTTGTGACCCCATGGACTATAGCCCACCAGGCTCCTTTGTCCATGGCATTCTCCAGGCAAGGATATTGGAATGGGTTGCCGTTTCCTCTTGCAGAGGATCTTCCCAACCCAGGGGTCAAACCCACATCTCTTATGTCTCTGCACAGGCAGGCAGGTTCTTTAACAGTAGCGCCCCCTGGGAAGCCCTATGACAGTGGTACTGACTAAGAAACTATAGAATTTTCAGTGGAACATTTACAAAAGTTGCAAAAAGAAAATGCCAAGCTCATGTCCTTTAATTCTCAGTTAAAACCACAGTTTGAAAACTGGAGAACTGGGTTTTCTGTGCTTTGATTCACAAATACATCATTGATTTCTCTGATATATATCATATTGATAGGTCATTGATAGAGATGCATTTTCTAGATTCCAGATTAAATGTATCACTTCATGGAGCTAGAGGTGGCTTCACCAACTTTCTTAGTTGTCTGATGGAAACTTTAATTCACTTGTGTCCTGTAATAGATGAGCTTAATATTTCTAACTTGTCTGGCATGTAGTGAGAGAACTATAAGTCTTAAGGATACAGGAGTTAAGTTTTATAAAAATTCATGTCTTAGGAATATAGGGGAGCTGGGCATGCATTTATTGTTATGTGACCTGTGCATTCATCCCAAATATATCCTCCAAGGAAGCACACGAGACACTCCTTTCACTAATGTCTGGAGAAGTACATTAGCAAATCAAGCATTTTTATTCTTGATAGCAATTCTCTTTTATAAATCATCTATGGATATTGAAATATTGAGATAATCTCTCTGAATTCAATGGAAAGCATGGACTCTGGGTAGCATAGATTAAGAAGCAATACTTAATCATCAAAAACAGTGCGGGCACATCACTCATTAAGCGTAACAGCAATGTACCAGAATAAAAGATATGAGCAGTCAATAAAGTAGACTTCCAAACTATGGCCTCTGGCCATATCATCCTTCCTTCCTTTCTGTCGCTCAGTCGTGTCCGACTCTTTGCGACCCCATGGACTGTAGCCTACAGGCTTCTCCGTCCATGGGATTCTCCAGGCAAGAATACTTGAGTGGGTTACCGTTTCCTTCTCCAGGGGATCTTCCCGACCCAGGGATCGAACCCGGGTCTCCCGCATTGGAGGCAGACGCTTTAACCTCTGAGCCACCAGGGAAGCGGCCATATCATAGTCTCCTCTAAATAAACTGCTTGGCTTTCTGACAAAAAAGATGCATCTTGGCAAATGTCTGTGGAGAATAACAAACTTAATCAGACAGTTAATGTAACTGAAGCCACTATTCTAAACGTGCTGTCTTTACTGGAGCAGACAAGCATACACACTGGCACTGGCGGTTGCTGTGCGGGTATTGACACTTGTTAATCAGTCGCTCGGTCGTGCCTGACTCTTTGCAATCCTGCGGACTGCAGCGCGCCAGGCTCCCTGTCCCTCACCATCTCCTTCTCCAAATGTACAATGGTTTACTAAAATCTCAGATAACATGCTAGTCAGTAGGCAACTGAAACTGTCCTGCAGCTGCTGCTAAGTCGCTTCAGTCGTGGCCGACTCTGTGTGACCCCATAGGCGGAAGCCCACCAGGCTCTGCCATCCCTGGGATTCTCCAGGCAAGAACACTGGAATGGGTTGCCATTTCCTTCTCCAATGCATGAAAGTGAAAAGTGAAAGCGAAGTCGTTCAGTCGTGTCCAACCCTCAGCGACCCCATGGACTGTAGCCCACCAGGCTCCTCCATCCATGGGATTTTCCAGGCAAGAGTAGTGGAGTGGGGTGCCATTGAAACTGTCCTAGAGGATGCTCTTTATCCTTTGAATTAGAGATTCTATTATGCTGCCGTCTCCCCTAGGTCCAGAAAATGTGGATCCTAGAATCTAAGAGTATTCATTGGAATGGTTCCTCCCACTGTGTTACTGAACAAGTCACTCCCATACATGTTGCTTTCTCTCCTGAGAAACCCTGAGCTCTGGTGGTTTGGAGGACTTAGTTCCCAAGGGAAGAATGCTCCCACCAAGGAGCTCAATAGCGCTTAATTAAATTGAAAGATTAATTCGCTGCTTGACCATTTAGGGCCTTGATGCCACTGAAACAAGAGGCAGGAAAAGGGGTTATCCGAGAGGCCAGGGTTGTCGTTCAGTCACTAAGTGATCTCAGTTACTAAAGAGAAATTGGGTAAGGGCTACACAATGGGGTGTTGAGGCGGCAGAGATCTATGTTTAGAACCCAGGCAATCCTCTGAGATGCCTTTTGGTACTTAAAAGAAGACTAAGAAAACCTTAGCAACCCCCCAAAATCAGGACTATTGGATAATCGTATCCTTTGAGAACAAGTGTTCAGGTGACTAAACAGGTAAAATCCCAACCAGTGGAGGTCCTCATTGAGGGTAAGGTAGAATGGAATGGTAGTTGAAGAAGGTAGTCATAGATCAATTACAAGCCAATTACATACTTGTAACCAATTATGAGAGTCCCTTGTACTGCAAGGAGATCCAACCAGTCCATTCTAAAGGAGATCAATCCTGGGTGTTTGTTGGAAGGACTGATGCTAAAGCTGAAACTCCAATACTTTGGCCACCTCATGTGACGAGTTGACTCACTGGAAAAGAGTCTGATGCTGGGAAAGGTTGGGGGCGGGAGGAGAAGGGGACGACAGAGAATGAGATGGCTGGATGGCATCACCGACTCGATGGACATGAGTTTGAGTGAACTCCGGGAGTTGGTGATGGACAGGGAGGCCTGGCGTGCTGTGATTCATGGGGTCGCGGAGAGTCAGACACGACTGAGCGACTGAACTGAACTGAACTGAATCAATTATGAGACAGCGATATATAGTAGCTTTGTTTATTTTTTCTTTGCTTGTCTATGCATGTTTTCCTATATGCTAATTATTTTCTTCTTTTATCTTCTCCTACTTATTATCAATTTATATACAAATTGTCACAGGCTAAACTTATGATTTAAATTTTAGGTGACATATACAATAGGACTGTGACAAAATTTGAAGAGTAATTTAATATAGCTAACAATGGATTGGACTTCCCTGGTAGTTCAGCTGGTAAAGAATCTGCCTGCAATGCAGAAAACCCCAGTTTGATTCCTGGGTCGAGAAGATCCCCTGGAAAATTGATACGCTACCCTCTCTAGTATTCATGGGCTTCCCTTGTGGCTCAGATGGTAAAGAATCCACCTGCGATGTGGGAGACCTGGGTTTGGCCCTGGGTTGGAAAGATCCCCGGGAGGAGGGCCTGGCATCCAGTGTTTTTGCCGAGAGAATCCCCATGGACAGAGGAGCCTGGTGGGCTACAGTCCATGAGGTTGCGAAGAATCAGACGTGACTGAGCAACGAAGCGCACACACACACGCACACACACACCAATGGATTAAATGTGTCTTGGGACTCTGTCCCTTCACATTTTAAGGAATGGTTGGCCATTTTACTTTTATTAATTATATCTCTCTGGTTTAGTGGAAACTGTTATTTTGTTATTAAAATCAAAAGAATGCTTTGCTTTCTGCTCCCACAGCGCACAGCACCATTGGTATGAAGGATATAGACATACAGTGGCATTCACCTTCCAGTGAATCTCACAGTCTGGACAGGACAGGGGACTCCCAGTAACTTTCAGCACCACCCCAGCAGGTGACATTCCAACAAGATTTACCAGATACCCAAGGAAAAGCTTCTCAACAAGTCTCGGTGGCAATCCAGTAGGAAATGTCCCAGCAGGTTTCTCTGGTGACTCAGAGGTGGACTTCTAAGCACTTCCTCCCCAGCAAGTAGCTTCTTGCTTGCCAGTAGTACCTCAACTAAATCTTCTACCATCCGATGGGACTGCATCTGCATCCTTCCCACCACAGTCTGAATCCCGGCCTTTCAGGGAGGGAAGTCTTTTCCAACTTTGCTCCTTGCATGGGAACTCAGGAAGAGCCCCTGGAGAAGGAAATGGCAACCCACTCCAGTATTAGTTATAATGCTTTAGACATTCTACGTTCATTTCTATGTTCTGACTGGACAGTGACTAATACATATACCCACTAAATATAAATTCTGCAAAACAAAGACTCAGTTTTTGTTTCCTATTGTGTCACAAGAGCCTAGAACATTGTCTAATATATCCATGTTCTCAGCATATCAATAAATGTTTGTTGAAGTAATCAAAGTATTTGCTCATTAAATGTTGCAGATTTAAGAAGACGAATGTGTCAAGGTTGGCATCCATGTTGTTGATATAATAACCTGAGCTCGTGGTGAGATTATTCTTTGAGAGATATCAGAAGAGACACCGTTGGTTCAAATGAACATAAGAAGTTACAGATTTGGCATATTCATCAGCAAATGGATAGAGGATATTAATGAGAGCCTATAAAATGAGGAGCTTGCTCTGGGAAATATCACCATTTAAGAAAGTGGTAGAGAAAATAAAACTTTTATGAGACAGAGTAGCTGGAAGTAAAAGCATAAGGAGATAGTGATCTAGAAACCAAATATAGAAAACAAGTCTTTCTCGTGCTGTTTATGGTCATCCACCACTCAATGCAATGCTCATCACAGATAAAGGTGTTTTCCATATCACTGAAATAAATGTTAATAACAATCTTTTGGTTCTGCATATAATTTTGTTATAATAGAAAAATAGATGATTATAGCATATTGTACATGTATTAAAAAGGAAGAAATACCTGCAAGTAGTTGCATATGTTAGTCACAAAGCAGAAACATAGAATTTTCACTACGAATAGACAAATTCAAACTGGTTAAAAAACTCAGATGTAATTTTTGGTTACCAGATGTACTGAGATTTTTGAGAAAAGATAATCCCTTTGCCTGTGGAGACACTGTAAAATGATCATAGAGCTTACAAAATTATAAATTGGGCTAAATAGTTAGAAATACCAGTCAAAATTTAGATGTGTGCATTGTTTTTCTTTAGAAATATTTCTGGAAATTTCCTCCTATGAAAATCAATCATTAATAAGAGATGAATACATTTAGGTAATTGAAACATCCAATAATAGGAGTAATGATAAATTATGACGTACAGAAGTGTGAGGTCATGCTGAAAATGTTATGGGAACACTGTGTACATGCTAAGTCATTTCAGTCATTTCCCGACTCTTTGTGACCCTCTGGACTGTAGCCCTCCAGGCCCCTCCACCCATGGATTCTCCAGGCAAGAACACTGGAGGGGGTTGCCATGCCCTCCCCCAGGGGATCTTCCAGACCCAGGGATCACACCTGGATCTCTTCCATCCCCCGCACTGGCAGGCAGGTTCTTTACCACTAGCACCACCCGGGAAGTTCCACGGGAGCACATTAGTGCAAATATTAGTTTGCTCTGGTTGCCACAATGAAACACCACAGACTGAGTGGCTTGAAACGGAAGTTTATTTTTACACATTTCTGTCTGACTGAACTGAAGGAACGCGATGGACCTGAGCTTGAGCAAACTCAGGGAGAGAGTAAGGGACAAGGAAGTCTGGCGTGCTGCAGTCTACGGGGTGGCAAAGAGTCAGACAGGACTCTGTGATGGAACAGCAGCAACAGTTCGCTGGCTCAGCCGCACCCACTCTGAATGCCTGAGGACAAGCCAGTGTGCATCCGTTGGCCTCAGACGGCTGACTGCTGGCACTGGCACCCTACCGAGCCCTAGGCCGGTCGGGAATTTCCGTTTACGAACCTCAAAGCAGCTTGGGTTATCACAGTCTAGTAAGGGACTTAACCCTATTCAGGATTATCAACCTACTTCAGGCGCTTCTGCCTTACAAACCGCTCCACCTCAGTTCAGTTCAGTTCAGTCCACCTGCTCAGTCATGTCCGACTCTTTGCGACCCCGTGGACTGCAGCACGCCAGGCCTCCCTGTCCATCACCAACTCTTGGAGTTTGCCCAAACTCATGTCCATTGAGTCGGTGATGCCATTCAGCAATCTCATCCTCTGTCATCCCCTTCTCCTCCAACCTTCAATCTTTCCCAGCATCAGGGTCTTTTTCAATGAGTCAGTTCTTCGCAGCAGGTGGCCAAAAGATTGGAGTTTCAGCTTCAGCATCAGTCCTTCCAATGAATATTCAGGATTGATTTCCTTTAGAATTGATCAGTTTGATCTCTTTGCAGTCCAAGGGACTCTCAAAAAAGACTTTTCTCCAATACCACAGTTCAAAAGCATCAATTCTTCAGCTCTCAGCCTCACATCCATACATGACTACTGGAAAAACCGTAGCGTTGACTAGATGGACCTTTGCTGGCAAAGCAGTGTCTCTGCTTTTCTGATAGCTTGTGTAACTGCGTTGGTTCTCATGCTGACCATTCTGCTTGGCCAGCACTACCGCAGTACCCGTCTCCTAGCCCTTGCTGCCATGTACGTCGGTCCCCTTGCAGTATACCTCTTTGATTCCAATGAGTAGATTCAAAACGAATTTGCTATTACAATCCTTTAAGTACTTATGTCTGTGTTTTCTCCTAACTATACCAAGATCATGAGATATTAAACTTTCTTTCTGCAGTTGGCATGAGCCTTTAGGGGTCAATTTGATATGATTAATTTCCTAGGTAAAGCTATGAAACAGTGGCAGGGACAAGATGTGAGCATCTTTCATTTAGTGCATGAATAAAGGTGACCCTTTCAGTCATAATTGCAAATAGTTTGAATAAGCCATCCTGAAATTGAAAGGTTATCTCAGTTTAATTGTAACTATGCTAACTTGAAGTAATAAAAAATAGTCATCTAATGAATATCTTCTATAAAGATTCAGTCAATTAAAATCTTTGATGGTACATGAAAACTTTCACAGTCTATTCAGTATTTTGATCTTTATCAACCTCAAAGTGGACTTTTTTAATATCATCATGTATTTTCAAGGAAACCATCTGGACTTTTAAAATTTCTAAACTTTAAAAAGTATATGCAACATTTAACTGTAAGAATTTTATTGACTGCAATTTTCTGTTTTTGATGGAAAATGAAGATGATTTTGATCATTTTCTCTCCCTTTGCTGAAATTGTAGTGCATTCTACCATAGGTTCTTAATGATGAATCATTAATTTCATTAATTAGGAATTAGGTTAGGATAAAATAAAAAGGAATTCTTTATGTCTTATCTTTTATCTTCTTAAAATATTCAAACTGAGAGAAACCTTTAGAA
The DNA here is from genome assembly GCF_049115385.1 of Moschus berezovskii. NCBI lineage: Eukaryota > Metazoa > Chordata > Mammalia > Artiodactyla > Moschidae > Moschus > Moschus berezovskii. The sequence goes on along the minus strand of NC_142475.1, from coordinate 2,136,397 downwards.
AGTCTTATGTGATCTGTACTGAAAGGCAAGTAGTTGGACAAAACAAATTCCATTATGAATTATGTTTATTATATAATTAAAAGTAACATGTCATTTAGAAGAAACAAAATATAACATACAGTGTTTTTTAGCCAGTTTCAACTAATGTGATTAATACTTCTGACAATAAGATATTTTTATTATTCTTTATGCTTAGTTTTTTTCTAATTTCACTTTTGAATGTTTCTCCTGTTCCAAATGTTTCCAAACTTAAAAAGAAAGTCTCTAATCTTACTATTTGCAGATGTATTTTTGGTAGTAAAGGCAATTCATTACATTAAAAGAATGAAAACAAATTCTAGATAAGCATTTCCTGTTATCTATTGTTGTATAACAAACTGTTCCAAATTTTAGGGGCTGAAATCATTTCAAGAGTTCACAATGTTTTGGGCCAGGAACTCAAGCTTATGAGTAAGACCTGTGAGTGAGTCCCCTGTTCCACGTGGTACTGACGCTGGTCGCTCAGTGATATTCAGCTTCAAGGCCCCCTTGCTTTCGTTATCTGGGATAGCTTCACTCATATATGAGTCTATCATTCATATGCCTTATCAGGGATATTAAGGTGTGGGACTGTTTAGAACCATCTTGGTGGGTGGGGGGAGGGGTGGTGGTATGGGGGTGTTTAGTCGCTAAGCTGTGTCTGACTCTTGCGACCCCAAGGACTGTAGCTGGCCAGGCTCCTCTGTCCATGGGATTCTTCAGGCAAGAATACTGGAGTGGGTTGCCATTTCCTTCTCCAGGGGATCTTACCAACCCAGGAATCGAACCCAGGTCTCCTGAACTGCAGGTAGAGTCTTTACCAACTGATCTAGGAGAGAATCCCTAGAATCCTCTTCTTCCCCATCAAATCACAAGGCTCCCTTCACTCTGTCCAG